>NW_024609883.1:3760224-4286363 GCF_016920785.2 Ixodes scapularis | reverse complement strand
CCTGTTGGCCGCAACCGCAGCCGCGAGATGAGCAAACCGCCCCTGGGGTCGACGAGAGGCCTTGCAGAATTTTCTGGAAAGGTCTGCCGAGAAGGCTCGCTTTTACAAAGGACCAAAATTGGCCCCCCCGCGACACGCACCAACGGCGGCCACCACTTTGCAGGTTCGCACACCTACCTGGGCATGGACTCGGCCAAGGCGGCCCACGAGGCGGCGAGGCGCCCCTCCGCCCTGCGGCTCACCTCCGGCCTGCCGGGGCACACCGACTGGGCCGCCAAGTGAAGCCTCGCTTCCCTACCCCGTCTCACTACCGGCTGCTTTCCAGTTGAGCCCTCGCAAGGGGCGCTCTCACGCGGCGCTCTACGGGGCGTTACCGAGCGCCCTTCGGTCGTACAAAACGTTGCCGACGACCTTTGTCTCTAATGTTTCATAATTAGGGTTCCGGTATCTAACGGTAAACCCCGAACCCCCGAGCCAGTTGTATCAAAAATAGAAAAAACCCTGAATCAAAGCTGTCAGAGAAAGACACGAGGTCTTGGGAAAGAAATTTATCGCGAGCTTTCTTCGGTGTTCGTTGGCAACTCGGCCTGCACCCAACTCTTTGCGAGGCTTGGTGAACCCTCATCCTGCTTCCTTCTTTCAAGGTTCAAAGTGGTCACACGTGCCTGTCCAGTACCCAAAATAGACGCCCAAAAATACCCAGTCCGAGGGAAAAAATAAGCGCCTCAGTAAACAAACACCGGTAACGCGGAATCCTACCTATAATACGTGGAATGCAGAATTTAAGGGGCCGATTGTTCGAATTTGTTTAATAAGACTCGTGCTAGTTGGTGGACGAGGAAAAAAAAAAAAAAACTCAAAAGCCAGGTAAACACGCGGTAAAAGTTAAAAGGAAGAAAAACGGCTCGTCTCGACGGTATAAACGGTTCCATTAAATCTTTTGTCTCATGGCAGGAGACATCTTCAGTATATAGGACGGAGCATCTGGGGAAGCGGAAGCAGAGAAGGGTAGGAAGGAGGTGACACGAACGCGTGCATGCTTCAATTCGGGCCATGAATTTGAGTGGTGCTCAAATGTAGTGACTATAGGTTTCTTCGTTGAAAACGTGTTATGCAGAGAGAAAAACTTTCCACTAACTCGATCGTGCCGAAAGACCGGGGAGCACAAAATATGTTGCGAATGAGTCGAGCACACGGTGCGTTGCATCACGAGGTCGCACGACGTGACCTCGTGACATACGCGGCTTAATGGAATCGCTTGACCTCGCGCTGTCTAGTCCATCACGAAGAACCGACACAAATTGTTTGCGACGGTTTTTGTGGTAGAATATGGCTGATAAAACACACAGTGTGTTGAAACAATGGCACAACGCACGCTCAGGTTTGCTGGATATGTTTTAGGGTTTTCTCGGAGAAGCTGAAATAGTAGTCCAACGCTACAACCAAGGTGAGGAAAGGAGACCAAGCTAGCTTGACTAGAGTCATCTGGCTTGGATGGGAGGTGGGATGGGGTGGCGAGATTTCATGTGTCAGGGAGCGAGTTTGTGACCTGCCTTCTTCGTGGTAGGTCTTGTCGGGGGTCGCGAGTTTCAAAGAAGCTTTCCTGCGTTTTACGTGCTGCCATCTAGGAGTAGCAGCGTCAACCAGACGCTTTGCTTCCTTGTTTCTCCCCCAGTAGCCCATTTTGCTCGCTTTTTATTTTACCGGAAATCTACGGATGAACGAAGAGCACAATCACTGCACCACCTAAAGACATCTTTGTGTTTCATTGCACACACGCTTATTTACTACCTTTTTTTTAAACCGAATGGCGCTCGGTAACACTTTGTAAAGTTTTGATACTAAGCACCGCATTCAAAGCACTTCTTGAATGTGGTCCTTGCGTCCAAAATGCTTCCGTTTGCCTGCCCTCCCAGGTGTTCCTAAAGGAGGTCATTTCGCAGTCTGTCTCTGCAGTTCACGTCGGCTTTCGGGGTAATCCGGAAGGACCTCCTCCTTTGCAGGGGGGGGGGGGTACCCAAAGCAGACTCCTTGAATCTGGCTTACGCATTCGTGAAATTGATGAGGGCGGGAGTAAAGGCCACATGGCAGCTGGTATCAAGACTCGAACCAGCCCTCCGTTTTGTGAAATGGCCTCTTCGACGAAGTGTTGTGCGAGTCGTCCTGTGACGAATTGGCCAAATGGTAGACTGCTCATCAAATGTAAATGGAACCCGCACGTCTTATCTCGGGGGGGGGGGGGGGGGGGGGGGGGGGGGGGGGGGGGGCGGGGGGCTACCCTGGCGCCGGCCGAAGAATGGCTCGGTGAAGTGGCACTCGGTGGAAGCAAGGGAGGCTGCTCGATCGAGGCCAAAATCGACGCTCGACCGTGGACACCGCAATTTCGACGGCCTCCAATGCACCATATTGCGACGGGGGTGGTGAAAAGCGTAGATTGCCGGCAGGAAACATTTGTGCATTGTCCCCGGTCTAGCCTCGATATTGGTCTCGAGCGCCTCCTCCCTCGGACTATTCCAGCGAATGCTACGTCGTGGAGCGGCTCTTCGGCTGCCTCCAGGTTAACGCAGTTTGTGTGTTCTATACATTGCTGAAGGCTCTCCCATCCAGACAATATCTGGAATGTCCAGACGATAAAACGAGGCCTGTTGTCGGCGGCAGATGCTACTCGTCTCAATTCACCTTCGTGTACTTGTGGGCCCCACCCAACATTTTTTTATTGACGGTTTCCAAAACTTGCTTATAACTTTTGATTCTAATAGTAATGTGTAGTCACAAAACTTTCATATCTTATTCAAACCCTTAGTGCAACATTCTGGGGGTCCGGAATTTCTTCTGCAATGCACCGTTTATTCTTGCAGTGCACAAAACAGTATATGTGTTTCCCGGGCAATACCCTAAAACGGGAGTCGGAAACCTTTTGCTGCGGCGGGCCGCGTCATCACGAAGTCGACGCAGTGGGGGCGGACAGCAAGTCACAAAGTGGGGGTAGGGGCAGGCAAAAAGGAAAACGATCTGCGCAAGAAGAAGAGGATGCCGAACAATGCCAATTGGAGTGCTGCCCAGTGTTCCTGTCTAACCCCATTTAAAGTCAAACCTGCGGTGTGGTCTGTGTGAGGAAGCGGCAGGGTCTAATGTCATGCCAGAGGCCGCCGACATCTCAGTTTAGCAGAAAAAATGGTCTGCTATTTGGCCAACTTTGAATACATATAGTACACGAGCTTTCAACAATATAGTTAGGGTTCGGAGTTTTCGGTTTAAACCGATAAAAGTACGCCGAATCCATTTTTGGAAATTCGGTTTTAACCGAAAAAGGTCAGTTTTTAGGTTTGGCATTTTTATTTAAACCGATAAAAACAGATAAAATTTCGTCGAATCCATTTTTTTTTAAATTCAGTTTTAACAGGAAAAGGTCACTTTGACCTTCCAGTAGTACCGCAGAGCCGTGGCGAAAAAGTGGAACGACAGTGTCTATCGAAACGTGTTCGAACGTATTGGATACACGGGTGCCATCACGACGTTTTGGTTTATTGTGCGCATCATCGATCGGAACCTGAAGTCCGAAATGCGCCATGACTTTGCCATGTACGAGCGTGTTTTCAAACTCGTTGCAAGGAAGACTAACTTGATGCAAGCTCTGCATCTTGTGTTGTGCTTCAAAACGTCGCACCGTGTCTCTTTCGGCGGATGTGCAAGGATCATCTGCTCCGGTGTCCGTTGGTGTTTATTTTATATTAACCGAAAAAAGACGATTAACTTTTGTGGGCATGAATATACGCCGAAAGAAACCGAAAATTGAATTTTATAATAAACACCGAAAAAAGTATGCCGAATTTCGGAACAATAGAAACCGAAAACGCGGAACCCTAAATATAATGGACGTATCTGGACCAGTCACTCCTGGCACTCTTCAGAAGTCCTCTTTGCAGCTATGACGATCTATAGGGGATGCACTGGCACCTAACAAAATGGCCATCAACTGGATGATTAGATTCTGGGGGAGCTTCAAAACGGTTTCAGAACGGGTAGACGACTAGATGATAACTTATTCGTAATCACTCAGTGCATAGAGATAGCAATGACAAGTCAAGGGCCATTATGGGTAGCATTTTGGACATCAAAGGGGCATATAACAACGGATCAGGAAAAACTCTGGGACCAAATGAAGGGATATGCGCTAGGGGGAACCATGGTTGGTTAAGTTTCTAAACGAGTTTATATGGAGAATACATGGTTATAACATGGGAAGCCGAAACTACAAGACCGGCAGCAATAAAAAGAGGAGTTAGACAGGGTTGCCCATTGTCTCCCCTGCTCTTTATGATAAACATCAGTGGGATTGAAAAAAGCTTAGAACAGTACAACCTAGGTTTTCACCTGGATTACATGGAGGAAGGACATAAAGTAAACCAAGTATTGCCAGGTTTAATGTATGCAGACGACATTGTACTTGTATCAGAAAGTCGTGAGACAATGCAGGAGCTGATTAGGATTTGCAGCAGGGAAGGGGACAGTTAAGGCCTAAAATTCAATAGGGGCTAATCGGGTATAATAATTTTCAATGACGAGAAGGGGGAACCCCTGGAGATACGGGACATGGTGATAGAACACATAGAAACATACAAAGTCTGGGAGTATGGCTAAGTGAGGGAAGAAAGTGTCTAAAAGAACATGAAGATTTTCTAATAAAGAAGGGGAAACGAGATTCAGCTGTTATGAAACACAGGGCTTCAATCTATAATAGGTATGAAGTCGTTAGGGGTGTATGGAAGGGAGTCATGGTGCCAGGACTGTCATTTAGGAATGCTGTATTGTGCATCAGGTCATAAATCTAGGCAAGTTTAGAGATACAGCAAAGGAGTGTGGGCAGGTTGGCGTTGGGGGCACATGAGAAGACACCAAATGAGGGAGTACAGGGGGATATGGGTTGGGTATCTTTCGAGAGTAGAGAAGTGATCAGTAAACTTTGAACAAAGACTAGCTGAAATTGAGGATATACGGTGGGCAGCGAAAGTGTACATCTATATGTGAAAAGTCTAAATACTACTAAGTGGAAAAGCCGAACCCGCGAGCCGAGATCTAAATATATTCAACGAGATGGGGAAGATCAGAGCGTATAAGTAGAGAAGCGAGTAAAGGAAACGGTGAGGAAATTGTGGGAAGAGAGAATGCAGGGGAAATCAGCCTTAACAATATACAGGGCACAAAAACAAGAAATAAAGAAGGAACATTTGTATGATAATTCAGTGGAGAGCTCGTTGGAGGCTGTTTGAAGCTAGAACCAGGGTGCTAAGAACGAAAACATATAGGGCTAAATTCCAGGAAATAGAAAACATGCAATTTTGAGGTGCACGGGGCGTCGTCCCACCCTCTTGGACGTGGGGATGACTATGGATCTGGAAGGGGCACTGGGATTCGCAGACATGGATGGACGAATGGATAGGGAAAGAATTGCGGTAGGAGATTGGAAGATGGGTGGAAAAAATCTAGGGAGGGGTAAAAATGCAGATAAAAATAAGCAATAGTAACACTTTAAAGGGAAGCTGAAACACTTCTTGAAAAAAACAAGTTAGAGGTGAATTCTGGCGTATTTTTATCCCGTGGATCTGAATATCACTTTTGTTTTCCCTGAAGATGCAACTAAAAGCGAGAAAAAGCGAAAAACATTCGACCAGTCGTGACGTCATACTAGGATCTTCGGGCCGCCAAGCGCGTGTCGCTCGTGTGTTCAGCGCGTGCAACGGCAAGCTTGCCAGGTATATTTCCCCGCACTGACACCAGTCGTGACGTCTCTTTCTGACCTTTCTGAAAATAGCAAGAGTGCGCGTGCATAGCTTTGACAGGCGCTGAAGATGCGCGAGAGCAGATATTCCGAACGCTCCTAGTGTGACGTCACGCCCCGGGAAGGAGGGGCTTCGGCGGTACTTTAAAAATTAATTTCTGAAGCCTCCGTGCACCAAATTGAAAAATAATCTTGATATTCCTGATCCTGGAGGTAGAATGAAGGCCATTGAAATGTTTTTTCTCAAATAGAGAACCGCTTCAGTTTCCCTTTAAAAAGAGGGGGGGGGGGGGGGGGGGGGAGGAGTAAAACAAAATTTATACAAATTTTAAAAGAGAAAAGATTACAATATGTTAGGCTAGGTGGCCCAAGCTGCACCCATTACAAAGGGTATAGCTACTACCGTCCACCCGTCCAGATCGTAGAACAACAGTACGGGGCTTGGTCTGAAGTAATCGTTAAACACGGGCAAAGAGCCTTACTGCTACTTTCACGTCGGGAAGGCACATGCATCTCGACGACCATTCGGGAGGACTAGGGAGGCGGGAAGCTTGAGGAGAAGGAGCAAACTGCTGAGGATGTCCCAGCTTGGTTAAAGAAATGCTCCCTTTCCGGGGACACCAGGCTGCTTGGAAGGCGTCTCCGACTGGCGCACGTCCCAAGTGTTGACCCAAAGGAAAAACGAGAGATGTTGCAGAAGTCGGAGCGTCACTCTGGTGGACGCCCCAATATCTCGCCAGCTACTTTGCCTATGCCAGCACCGCATCGAGGGAATGTCTCTCCGTACGCGCGACAACCTCACCGTGTGAGAAGGCACGCGCGGAGCCTCCTGCAAACTAAAGTTACGGCGGCTTCACGCGTGCACCCAACGGCCGGCGAGATCTATCTATCTTGGCGGTTTGTCTTACAAGTTCCCACAAAAAAGCGGGAGAGAATGTGCGTGTTACCGAAGCTTTCGAGGGAGTGTCGAGCTGCGAAGGGGCCCGCGGCAGAACGGGCGTCTGACGCATGTGCCAGTGCCGTGGCGGAGAACAATGCGACGTAAAAAGGTGCAAATCGGGGCGACCACGCGGTGAACACCAGTCGGGGATGTGCTCCAGGCACCATTCCAGTGGCGTGGCCAGGGGGAGAGTCTATGGGGTTTCGGCCCCCTCTTGAAAATTCAGCCGACCTCATAAAATATGTGTGCATTTTGACCCGACCCCCCCCCCCCCCGCACCTAAAAGTGGGACGTCCGAGCCACCTCGACCCCTCCCAAAAAAATTCCCGGCTACACCACTGTGCCATACTGGTAGAGTGCTTTTGCGTTAAAGTGGGTTTGTTAACCGGGGCTTTCCGTGCAGGTACCTCAAGTGACCGGGCAGGCCCCACGTCGTCCGCAGGATACGGAACCGGGTCGTGGAGAAAAAGAAGAATAAAGCGTCGTTATCAAATGGTGTCTCATGTTTGGCCAACATCAAGCACCGAGCTTAAAGTCGTCGGGGTGGTACATCTCGCTGAGGAGCCGGTACACGTACGAGGGCGCGTTGCCGCCGGAGTTTAGTACCAGCAGGGGTACCAGGTCTGGAGGCACGTAGTCGAAGGCCGGCGCCACGAGCTGCACGGCGCTGCTGGCCGTCTCGAAGGGTGCCACGCGCTCGGGCGACCCGAACCGCTGGAAGGCCTCCTGGTCCTCGGAGCACAGGTACTGCGGCGTGAGCTTGAAGGCGGGCGCGACCACAATGAGCGGCACGGCACATTGGCGGGCGGCCAGGGCGAGCGCATGGGCGCCGCAAGGCGCCTTGAGCCCTCCGTCGGCCATCACGCTATGGGTGCCGATGATGACCTTGCTGACGCGGGGCATGATGGCGAGGACCGCCGAGTCCGGCACCACGGTGACCCGGATGCCAGCTCGAGACAGTACCCTAGCCAGCTCCAGGCCCGAGAAGGACGGCGCAGACTCTGCGACCATGACCTGGAAGGTGCGTTGGGCCGCCGCCCGGCGGAGGAAGGCTTCGACGGTCCGGGAGCGCCCCGTGGTCATGATCACCTGTCCCGAGTGGATGTGCTCGAGGGCTTGGGCTGCGATGTTCTCGCGGCTCAGGGCGAGCTCGCGCTCGAGTTCGTCCAGGCTCTCGAGCAGCCGCTCCCTAAGTTCGGGCTGGGGCCGGCTGTAGTCGTCCACGGAGTCGCCCTTGGCCGACACGAGCTTCTGCAACGACTCGCTGTTGTCCCCTTCGACCTGTCGGCCGCAGCACATGCTCGCGTAGTCGTCACGAACCAGCTTGAGCACGCGGCGGACCACGTTTCCCACGGCGGTCTCGGTGGGGTCCACCTGCATCAGGGCCCTGCCTTCCTGCCGCAGCAGGTCGAGGAGTTGCTCGGCCACTTGCCAGGGTCGTTCTTTGACTAGCTTCACCATGACTGCTAAAGTGAACTGGGCCACCCGGCTGGACGTGTCCAGCAGGCTGTGGTCGGCGCCGTCCTGTTTCAGCAGGTCGCCCAGCTGTTGCACGTCGGAGATGTCGCTCATGGTGTCTTCACGCACGTCAGCAGCTAGGCCATACCAGCAGAACGTACAAAATGAACCGTGGACGCTTACCTCGGTGTCAGATTTCTTGCAGCACGCTGTGATTAGTGATTACTACAATACTGCGACGTTCAGACAGCGAAGGCAAAGGTCTGTCGACAGTGTACCAAGCGTACCAAGTGTACTACTATGGTGCCCGGAGCGCGTCTTCGACTGGTGTGTTGAGCGTCCCATCCCGCCCATACATCAAAAGTGGTCCCAAAGTGGCAACAAATGACGTCACAGAAACTTGAGTGTCATGTTGTTGCCTGTCGCGATCCTGGCGGTTGGTCGCAGAAATGCTGGCGAAAAGCACGAGTGAACGCGAGTGTTGCTGTCGTCACGGCGTCCCATCGTCCAGCTGTTTTAGCTTCTGTGGACTGTCAAAGTGGAGAGAGACCTACAGCAAAACAGGCGTCTGCTATACCCAGCACAACTGTTGAGACGCCGCCAGGTTCGCAATCAGTGATAACATGACATTTTAATGACGTCATCAGGCGGAAATCGAGGGACCACTTTTTTGGAGGCGGTAAACACACCAGTCGGAGACGTACTACTACCCGTACTACCAGTGCCCGGCTACTGCCATTAAAATCGATTTCTGAGCAAACTGGACGCTAAGCAGCGCTTCCGTGGTTGGAGGCGCTCATTACTGCAACGAATTGGCGACAAATTGTTCTATCAATAGATTGCAAAACTAAAACAAGGAACAAAAACCATGTTCATAAAATAGAGCAATAACGTTTCAATTATGACTTTCGACGTCCACCATCTCCATTGAGATCGTACATACACTAACTCTAGAGGAAAAGGTCCGCCATCTTCCCATGCATTCTGGCTGCCGCAAGCGGCGGAGCATGCAGGCAGACGACCTTCTGGGTCCCACACATGGTTACCAACTAGCCTCAGCCGCTAGATTTCACGGTCTTCCTAAAAATCATAGCAACATTGTTTGTTGTCACGAGGATGGAGGAATGGAGAAAAAAAGGGTTACCATCACAAAAAGGAGATTGGAAAACTGGTGGATACAGTCTAGGGAAAATGAAACAAGGACGAACAATTAGCACAGCTGGGGGTCAGGAGGGACAGAGGAATATTGGGACTCCCTCCCGCGTGGCTCCGGCACAAAGTCCCACACCTGTCCCCCAGTGGGTGTGGTTTAAGGAGGAACACCGACGAGGTTGACCAGAGGAAAATTGGCGACTCCCTCGCCCGGGGGAGGAGGCGGGGGGCGGTGTTTAATTTTTTTTTGCCCGATCCCCCAAAGGTCTTCCTGGGAAGTACTCTACCCGCCCGGTGATAGTTGCAGAGAGGTGAAGGGAAAAAAAAAAAAGGAAGAACAAATTTCTTAATTAAAAATTTTAAGGCTAGATGGCGCAAGCTACCGCCCGATATAAAGGGAACAGTTAATATCCATCTATCCATCCATCCATCCATCCATGATCTCTATGTCTATTTGCTGGATCGCGTTTGACCAGCTCCTCCTAGAGCACTATATAGCTCCTACGGAGCAGAGTAGCGCAATCCTTTGAACCTCGTGTTTTGCCGACAAGATGGCCGACAGAGCGGCTCGGCGCGAGTCACGTGGTACTCAGGGTTCCAAGAGGCGGCCCGCCCTATGGGAGAATACATGGAGATCGATACAACACGGCTGATTAAAAAATGAACGGCGAGTTCACACTTTTCAAAACTAGTCTGTCGTGAAGTTAGTAAAGCACTAAACACTTTGTCAAAGTTTTAATAATATCGGATGCGTGTGCAAATTTTGAGAAGGCAATTTCCAAGGCAATGGCGTTTGAAGCAGACGATTTTTGCTCGCAGCGGAGATGCGCTTTTCGGGTTGGCCGGAGCGGGTCACGTGAATGGTGTGACGTCGCCGTGTCGTCTGCTGCATGATGCCGCTCAAGCAATTTTTAAAAAAAAGTCAGGTCCTTGCGGGGCACAAAACTTAGCGCAAATTATTCTAAAATGTTCCATTATTATGTCAAAAACAATTGCCATTTCGTACATCGCCACAATACTGAAGAAACAACGATTTTCTCACGTTCTCCATGCATTTCTGACCGCAGTTGGAACCTCCGGGCGTTCGCCGCTAGTCGCCGAGAGGCGGCGTTCTAGATTGCGCTACTCTGCTCCGAAGGAGCTATATAGTGCTCTAGCTCCTCCTATGGACCGGAATCCGGTCACTGGTGGCCATCTTTAGGTAGAGTTATATCATCTCTAGCCATCATAGTAATATGGCGGACAGCGCAATGGCGGCAGGCTGCCATAAAAATAGCCGTAGATCTAGTACACTGTACCGTGGGTGACATTTCGTGCTTGATTGAAGTTGTTCGACGAAGCAGATTCTTGAAACCCGGCGTGAACGGTTGCCTCATCTTTGAGTACCCGGCAAAAGTTCTACGAAAGCGCAGCACCGGGGGAAAGCAGCGCAGCTCGCATCAAAAGCAGACTCCGTACCGTCGTCTGCTTTCGATGCGACTTTCGATACGTGCTGTGCTGCTTTTCTCCCGGTGCTGCGATTTTGTGAAACTTTTACCAGGTCCTCAAAAACCGGACTACTGTTCACGCCGCGTTTCAAAAACATGTTTCGTCAAATAATTTTAATCAAGCACGCAATATCACCCACGCTATTTTGACCGCAACCTGCCAACCCACCTGCCAAAACGCTTTCTGCGATGGATGGATGATAGCGGCTGCAGCAGCTTACATTGGCTAGAGGTGATATAACTCTACCTAAAGATGGCCGCCAGTGACCGCATTCGCGGAGCGGGCAAACGCGATCCAGCAATTGTCATAGAGATCAGTGGTTGTCACTATGGAGACTAGGGGTGTCGCAAACTGCTCCGTAGGAGCTATATAGTGCTCTATCGCGAACCGGCCGCGATTCAAGTTCGACCAGGTTCGACTTTTTCGAACTTTTAGTAGAAAGTTCGTCGAACCGTGTATTGAAGTTCGACTCGTGTGCGCATGCGCGACAGGCTGGCCAGTTGGCTTCGGATTGGATGGTAATGGCTAAGAGATGAATTATATGCAGCACTGATCTGCTATTTTAGTCAATACAGTACTAAAATCTAAGTTATTAACTTCTTCAGTGAATAGAATTAGTTTCTTTCAATTGCAGCTGTTCACAAAATAAAATAACCCTTTGCATAAAAAAAAAATTCTCCAAACCTAGACATACTTGTATTAAGGTCTGGCCACACTGTCCACAAAGTCGAACCGTTCGAATTTGGTGAAAAGTCGAAGGTTCGTCGAACCGGTTCGACACAGTAGAACCGTAGAACCCCCAAATTTCGACCAAAAAATCTGGTTCGACAAAAGTTCGCGACACCCCTAATGGAGACGTTCCCTCCGCTGCTCCGCTGCGATGAGCTTTAGCTGCTGCTGCCGCGAGTTTTTCTCTGGTAATACAAATGATTTGGCACTTTAAAGTTGCTTGCTAGCTATGGTCTATGGAAAAGTTATATTGCGTCTTTTGCTTTGTATGGTTCGTTCCATGAAGCGCCGCACAACGAGTAAACGTTTGCCTATCGGACCACGTATCAGCCTCGATCACCGGCATTTTGGGCAATCGGCGGTTGCGTCAGGTTGGTTTCTTACATGTAGATCTATTAGGTCTGTTTGATTCGGCCAGAAAGTTCAAAATTAGTTCACTCCGAGCTCAGAAAAGCGTGTCATGCAATCCGCCTATGCACGACTCCTACACTCGTCCGACTGAACTCTTAGTCCGAACGTACTGCCGAATCGAACGAACCGATTATAATAATGCCTATATAGTTTCTTACCGTCTCTAAAATGCGTTGGGTGGTGCGTTAGATGGTCCGGCGGGCGCACCTCGAAAGAAATCTGCGAATAGCGTTCCATTTCTTTACTTCCGAGTCAAATGATATGCAAAACAGCACAAAAACAATCCGCAACACGGAAACGACACACTGAAATAAAACAGGTTCCGCTATTCGAACACAAGGAAAGCTAAAAATATTTTTGTACTAAAAAAAAAAAAAAAAAAAAAAAAAAAAAAAGGTTTTATTACACTTATATATAATTAGAGTAAGTACACATCATTTGAACGTTCATTGGGAAGTCCACAGTGAACCGACGTTGACAAAACTAGAGCACTATATAGCTCCTTCGGAGCAGAGTAGCGCAATCTAGAACGCCGCCTCTCGGCGACTAGCGGCGAACGCCCAGAGGTTCCAACTGCGGTCAGAAATGCATGGAGAACGTGAGAAAATCGTTGTTTCTTCAGTATTGTGGAGTTGTACGGAATGGCAATTATTTTTGACATAATAATGGAACATTTTAGAATAATTTGTGCTAAGTTTTGTGCCCCGCAAGGACGTGACTTTTTTTAAAAAATTGCCTGAGCGGCATCATGCAGCAGACGACACGGCGACGTCACACCATTCACGTGACCCGCTCCGGCCAACCCGAAAAGCCCATCTCCGCTGCGAGCAAAAATCGTCTGCTTCAAACGCCATTGCCTTGGAAATTGCCTTCTCAAAATTTGCACACGCATCCGATATTATTAAAACTTTGATAAATGGTTTAGTGCTTTACTAACTTCACGACAGACTAGTTTTGAAAAGTGTGAACTCGCCGTTCATTTTTTAATCAGCCGTGATGTGTCGATCTCCATGTATTCTCCCATAGGGCGGGCCGCCTCCTGGAACCCTGAGTACCACGTGACTCGCGCCGAGCCGCTCTGTCGGCCATGTTGTCGGCAAAACACGGGGTTCAAAGGATTGCGCTACTCTGCTCCGTAGGAGCTATATAGTGCTCTAGACAAAACCACCTAAAGGCAACTGAAAAAAAAAACAACAAAAAAAACCAATTTGAACCTTATAACATATGTTATAACGTAAAACATAATGCCGATTTTGTAGTATAGTGCTATCTGTGTATCATTGCACAATGACACAAATAAAATGCAGGAGGTACAAGTTCTACACTAGTCCTTTAAAAGTTATGTTGCAAACAGATACGTGATTACAAACGCACTGAAACTACTAAAAAAAAAAAAAAAATTGTTACGGTCTGCACTATTTGCTACAACATAAATATGTACACAACACGACACTAAGAATATGAAATAGTGCAAAAAAAAGACAGGGACTTGAAGTAGGCAGGACAACTATGATAAACTAACTAGCTCAGGAATTGACTTTTAATAGCGCAATGCCATCCTTCTGGGCTTCTTTCCTCACTGATTCTTAAACAAAATCTGCTTTGTCAACTGCGCTCGGACATAAGCCCCCCTGTTCTTTTCGGTGAGCCTTTTGCATAGCTCTCGAAGTCTAAGGGTCATGTACTCCTTTAGGATCAGCCTGGTCAGCGTGATCACATGTTGGGGACTGTCCTTATAGTGTCCTTTCTGTGACAAGCTCCCCTGATGCTTCACAACGAAGCTCTGGAAGGCGTTGAGAACAAGGCGCTGTACTGTAGCCTTTTGTGGTTCCTTAGTTTCATGCCTGAATGTTGACTCTGCACAGTTCAGGGCATGACGTACAAACAAAGATGGCATGATCAAGCCTCGACTGTTTCTTATGAAAACGAGAAGGCTTGTCACATGATCATCAACAAGGATGTCAAGGCATTCTGAGCATGTCACCTTCTTCGACACAACCCGCACAATCCGCCTACATACTGGACAATCTCGGCACTGCATTCGGTTAAACCGTGGGTTGCACCAAGGTAGTTGTGGTCAGCAAAGCTAAAAAATGTGTCCAGTTGCAGCGGGTTTATCTCTTCTGCCTCATCATTTTCCTTCGACAGGTTACCTTGGTGCCTCAATGCAGTGATTCCATCCATGTCAGGAGCAACATTTGCAGTTGTTGGTGCCTTCACATCTGCATGCACCAGCAGACAGCGATAAGCATGGCGGAACTGCACAGCAGAAGGGTTGTTGTTCCAGCCGCCGCGCTGTCTGATGCAGCTGAAGAACATCTCGAGATGATCCTGACTGAGACGGTATGTGCAGATGTATCTGCATTTGGTAAATCACACGAAAAATGTTATGATATTTAAACTACCACAACAAATTAATCAAACAAGTTTCAGCTTTTACCTGCACATGTCCCTCTGAAACAGAGCATCTGCAAGCTCAGCGACGCTCTTCAGGGTGAATGCCATGCTTATAACAGACATGCGCCTCCCATCTGCAGCAACTGGTTTCCCTGATGGAAGCTGTAGGGACATCAACGTCTCAGACAAGGTGACCATCTTCTTTTGGCTCTCAAACAAGGTTTGTCTAAGTGGAGCCTTGAAGCCCATTGCCCTTGGGTTGTGGGAATTTAGCAGGTCAAATGCTCTAAAAAGAAGAAAACAGAATAGCATCAGTCATGATACCTGCAGTATATAAGGCAGAAGTGAATTGTACATTTGTAATTTTGAACCAGGTGAGATTTTTTTGCAGTCTCATTCCTCGTCCTGTTCTTTCCTTGTATCATTTGTCACGTGTGATACCCGCGTAAGAAATCATGTGCAGTGAAATAAAAACTAGTGATGGACCGAATCTGCCAAACTTCAGATTCAGCAAAGTTCGGCAAATGCCGAACTTTTAAAGGAAAGTTCAGCAAAGATTCAGCAAAAATTTGGCAAACGTCTGCGCAGGCTCGAGAACGCGACGGTGTCATGGATTGCAAATGGACGCCATGCAGTCGTGCGGTTACCGTAGTGCTGTGTAGTACAACCAGCGGTTATGGCAAGTTGTAGAGTGGGCAACACGGTAACTTTGCGTTTGTGAACGAGCCTGGTGCTTTTCAATATTTTCTGCCTCAAGAATGAAAGATTAACCTGTAACTTACGCAGTTCAATGCGCAGTCCACTACGTAAGTGACAAATGATGCGGTACATTCTGGATAACGTGATTTTCATTTGATCTTTCCTGGACCTTTCCAGTGATGCAACGAGGTAGTTAAAACATTGTCTGACATTTACTTTAAAGTGCTCCTCTCAATTATAACAGTTGTGTTTTCAGCTCAGTAGTGTGGCCCAAAAAAAATAATATTGCTATTTCAATTAGCGTTATTTTGCAATTTTCATGTATCTGCATAAAACTAAACACAGAACTATCATGCTCGACGTTGCACATCTGACATTCCTAACTCTCCCTATCTTCCTAAACGTTTGTGTGTCTCCTAACACCAAAAACTGGCATTTTGAAGGTTAAAAACGAGACGTTGCAAATATGGGACACACGCACTTTCATGCAAAGTTGACGTCATGTGACTGAAATAAAAAATATGCATATTTACTACAATATTATTATCTCTTCCGGTGAAGGCTCAACAACCGTTGCATTCGTCTTCGCACACAAAACAGTGACTCCCAGAGAAAGCAAGAACACAGCATTATTGCCTTCATTTTAACAATGTGCACACACATGCAGGCTTGCGCTAATGATGCCTTAAAACCGAAACTCTCATAGCGATTCGCGACTGTGCCACGCTCGCTTCTACCCAACCTTGTTGTCATGCCGCTTCTGTAAGGAGTCACTAAAATTGCCACTAAGCACACAAAAACGGCAACAGTACAATTATCTTGTAGAATACCCTCTTATTTAGTAATAACTGTGTCAATATGCATTGCATGTTGCATTTAAGTTAAGAAAAAAAAAAAACTTTTTTTTGAAAGTCTGGTAATAATGTATTTTTGCCGAATCTGTGCCGAATGTTTAAAAAAGTTTGGCAAATGTTCGGCTTTGCAAAATCCCAAGATTCGTCGCTGAACTTTCAGTTCGGCGAAAATTCGGCCCATCACTAATAAAAACTAAGGGTTCTCCTTTCCCTTCTTCTAAATGTGCCTCTAGTTAACAAGAAGGGAAAAGGTAATTTTTAACGAAATCACCCTTTCCCTCCTTAGCTACAGCCGCATTTGGAAAGGGGAACCGTTAGCTTCGACTGCGCTGCACACAACTTCTGACGTGGGGTATAGCTATACTTTTCTATAAACTTACTGGTCCACATCTGCTATGAACTTCGACGTTGCTTCACTGCCTCGGAATTCTTGGAGTTGCAGCTTTCGACCAAGTTCCAAGGCCTTGCTCACAGAAGAGCTGAGAGTCTGCGCCGCCAAGCGCACCTTCATAATTTGACGGTAGTATTCAACATGTGCTCTGCGGAGTTTATTTCCTGCCCGCAGACCCTCCATTTCCTGAAACCTCTGAAGGTCTTCAATGAAGCGCCACTGGATGAGCTGCAGTGATAAAAAGAAACAATGAGCCATGATACATATTATTTTATCATTACCTCCTTACCCCATACCTCGTGGTCAGGTATTTCTTATCCCCAAAGAGGTTTCTGAGGAGCTTCAAGCCATGGCACGCATCAAAGATGAGAAAGATTTTCTTGGCTGGGTCCTTCGGATGAGGAAATGATGTTTTGAAGCTGTCCACGTCGGTCTCATGGATGAGGCAGCCAAACAGCTTGCCCATCATTACATTTGATGACAGTGCATCGCATACAACAGCTACAACTTCAAGATTGCACTCTGTGAGCAGTAGAATCGCTTCAGTAATTATGCCCTTAAGCACTTCACCAGAAAGTCCATTGTCTAAAAAATAGCCAATAGGGATCTTCCATGGAGCTGCAACTCCCACTGCCATGAGCACCAGAGCATCGGTTGCGGAGGGGGCGTCATCAGTATCGTCTGGGCTCTGGCCACCTCCGAAGTCAACATACCCAATAAGACGGCCGCTTTTGCTGTCGAGGTGAATTATTTTTCTGATGCTCATTCCATCGAGCATGATGCTGCACAACCTCTCTCGTTCACTTGTGTTTTCATGGGTTTTCTTGAGGTGTTCAATGGCTTCGTGGGTAAATCCCGGCCAACCATCAACAACCTTGAGCCATGTGCGAAGTGTCTGAATGCTTGGCATTGGAAAGATGGTTGCCAAGTAAGCATACGCCTTTGGAGAGTGATAGTGCAGTGTTGAGGCAAACTTTCTCATCTTTTCACTATACCTTCTTCCAGAAGGGGTTCTCTTTTTATTTGCTTTCCAGGACTGTAGCAGCTCGTTGGGTAGCTCACCGAATGACTCAAGTTTCTGTTCCAGATCTTCCGACAGAAGATTCCTCTTCTTCAACTCAGTGATGACTGTCTTTAAGTCAACAAGTTTCTTGGTTGCTCTCTTCAGTCTTTTTGTGGTGGCATACAGTTTGCGCTTCGCAGTTCCAAGTCGCTTCTTTGCAATTCTAAGTCCCGTCCTCTGAAGTTGCTGTTGCCTAAAAGTGAATGAATGAGGATCGCTTAAAGGAATGTTTCGCCGGTGTAGAGATAAAATACATACAAGTCTGCGCCTTTTGGACGGTGTTTCTGCTTCTGAAGTGTCGCTCTGGAAAGACGATCGAAGCATATGTTCTTGTCAGGTTACAGTGTTCAAGACTATGACAATCGAAACAAGCCCCGTTCTTACCCCCAAGATAGTTGATGGAGAAAGGGCACCAGATAAACCAGACGAACTCCGCGACAGATGTGGCCGGTGCGGCTGTTTTGATAGATCCGTGTTACAATTACTATAGTATGTCACACTTGTCTCATTCTTACCCCCACATGAGTTGACCAAGGGGGGGTCCGGATTCCAGTTGAAGGAGAGGCAGTGTCTAGTGGTTGCTGTTAGACATGTGGTTTGAGAACGGTGTTTGTTACGACAAGAAAGCTTTGAACCTGCTCAATCTTACCCCTGTTGCTCGGGGCACAGCTTGGATTCCGGAGAACCCAGGCGAGCTCTGTGACTGATGTGGCCGGTACGGCTGTGTGATAGATTTGTGTTACAATGACCATAGTCTCACTCGTCTCATTCTTACCCCCACAGGAGTTGACCAAGGGGGGGTCCGGATTCCAGTTGAAGGAGAGGCAGTGTCTAGTGGTTGCTGTTAGACATGTGGTTTGAGAACGGTGTTTGTTACGACAAGAAAGCTTTGAACCTGCTCAATCTTACCCCTGTTGCTCGGGGCACAGCTTGGACTCCGGAGAACCCAGGCGAGCTCTGTGACCGATGTGGCCGGTACGGCTGTGTGATAGATTTGTGTTACAATGACCATAGTCTCACTCGTCTCATTCTTACCCCCACAGGAGTTGACCAAGGGGGGGTCCGGATTCCAGTTGAAGGAGAGGCAGTGTCTAGTGGTTGCTGTTAGACATGTGGTTTGAGAACGGTGTTTGTTACGACAAGAAAGCTTTGAACCTGCTCAATCTTACCCCTGTTGCTCGGGGCACAGCTTGGACTCCGGAGAACCCAGGCGAGTTCTGTGACCGATGTGGCCGGTACGGCTGTGTGATAGATTTGTGTTACAATGGCCGTAGTCTCTCTTGTCTCATCCTTACCCCCACAGGAGTTGACCAAAGTGTGGTCCGAGTTCCAGTTGAACGAGAGGCAGTGTCTAGTGGTTGCTGTGAGACATGCAGTTTGAGAGTGTGTGTTACCACAAGAAAGCCTTAAACCTGCTCAATCTTACCCCTGTTGCTCTGGGCATAGCCTCGACACCGGAGAACCCAGGCGAGCTCTGCGACCGATGTGGCCGGTACGGCTGTGTGATAGATTTGTGTTACAATGACCATAGTCTCACTCGTCTCATTCTTACCCCCACAGGAGTTGACCAAGGTGTGGTCCGAGTTCCAGTTGAAGGAGAGGCAGTGTCTAGTGGTTGCTGTGAGACATGCAGTTTGAGAGTGTGTGTTACCACAAGAAAGCCTTAAACCTGCTCAATCTTACCCCTGTTGCTCTGGGCATAGCCTCGACACCGGAGAACCCAGGCGAGCTCTGCGACCGATGTGGCCGGTACGGCTGTGTGATAGATTTGTGTTACAATGACCATAGTCTCGCTCGTCTCATTCTTACCCCCACAGGAGTTGACCAAGGTGTGGTCCGAGTTCCAGTTGAAGGAGAGGCAGTGTCTAGCGGTTGCTGTGAAACATGCAGTTTGAGAGTGTGTGTTACCACAAGAAAGCCTTAAACCTGCTCAATCTTACCCCTGTTGCTCTGGGCATAGCCTCCACACCGGAGAACCCAGGCGAGCTCTGCGACCGATGTGGCCGGTACGGCTGTGTGATAGATTTGTGTTACAATGACCATAGTCTCACTCGTCTCATTCTTACCCCCACAGGAGTTGACCAAGGTGTGGTCCGAGTTCCAGTTGAAGGAAAGGCAGTGTCTAGCGGTTGCTGTGAGACATCCTGTTTGAGAGTGTGTTACCACAAGAAAGCTTTGAACCTGCTCAGTCTTACCCCTGTTGCTCTGGGCACATTCTCGACACCGGAGAACCCAGGCGAGCTCTGCGACCGATGTGGCCGGTACGGCTGCATGATAGATTTGTGTTACAATGGCCGTGGTCTCTCTCGTCTCATTCTTACCCCCACAGGAGTTGACCTAGGTGGGGTCCGAGTTCCAGTTGAAGGAAAGCCAGTGTCTAGCGGTTGCTGTGAGACATCCTGTTTGAGAGTGTGTTACCACAAGAAAGCTTTGAACCTGCTCAGTCTTACCCCTGTTGCTCTGGGCACATTCTCGACACCGGAAAACCCAGGCGAGCTCCGTGACCGATGTGGCCGGTACGGCTGTGTGATAGATTTGTGTTACAATGGCCGTAGTCTCTCTCGTCTCATTCTTACCCCCACTGGAGTTGACCTAGGTGGGGTCCGAGTTCCAGTTGAAGGAAAGGCAGTGTCTAGCGGTTGCTGTGAGACATCCTGTTTGAGAGTGTGTTACCACAAGAAAGCTTTGAACCTGCTCAGTCTTACCCCCGTTGCTCTGGGTGCTGCCTGGATGCCAAAGAACCCAGGCGAGCTCTGCGACCGATGTGGCCGGTACGGCTGTTTGATAGATTTGTGTTACAATGACCATAGTCTCAATTGTCTCATTCTTACCCCCACAGGAGTTGACCTACCGTAATATCCCGAGTCATCGCCCATCCCCGAGCCATCGCCCACCCCATTTTTTGGGCCAATATCGATTTCCGAAAAAACACAGAGTCATCGCCCACCCCTTCAAATACCCCAGCGCGGAATCTGCGATCCCCGCGAACACTCATCCTACCCGAATGACGCGGCCGCCGACCTTACAGTTGGACGACGTCCTTGACAAAGTAAAACGAAGAAGGGGGAACGACACTTCTTTTTGTTTACGCATTTCCTCCGTGAGCGACCCCAAAGTGGTCGTGTATCCGTGCGAAAAGAAAACGATGGAGATAACAAAATAAGAGTTTGTTAACGTAACCGCGGAGTGTTAGGTCAAAGTCTGTCTCCGCCGAAGTAAGGTCACCGCGAACCCGCTCCTTCTTCCCGCCCGTCGCGACCGCTGTTGTGCAATATTTTAGGCAAAGTCAAAGTGTAAATAAAGCTTTGCTGGAACGTCCTACACAGACGTTTGCAGAGCGTCCCAACCGCGCATATATAGCCCGCCGTGCACGGACGCACATATGTACGCACCAAACAAGAAAGTTGCGCAAGAGCTTGCAATTGACAAGGCGCCCGACTTGGCCCGACGCCAAAGTATTTGCCAACGCGACCGCCGGCTTTCCCGCTTTCCCAGCATTGCTCTTGGTCGCTTCTTTGGTCCGCTCGCTCGCTCGTTGCGCCTGGTCGGTTTTTCCATTTTCTTGTAGACTTTTCTTTCTTTTTCTTTTTTACTAACTAGGAGAACATAATGGTGACAATTTTCACGGAACAAACGTTCGTGCTATATGCAGATCGGCGGTGTTTCTAGCGCGTATGCAAGCAACGGACTTCGCTATAGTAAAATATTCTTTCGTGAGCATTTTTTTTCTATAAAACAATCAAACTAAATCGAGTTTTGAGTTTGATGTATCTCTTTTGCATCAGCGCTAGATACGCAGAGAAAAACAGGCGGTTTTTTCCGCTTTTTTTCAAGTGTTTGTGCTTAGCCACCGAGACATGGCCCAACCCACTTTTTTAACGAATTTCAGGCGGTTGGGGGGTGGGCGATGACTCGGGATATTACGGTAGGTGGGCTTCGAGTTCCAGTTGAAGGAAAGGCAGTGTCTAGCGGTTGCTGCGAGACATCCTGTTTGAGAGTGTGTTACAACAAGAAAGCTTTGAACCTGCTCAGTCTTACCCCTGTTGCTCTGGGTGCAGCCTGGATGCCAAAGAACCCAGGCGAGCTCTGCGACCGATGTGGCCGGTACGGCTGTTTGATAGATTTGTGTTACAATGACCATAGTCTCAATTGTCTTATTCTTACCCCCACAGGAGTTGACCTAGGTGGGGTTCGGCTTCCAGTTGAAGGAGAGGCGGTGTCTAGTGGTTGCTGCGAGACATGCCGTTTGAGAATGTGTGTTACCATAATAAAGTCTTGAATTTGCTGAATCTTACCCCTGTTCGAGGCACAGCCTGGACACCAGAGAACCCAGGCGAGCTCTGCGACCGATGTGGCTGTTTTAGATATTTTTGTGTTACAATGACTTTAGTCTTGTTTGTCTCATTCTGACCCCTACGAGAGTTGTGGGGGTCAAATTGCATTTCCTACTCGTTTTTTTTTTTTAGAGCGCAGCTCTTAGGGGCCCGTTCCCGGCTTGAGCGGCGTCGCCGTCGGCGTAACCAAGGTCACGTGACCCCTCCCAAGGTCATCTCAAGGTCACGTGACCTTGGGGGTCACGTGGGATCACGTGACCCCTCCCAAGGTCATCTCGAGGTCACGTGGCCTCCTCCCCAAGGTCACGCGACCCCTCCCAACATCAGGGACCTGGGAGGGGTGGCCGCGGTAGGCATTCGGCTGGTGGGGTGAAATCTGCCGAGATACGACATTACGGCCAAAACGTTGCCGAGATCTATTTTTTGTTGACCCAATATTTGCTATGTCACCAAAAACGTAACTTATCGCTAATGTATATCAATAATTTAAAAAAAAATTTACCTTAGAAGGCTTGGGGCGGGGGGTCACCCCCCCCCCCCCCCCCTTCCAAGTTTGTCCCTGGGCAGCATGTATACCTTTATTCCACAAGAGCACCGCCACCTTGGATGTGGTCACTTCCAATATAGGCGAAAACATTGGTTTGCCGTCGCCACACCAATAAAGACATTCAAGGTATAAGCATACGTAAAACTAAAGCTCAAAAACACTTCGTGCACGAAACGATGGAACAATAATTTCTGCATTGTTTATGTACCATCCCTACAATGGTGCTCAACAAGGACCAAAAAAAAATATATATATTTGTACCCAGACATGAAAGTTAAATTCAGGTTTAAAGGGGCACTGACACATCAAAATCATATTTTTTTTTATTATCCGAAACGATTGAAAACGATGCCGGGACATTACCCTCAAAATTTGAGATTTGGGAATTCAGTATTCGTGAAGTAAAAAAACGATTTCCAAATGCCGAATTCGAAGTTCCCGCGCGATCGGCGCCGGTGCCTTGACGTCAAAAATCGCGGAGACCTGAGAGTCGACTTCCTTTCACCACTCCCTGCTGTTGCCATGGCGACCCAAAGCGAGGAGGAAAGGAGCGAGCGCCCGGCGTTGCGGCGGACCGGTTTTGAGCGGTGTCGCCTGTTTTCCGTTGGAGGATACAAATCCAGGAGACGGCACCACAACGAACTCCCGATTTTTGGTATTTCAAAAAGAAGGGCCGTAGTGCGTTCGCAATTGCGTTAAAAAACATGTTTTAGGATTGCCGTAATTAAATGTTATAGAGATGTCGCCTACAAAGCTTCTAAATTTCCTGATTTTTGACGTCACCGATCAAAAGAAGCGAGGAGGCGAGACGCGGGAAAATCAAACGCCAAAAATAAAAAGGCGCGCGCGCGCGCGGGAAAATTTTTTTTCGCGATGCGTTTTTTTTTGCGTGTCTATGACTGCAACTTGCATCGTTTTAGACAATAAAAATAAATACGACCTTTGGGGTGTCAGTGCCCCTTTAAAGAAGTGGCAACAGAAAGGCCTCTTCCACAAACTGCTCTTTGAAAAGTCGCATTATGAATTTAACCATTCAACGACTTGGCTTTCAATGAGTCTACCTGGACCCAGTCAAACCATACAACTCGAGCCTGTTTCACACCATGCAATTTTTGTCCAATGGTAGCAGTTTCCATTGTTTCAGCAATGACGCTTGCGCAGCCAAAAAAAGAATACGTGACCAGCAGGTGAAGTATCTGCTGCGTTCTGGGGCTTTCTGCTGCCCAAGGCCAGAAAGTGCAATGCAGAATTGGACAATATGAAATGGGCTTCAGAAAGGTCAGTCCAAGACAAAGAAATTGTTTCTTGGACTCGACATGCTTAGGGCTGCAAGCCTGAGGCAGCCAAAAGGCCCATTCGTACAAGTGCTGGTTGCTTGCTCGGCCTACATTAACGGGTGATGGATTATAAAATGGCATGTGTAAATACGAGAATGGACGAGCTATGTGGAGGGCGAAGAGGCAAAAATAGGTAAAGATTTACTCGTGATGCTGCACTAGATGCTTGAACTCGGCGACGCCAGAAGCCTGGCGAGTGGTGCCAGAGGGACCCTCCACGAAAATGGAGGAAACACTCAGCCACCCTCCGAAAGAAACCGAAGTGCCCACCAGCTTGTCATCATTCGATCCTGTATCTTTATTCACGCTTGGCATATTCACAGTTGGCTAATTCGACTATTCCCGTCAGGCCTACTTCATCATGCATGCGTGCCTTTATGGCAAGTGATATATTGCTAATATCCGGCGGCGCGCTATGCTATATACCGCGACTGCACGTATAGGAACTCTGGTGCGAGGTCCAACCGCCAACCGAGGCCCGCTCGCACGGATCAAGTTTCATTCACGCGGACGGCTGTTACCGGGGGCCTCCGCACTCTCTCAACCCACGACGCAGCGTGCATCGCGCTGCGCCGTTCTATTATGCTTTTAATAAACGCATTACTCCGAGTATGTGAAAGCAAGCCTGCTCTGCGAGTGCACCCGCTTGCACAAACCCCTTTGCAGAACTTGCAGGCCATCTATGCCCTCTTTTACTTTTGCCAAGTACTCGTAATTCTGCGTTGCCATCGTACAAAGACAGCAGTCGATTTTTACCTGGCAGTTTCAGCGCATAAAAAGAAAACAAAAAAGATTTGGAGCCACAAATATTAGTTTATGCGATTGTTGGACTGTACCTGACTAAATGTAGAGACATACAAATACTTGGGCAAAGGTTCCTTGAAGCCCGATGCAGAGCCAGAGAAGGGAATGCCACCTTCATTTCAGCAGGGACTATCGACGATGCACGCAACCAAGAGCATCGTTGCGGTCGGCTTTCCACGATTAGCCAAATGCCTTAGTGGTCTCCGTTCCGGTTTCATCGAAAAAATCGGAGCAACGTAAAACTGTCAATACGATGGCGTCGGTTTACGGAGCTTCTACCACTGGACTGAACATTCGCAACAGACGATAAGTAGCCAGGATCACGAGTCTAAATGTCGCAGCGAGGCCATCCTGGTCGCAACCTCGCAGACAGGAAGAGGGTGCCACCGACACATGGTGGCACCAACACCTTATGATTTGGCTGTATACTTTCCGGTTTTGACCAAAAAACACCGATAAACATCCGCCGGTTTCGAAAATACAAAATCGGTTAAAACCGAAAAACACCGGTTTTTTCATTGTTTTGAGCAAGCGACGTTTTTTTTCCACCGAAAAAGTCCTGCATACTTGACGAAAATAATCCCTGGAGAGGGGATTATTTCCCTCTCCAGGGATATAATCCCTCTCCAGGGATTATTTTCGTCATCGTTGTCCAGCTCGCTTGCACCTTTGCATTTAATTGCATTCTAATCATGATCCTGCATACTTCCCAGTTTTAACAGAAAAGCACCAATAAACACTCGCCAATGACGGAAATAAAAATAGTTCAAAACAAAAAAACACCGAATTCTAAAGATTTTTTTCCTAGCAATGTGTTTTTGTTTTTACAAAAAAGGTCCTATGCAAACTTTTGCCAAACACATTATCTTACCCGGGATCATGCACTTTGACTGTCTCTCTTCTGTGACCTACGTAATCTTGGACTCTTGGAGGACAGTAGCTTTGTTCAACTGTTCTCCAAGGTCAGCGGCCCTTCGGGGCCGCCGAGCTACAAGATCGCTATCACTGTCCCGAGAGGCCAGTCACAGCTGGCCAGTACTGTCCCAAGCCTTGTGGGAGGTTTTGGAACTTCCCGTGTCCAGCGCAAACATTGAGCGGGCATTATCGAAATTGCGCGTCGTCAACAGGAAGGAGCGAACGTCAATGACAGACACGAGCCTAGGAATGTATGCATGCATATACTACAATAATCGAGCGTGAAAAAGGTTGTGTAAAGGATGGAAATAAAATTTGGACTGTTTTTCGTCTTCAGCGGTGGTTTACATTTGCAATTCCCCCCCCCCCAATAATCCTTGTCCTGGTCTTTAGCATCTGCATGAGAGGATTCACCGAAAAGCACCGGTATTGGTGAAATAAATAAACACCGATAAACATCCGCCGATTTTTGTTACAAATAAACGCCGGAAAGTATACACCCTACTTATGATGCACCGCAACGGACGGCACAAGCCACCGGAGCCGATTCAGAAAGTGTCGCAAGATCTTCCGGTTTAGAGGAAGCACAATGTCACGTGGCACGCGTGGTGCGGTACATTAGTCAAGGTCGGTACATCACAAGGTGAAACGGCGCACACGTGGCTTGCTTGCATCGACATCCCATCCGTGGCCGTTGAGCTGGCTCTGCTGCCAAGTGAGCAGTTTTTGCAGAGTACATTTCGCACCGGGCAATTCATTTCTGTCAGCGAGAGCAAGTGGGGGTGACCACCAGCACGGCGTGATGACGTTGCGTGGAAGTCGCACCACACTTTTGGACCCACAGTGGCCAACACACCTGGGAGACCCGCATTGCTGTACCAAGTCCAGATTTCTTATTTCTCACAGTATTAGTTACTTCTAAAAGGTGCTGCACTAACTCTCACACCCACCACACCGCAGGTTCATAAGCCACCGAGTGCATAAAAAAAATCCAAGCAGGAAGCCATTAGAAACCTTTTATTAATTTTTTTTCTCTCAGCTTTTTACGGTTTTACATATGTACAACTTGGAGACACGGGCAAAGGAAACGGTCTTTAATAAGCGCCGACGGGCAGTCTGTGCGGGAGAAACGCGAACCAAGAGCGAAGGTAGCGACGGCAAGGCAGTGGCGCCGCCCGGCATAAGAAAATCATTCGTCGAGTTGCGCGCGACTCACGGACTCGTCTAATTCGAGCCACCGACGAGTGGAGCAATTCTCGGCGGAGCAGTCGCGAGCAACCCCCCGCCCGCACCTTCGACTCTTTACCGCGAGGCATCCGGCCATGCCTCCGACAGGCGGCGCCACCCGGCATCGACGTGCGTCGGCTCTCGCCCGGGGACCCCGAGAAAATCGGCAACGCGGCGTTCACTCCACAAACTTCAACATGACTAGAAGGCTTTCCAAACTAGAAAACAACCTCGATCCGTTCCACCGATGGATAGGGGGAAACACCGAGGTAAGAAGCAAATGCAGATTTTGGGGCTGCAACCGCCGGTCCCAGACTGACGCGGCGCAAACCGATCCATCGATCGAATCGCCGCGTCGTCGCGTCTGGACGCTCGCGCCGACCAACGGGGACGGAATACCAATTGCGCCGAAGCTGCAAAAAAGTGCAATCGTGCAAACTACGTCGCGCGATAGAACAAAAAAAAAAATGATGAAAAAAAATAAAAAGGCGAGGGTAGGAGGCAAGGTTTATCCTCTTCTCTAAGACGACGGGCTGTGTGACCCCAGCTGGCAGCAGTTCGTACCGGGGTAGGGAGGGGCCTTGTCCGAGAAAATATCACAACGTAACTGTATCAAAGACACGAGCTTCGGGCGTCCGGTGGGCGAACCTTGGGGGGTCCTTGGGGCCCCCTGGCGGGGCACGGCCACGGTCCCGCTGCTGCCGATGTGCTTCCGGCGGAGGGTGGAGCCAGCCTAGGAGCGCCCGACATCAGACGGAGTCATCTGCAAACACCATCGAGGTGACATAATAATAGAGAAAGGCTGCCTTTTTCGCTCACAATGTGCCAAGAAGTAAATGCGACATATGTGGCACGTTCGAGCAATGCGGGCAAAATGGCGTCCTCACGTCCCGAGGGCAGAGGTGCAAAATGGTTAAGAGAGGACGCAAGTCTTAAAATTATAAAAAAAAAGTGCTAAATTTCTTCCTTTTTAAGATTCACATATTTGGATTGAATATAAGCTGAAGTACCTGCCTGCAGAGTTTCAATGGTCAATTCAATGTCTATGTATGAGAAAAACGCTAATTACAATGCCTCCGCAGCGAGTGGTCAAAGTCGCGCCCGGCGCCTCCCGCAGCCACTCGTCGGATCGTAGCCATTTTGGGTTTGTTGGAAAGCTGGTTCTCTTCCCTTCTTTCCCACGCCCCTCACTCTCGCGATACCCTCGGAGACCGGCGCATACGTCGGATTGCGCACTCCCGCGATTGGCCAAGACGGGCCCCCTCCACTCTTTTTCTCTTCTCCTCCTCCCGATTCGAGCACTGAAAAAGCCGTCTGCTCTGAGCTGTCAGCCGCCGGCTCGTCCGCTTTGCTTCTTCAATGATCAAGCTCACATTTTTAGTTCCGGTTTGAGGGCATGGATTGAGCATTAAAGGGATACTGAAGCGAAACTTGAAATACACCTATTATGGTCAGAAATAGGTTCAATATGATCAATGATATTCATAAATCATAATCGCGCGTTTGTATTTTGAACGGATGGCTATATTTTTCACCCTAATGGGCCCGATTGGGCGCGCGCTCAAAAATCGGCCATCGGAGAGTGCGATGCGTCTTGGGATATTGGGCGCATTCGTGACGTCACTTGTGCCAGACGGGAAAGGCTACGGCGTGAATGTTGTGGTTACGAGCGTTGCCACTTGGTGGCGCGTCGACGATTTACGACCTGTGACAACGTGGCCGTTTGAGATGTGCAAGGGCTGCACGCACACTGCACCACGGCAAGTCGGCAACCACGGCAGCACTGACAAAACCAGCTCTGAGGCCGGATTCTCAAAGCGAACTCATGACGAAAAAAGTGCGTACGACAAATTTGAGAGAAAACCCGTACTCTCGAAACTAAATTGTCGTAACCTTTGCGCAGGTTACGACAGAATCCTACGACAGCTCCGAAGCTGTCTTACGCACTTTTTACGATCAAATCAACAAGGCCGACAGCGTCGCTCAGTTACTTGGTATCGGCCACCAACGGACATTTATTTTTCTACGTGCTCTTCTCGTGCGTCCCGACTTCAACCAGCAAGAAAAAAGGAAGGAGTACTTAAAACAGACCACGACGATCAAGAACGCAGGATCCACAAACACACGAGAAGAGCTACAACGGCCACGATTCTGCCGACCAAGCGAGCTCGGCAGAATATAGTAGGCCTAGCAGCAACATCGACTTGGCGCACCGTTGCTCCGGCGGTCCTTGGCCAAGACCGTCTGTCCGTGACCGGCTGGCCTGTTGAATGGAATATGCCCGCGCGACCTTTGTGGACCCTTACCGGATGAGTAGTTTGATCCCTGAACTAAATTTCAGAGGTCAATATTTTCCCCTCGTCATCTCGATCTCCTTGTTTTCCGAGACAGCGGTGACGAACGCTGTCGTCGAAAAGGGCTTTCATTGATTCTATCTCCTTGTTTTGTGTGATATAGAGCTCAAATAAACGCCATACGGATTACCTTCGCAACTCGGTATGTACACTCTGTTATTAGTATGCCATTTTTATTCTGACTCGACGCTACATCACTGTCGAGCTATAGCAGTTCGTGGGAGCTACGCGATGTCGGTCTAACCTTTCTTTGCCGAGTGTCATGTCAGTATCGAGTTGCAATCATAAAAGATCGGTCCAGAAGCGCTTACCGAAACGCGGTCTAACAGAGCGAATCCAGCACTTCGATCAAACGCGCGTGTCCGCTCCGAGTGTGAGCAGGTATATGCGTGGCTCTTGCTGACACCCTCGTAGTTCAAACATATCCTTTTTAACGTCGGCTCGCAGCTCGCGACTCGCAGCAACTAATACCGGCCGTGCCAGAAGCATGCTCGGGTCGTGTCGTGCAAAGAGCCGCAACGAGAACGAGCTCACTGTGGCCAACTACGCTTTGGTTTTCTCCGTCAAGGCTTTGCAAACACGTTCAAGCCTAGGCGAATTCTGCCGGCACGCCGTATTGCCGCAGAACGGCGCTGCTATTTTGGCACAAGTGATGTCACGAGAACTTCCCCCCATCCACCAGATGAAAATTTGAAATCGTTTAATTATGTTTAAAATTAGTTCTCCTGTGTTCTACAGCGCAATATTTATATTTCCGAGGTGGTGCCTGTCCCTAGCCCATATTTATGCAACAAGATCGGCGCTAAAATTTCGTTTCACTACCCCTTTAATCGTTCCCTCACTTTGTTACAAAGATGCGGGGGTTTTGTTTCGAGTTCTCGAGATGCGGTATCGATGCTCGGTTTAAAGTGGGCACGGAGCGAACTTTCAGAAGGAAGGGACACGCCTGGAACAGGACGCCAAAGGCTTCTCCCACAAGTGCACCACTGCAATCGCCACAGCCGAAATCGTTGGATCTGCCGGAAAAATCAGCCGGGTCGCCTGCCAAAGACATGGCAAGTTTAAGTTGTACCACAATGTTTTAAAGCTATGGAAGAATAGTGCGGGTCGATTCCGCACACTACTCGACGGCTGAGCAGGGGCAAAGTGTTCAACGAGAGGAGCAATGCGAGCGGGCCTTATGGGAAAAGTCGGCGACCCAGCGCAAGTTCGACCCTCTCGGAGTCAATGTGAGAGTCCAGACAAGCAATGTTGAGACACAGTTCATTGTCGTGGACACAAAGGTCCCAAACGACCTCTTTGCGTGGAAGCGAAGCTGCGGGAACATCGATGATCACCCGGGCTGAGGACAAGGAGCATGGCTTCGGAGTCAAGCCTCTGCTCGTCCGCATCGCGCGCGAGTTTGAGAAAAAGCAGTTCTCTTCACCAAGAGTGTCCGGAATGGCGAAGATCACTCCCTTCGAAGTGAACGTGCGAGCCACGAAGCGGATCCAGTCAATCGGCAAAGTAGTTACGGCCCTGGTGGACTTCTGCGCGTGCAGAAACTTGTCCCACCGTGGCCTGCACCGAGGGACCTTCCAACGACACTCGAAGACATTTGTGCGAGCTTGCGAAAACTCGGCAAGTTCGAGTGAAGTTGCCAGTGTGGCAGTCATGAAGAAGCTGTATGCAGATTTCGCGAACCCTATTGCCAACGTCGTCGTCCTCTTTGATAGATCTTGGATGACCAGAGGATGCAGCTCCCACATCGGCGTGGGCTGCATTATCCAACTGCATTCGAGCCTCGTCTTTAACCGTGCGGTCTACTCAAACTGGGACCAGACCGAAGCAGGGGTGCAGCAACTGGTATTCGGCCCCGAGTGTCGAAGGAACATTGATTGTAATGCTGGTTGCACGCAGGTTCAAGCTGCATTGACCATGTTTCGAAGATCCTTGGCCAAACAAGGACTGCGCTAAAAAGCTCCAAGGCTAAGCACTCGGTGAAAGGGGCAAGCTGACTGGGGAGAAGGCCGATCCAGAACTACTATGGTTCTCGGGAGCAACAATGTTCCAAGGAGGAAGAGGGCATGGAGGCCACCCTCCTGCACATGACGTCCATAGACAGACCGCAGCAAGCGTCCCGACGGAGCCGAGTCCTGATGCAGGTTCACCAGTCAGCCTCTACCGCACAAGAATCCGCTTCCGGATTGTGTTCGGGCTGCGCGAGCACGTGTTTGCGAGGCTCAACAACTAAGATCTTCTGGCACGTTGCAGTGAGGGCAAGACCCAGAACGCTAGCGAGAACCTACATTCGGTCATCTGGACGTCCAAGAATGTGAATGCCTCCGTGGACAGCGTGAAGAGGGTTGCAGCAGAGCCATTTACACCCGGGGAAGGAAGTTGACCAGCGAGTCCATTGCCGCAAGTCTGGGCTATGCATCCGGTAAAAAGCCGCACACCAGAGTGCCAGCAGCATAAAGGAAGAGTATGCCGAGAGACAGAAGGCAGGAGCAGCTCAGGATTACAGCCCCGAACAGCCGTAAATGTACTTCCCAGAGGGGCCAAACAAAATAGCGTTTGGGGCTTCAAACGCTTGCTGGTCCCCCAGTTGTCTCGCAAAATCGGCTCATTGGTTTGAAATGTTCTTTCTTTACATTGTCAATTTTTTTTTTTTTTTTAGATAGGTGTCCATTTTTTTATGGTTCCCACGAATGAATTACGGGCCATTTTATCTCAATTTGTTCAGAAAGAACTACTCTACATATTGATTAAACTTACTGCATAGCAACTCCCATGCAATTTTATGCAATCACTGTCAACACTTCAATTGTGGTTTACTCAGCTTCATATTTTCGTCTATAGTCGCCGACCGTTTTTTTGGATGGCAATTTTTCGCACACGTTCAATTATCCGGACGTTTTCACCGAACCGTCACTCACGCCATAGAGTTAATGTATAACATTGAGTGAAATTTCGGACGCCATAAGCTTGTCGCTCGATATTTCGGACATAATTTGCATGATTTCTCAGTTTACAGCGCTGCAAACTTAGTCGCCGCCATTTAAGTCGTTTTGATTTTTTCCCTGTAGCCTCGATACCACGTCCTATGCAATAAACAAGCTGGGTCGAGGCTATAGTCGGGTTTCCCGGTTCCCCTGTAGTCAACATGGTCGCCGTTTGCCCATTCTTATGGTTCTTCCAGTTGTTCTCGTAGTCCGTGTTTTTCAGGTGCGACCTTGAGAAGAGCGGCCATTCAACGTTCTTGTGGAGGACTGAGGATTACCGTATTTACTCGCATATTGGTCGATACGTCGTATAGGTCGACCCCCTAACTTCGGGACCCCCGAAAAAAAAAAAAGTTGAAAAATATAATACCGGGATTCGCGTATTGGTCGACCCCCCAGTTTTGATGAGGCGATTTTTGAAAAACAGGTCGACCTATACGCGAGTAAATACGGTACTTTCAACCACCTGGGGATCTTTTAACGTGCAACCAAAGTCTCGGTTACACGGCACCTTCTTCACAATGAGCCTCCGTCAGATTGAGGGCGCCTTGGCCAGGATTCGAACCCTCCAACCGGGGACCTGTAAGCCGGTGCTTTGCCCCAGATATACCAATAAAAGCTCCCATATTATAGCTCCCTTAGTTTTTTTTTGCAGTGTCATACACCCGCCATTCTACTCGACGCGTTAAATGCTGGAAAGCTTCCAGACGCAAAAATAATTAGGGATATCAAATGCTAGTTTACTCTCAAACTGTGACCGCAGACCCCCGGGGTCCGCGAGGACACTGGTGGGGTCAAGTCTGATTCGGGGGTCACTCCACCGAAGACAGGTAAGGAGCCGGGTCGAACGTCTCTGCAGTTATCTCACACGAGTCGCAGAGTGTTCCAGCTCGTTTCTAGTTGTGTTTACAGGCTTCCTCCTAGACAGTGCCGAGATATCCACCTTCGCTTCTCGACGCAAGAATGCCTCGTCTAAGCTCACCCGTGGAACACCCGGGAATATAAACGACTTATATTCAGCCGGACTGACGGCTCGAAATTTCTACCATCTACGGCAACGCAAGTTCCTCTATGTACGCAATGCGTTGTTGACACAGTGCACGAATGACACGTAGCTGGGGGTTCTGCAGTGATGCAAAGTTTGAGAAGCACCGCTCTAAATGAAGAGAATAGGGAAGCAATTTCATTCTTTGAACTTTGCGGCGTAAGCGTGAAGTGGTGACCCTGGGTCACACGAGACCACTGCGACGTGCTGGGCCACCGTGGCATTTGTTTGGGCAAAATGAAAAGGTCAAAATGTACAACTTATTTATAACTTACATGACTACAGACATCACTATCAAAAAGAAAGAAAGGAATGAAACTCCAACTTTCTCCAACTTTAACACAATCAGCTGCATTAGAACAGATTATTATAATTTACCTAACCCACCACAGTGAACATTGGAAGGTTCTTAGGTGCAGATCAAATTCTGGACTACAAAAGGGTAGGGATATACTTTCCAAGTTCCTCAAAAGCTGTATGGACAGAGATATGAACATATAATGTGAATTTCATCCTCGCTTAATTATTGTTCTTTAGTACCGTAATAATGTTTTTGTACGTATTGCGTATTGCTTGAACTGCACAAAGTGATTTATACCACTGCTGATGGGGCTTGTCGAGTTTAATATTATATATGCTAGGGTGGCGGTTCTCAAACTGTGGTCCGCAGACCCCCAAAGGTCCTCGAAAACATTCATGGAGCTCAAAAAAAAAAAAAAGAGAGGCCCTCTTATGGCATTGTGCAGGAACTTTGATGAAGAATGCACTGGGGGGTCCCTGAAGGGCCTGCGAGTGGGGCAGGGGGTCTGTGATTTCTCAAAGTCTGAGAACCGCTGCGCTAGAGGTTCAACTGGTGTGTCTACGCGACTCCGGGTTGGACATTAAAGCAGACAGCAACCAGTCTGGTTTTGTGCAGCTGCTGAGCATTCCTATGGGAAAATGTGCATTCATATTGTCACTTGGCCAGAGAATGACCTGGATAACTTTCGTTACTTGGGTTGTATAGAACTTTAATTTTCATTGTAAAAGTGTAATTGCTCTAGTTACAGTATTTTCCTTCATCAGTGAACAATGCTTAAATTCACTATATTTAAAGCTCAAACCTGCGTTAAATGGCACATGTGTAAAAACAAGCGATGAATCTACGCAAAATACAGTAAACTTTCGTTAGTTCAACCTCGGTTAATTTGACTTTTCGTTTAATTTTATCATGTTCAGAAGTCCCGGCGAGCGCCCATACATTTCTATGCGAGGAAAAGTTCCATAGTTCGAACTTGGGAAGACTCCGCATCGGATAATTTGACCCGAGCGAATGTGCGCGGGCTCACATTGCACGACACCACGGCAGAAAAACCATCAACCTACGGCGAAACACGGGCCCTTTGCTGCAAAGCCGAACGTGCGCAAATATGTGCCTGCACCTCTACGCCGCTGAGATGGACCGTAGCGAATGACACGAGCCAGCGCAACCAATCTGGCGTGGAGTAGCGCGGAAAACATAGCACGTTGTCGGGCGCGGACGCAGCGCGAGCTCTCAAAGCGCTCTTCTGTAGCATCGCGTGTGGTCCCTCTTGGCCTCCTGAAAGCGCATATTCTCTTTTCCTTTTTTTGTTGTTGATATTTTTCTTTGTTGCCGACAGTCTGGTTGCGCTCGGTGCCAAAGTCGGCTCGTAGAGCTTTCTGAGCGCGCGCTCTCCAAGCGCTTTTCTGTAGCATCATGCGCGGTCCATCTCGCATGTCGCCAAATGCGGGTGCTCTTCTTTTTTTTTCTTTTTTTTTTTGTTGTTGACGGTCTGGCTGTTTGGCGCCAAAATCAACTCGTTAAATTTTTTTGTTTTTTTTTTAGTTCACAATTTTTTGGGGGATGGGAGGTTTAGTTACGCAGCTCTGCGGAGCACGCTTTTGGACACGCGTTTTAAGTGCAGACGACAGCAGACCATCCACGAGTACTTTTGACAATAAAAGGAAGTTTAATTTTAACCGTCTTTCTGTCCTCCTTTCAATTCATTCATTCGGATAATACAACCAAATTTTAAGGTGCCGTCGAGGTCGAATTAACGAAAATTTACTGCGTAACAATAGAAAGGAATGTAGAGGGTGTTCAAGGTTTGTTAGCATTCCAGTTACACTTATATATTGCTAATCAAGGCCATTTTTTTTCGGTGGGAGGGGAATGTCTGGGATGTCCACAACTAAGGGTACGAAGGGGGGGGGGGGGGGGGGGTCCTCTTCTGGCCATTTCACTTGTTATGTCACTATAAGAAAATGACCCTGCTATGCATCTTTGAGAGTGGTTCAAAACATTTAAAGAGTAGAGAATAAATTATCTGGGCTATGAAGCGCATCTTTTCTTATTTTCTACGCCTAGCAGCTTATATCAGGCACCCGTTTTCTGGCTTCACCCTAATTTCAAAGATTTAGAGCATGCGGGTGATGTTGGAGAACAAGCACCTTTGCGCACATATGCATGAGTAGGGAGAATAAAAGAATACTTATTTATTGCAAATCAGACTATAATGACTTGGCCCTCACTCCATTTTGATTGCCTTCATGCACAGCGAGTTACTGATCCAGTGTTACTGCGTAGTTCTTGCCATCTTGGTTTTCCAGACATCTTTCGTTCGTTAGGCAAACAAATCCCCCATGAAGAAAAGTGCCAACACTGCGTTCGGGTGAACAGTGTCCAACAGTGCACATAAATGCATGTATAAACCTGTTTTAGCACTCCCTACTTAAAATATGGGGGACGTCCAGCCAAGCCCTAACTGGCAACCCTACGTTTCGATGCCTACTCGGCTCTTCTTCAGGGGCGACTGTGGCGACAGCCGTCAAGGAGCAGTTTCTTTGTTTTCATATTTTTTTTTTTGCGGTGGTGCATTTAAAACATGCACCGGGGCAATAAATGCGAAGGCATTTAAAAAACGCACTCGCTTTTCCCCGTAGGAATGCCTTTCAGGAAGTGAATTGTCCACTTCACTTTGCAACAGCACACTAGTGCCAGCTGAGCCTCTAGCGTACATTCTAAGAATTCTATGGCTCCATCATTGCTATTAATAGACATTAAAATTATTTCGGGGAAAGGGGCATAGCACGACCGCAAGTTAGGGAGGGGCCTCCCGACGGTCACGGCACCTGCCCCGAGGCCCGGTGCAACTCACCGTGGTACCACCACTTGGTCTTCTTGGGGTTCTTGCTGCACGTCTTGACGTACAGCGAGTTGTCCGGCGGCCTCTTCTGCGCACGAGCAAGAAAGCAGCCTCGGTCCTGTGCCACCACTCGCGACGCTAAGCCGACTCTACGCACCCGTCGGCCAACATCTACCGATTCGGAACCACCTTCGGAGCAAGTCGGAAGTAAAACTGCCCGCTCGTAAGAAGCGAGGGAGAAAAAGGGTCACAGCAGTCATTTCCAGCTTCCAATTACGGACGAGAATAGATAAGTGGGACACGCAAACAGCACCGTGTTTGTGTACCTTCCACTTGTCCCCGTGGCAGTTTTACTTTTAAGTTGCTCCAATGGTAGCGTGGTTTCGAATCGGAAGAGGAAAAAGGTTGCGGGAATGCCCGTCCCAGTGTCCTTTTTGTGCCTTTTTATCTATTCTCATTGTGCCCATTGGTTTCCAACCGACTGTTTCAAATCCCCTATATTCATTCTTTAATATTCCAGCACTTGACTATAGACAGACCTTTTGTAGAATTACGGTGACAGCAAGAAACAGGCTGCAATTGCAGTTCTATGTGCAGCACATGTTGATTTTCTTGTAGTATAACTTTAAAACGAGCACCTCATGCTAATCGCTGCTTCTACGGTGCACAAACAATTGCGTAATACGAGTTACAAAAGCAAAGCCCAGCACACGCTGCTGCATACAAAACTACCATAAATCTAGGTTTTAATGTAACCTCCGAGACCTTTCGCTGGACAAATGAGGTAAATATGCATTTTGTGGCGTTGCTGAGTCACCCGCGAAACTATTTATAATTACCGACACTGCCTAAATCTTGTCACTAAAAGCTCGGACATTTTCGGAAAGGTCAGAAACCTGACCACGAGGTTAAGGGCAGATGCTCGGTAGCTCGCAACGAGAGATTGGTGAGCACGAGTAGTCCCAAATGGAGCTTCGCGGATAGTCCTAGGGTGCGTAGACTATCCACAATGAAACGATAGGATGCAAACGGTTTCCCACGGACGCAAGTTTTAGGAGACACATTTAGTAGGATGAATATTTCTGCAAAGCTGCGGGGAAAACGAAACGTGCGAGGTGCGTGACAAAGGTGAATGCAACTAAATTTTGACCCACTTTACGAGCATCCATCCACACGTCAGACACTCTCTTTACTCGACATCGCCGTTTGCAGATAGAGCCCGAGAGTCCGCTTTTCCGCAGGGCACGCGTGATGATAGCCAATCGTCGCTATCCCCAAAAGGAACCTGGCGACATATGGGACAGAGACAACGTCCTCGAGCGAGAATGCCGCTTGTGCGGATCATTATTTTCTCGGTTCGCTATCCGCTACGTTTTTGATGTAGAATGCGATAATTGACCGTACGTGTGCCTCGCGGGAAAGCAGACACGTAGGCCTCGTTCTTGGACAGTGCGTCTATTACTGGAGTCAAAATGGCATCTCCACCCTCCCACTCATTGCCAGCAGTCAGAGTACCACCGGGGGACCGGTGGCCTCTAGGGGATTCTGCAGGTAAGCTCGCAAACTTTACCCAGACTCTTCCAGCTTTGGCAGCTGTCGATTGAATGCCCGACTTTTTCGGGCTCAAATAGACCTCTTTCGGAGTGAGTGGCCACCTCGTTGCTTAGAGGCGGCGAAAGCACCGAGCAGGCATCAGGAGGTTTGCTACCAGAGACACCATAAAGAGGTGTTTCACTCGCGAGCCCACTAGCACTCTACTCCAGCAGCGGTAATTCTTGGGTTGCCAAAGGCATGGTAGCGCTTTTTAGACGAGGACAAGAGAAGGAAAGAGAAGACAAACACGAGCTTTCTTTCTTTTGTCCTGGTCTAAAAACCGCTACCACGCCTTTGGCAACCCAAGACCAACTAGCCCAGCATCCAGCATTGATAGCGGTAATTCACCTTTTTCCGAAATGTGCAGTGCACAAGCGCACAACGCTCGATGCTCCCGGGCTTGAGATTGCAAGCAACCAAAACGGATCTGCCATCTTGAACGTCGTGCATGCGCCTCGTTTACCTAGCCCTTTCTGCGGGAAAGAGCTTTCTTGTTTGGCGTGGGGAAATTCGTTTTCAACCGAGCCGTTCAGCCTCCTCAAATGTTAACATGACGCAACACGCAAGTACCACGATATCCCGAGATGGCCCTCCTAAAGGGTGAAAACATCAAGTGGGCTAACTTTCGATGTGCGACTGAAGAAAGTTTAAGAAATGCTTATTTTAGATTTTGTGACCTGAAAAGGATTGCGATTGCAGGGAGGGCCAATGAACCAAAGACTACTGTCCTTTCCAGTCAGTAATGTTGGTTTATCTCCCGTCGTGGCCAAGTAACGCCATTGCTGCCGAGGTCACCATTGGCCAGGGCCCTGCAATGGCTGGAAGTGGGCTATCTTTTGGTGTTATTGAAAAAATAGCAAATCCTGCCAAAAATAAGGGTGGCTTACCTCTCAGGGGTGGGGCACGTCTCAGGATATTGTGGTATATTGATGAGAAGAAAAGGAGAAAGGAATTTGATTGCGTGGAAGGAACGAAGCAAAAACAATCCAGGCATCGTCACTTCGTGAGTCTATATTTTTTAATCGAACGATTTATAATTTAATTTTCGTCACTAAATACTACTTATGGTTCATTTTAATTTTCGTCACTAAATACTAGCTATGGTTAATTTTCAATGTCGGCTACCATTTCTCGCAGGGCGAGTGACGTGGACTCACGCCGTAGCAATGTAGGGTACGCACGGCTCGGGGGATGACGACTCGGTAATGCAAACCAGATCTGCTCATCCCGAAGATTTGAGACTAGAAATCCTGGCTACGAGTATACTCAAATAGGTTGGACAAGCCCGTCTTCTACCCACTCCATGCGGAACGTCCCCACATTTGGAAAAAGGTGGACTACGCCGACGGAAACTAGGGCGCGCACAACACATCTCGGACTGATGTGTTTCTCTAACGTGGTCCCTCGATTCCCGAACGACTGCCTGCCGCAGTCTTGACGGCGGTACGGTGTCGGCCGCATCCCAGAGCTGTTCTGCCATGGGCTGCATTTGGGCACACTACCCAAGCTTGGGCAACCAGGAGGCCGCGACGACAGCAAGGCTCGCTCTTTCTGCCGGACGACCGACCGCCCAGAATGCGAACCCCGGAGAGCGTAATCCGTCACCGCTTCGAGACCCCTTTGGATGTGATACGCTAAGGCAGGTCGTAGAGGTGTCTGGGTGGCGTCTGACCTTCTCCTTGCAGCTGGACAGCATGGACACAATGCTGAGGCAGACGGACTGCACCGACAGGGCGGGGGACCAGTCGTCCGTCAGGATGGACAGGCAGATGTGGCCGTTGCTGTAGATGTGTGGGTGCACCGGGATGTTGGGCCCCAGGAAAGTCACCTGGCGGAAAGGCCCCTTTGAGAAATTCTGCCCCCGCCCGTCCACTGGATCCCACGTCCGTCTACCTTTGGTACGCCCACCGTCGGCGCGCCAGAGTAGCACATTCGAGGAATAATAAACTGCACCCGAGTAGTATTTCATCGGCCACCGTCACTTTTGTACGTTGACGGTAGACGGGAATACCTACGGTTCTTTCTCGATTCATTAAAGTTTCGACGGTGTCGAAAAAACCCCTACTTCCGTACAAACTCCGAACTGACCGGAGTACTCCATAAAACTCGCCCCATTGAGTGGCTTGTGGGCCGAGTGTGCAAAGCAAATGACCGGAAGAGAATCGGAAACGCGTAATTCGCGCGTTGCATTATGCCAAGCTCTAGAATGCACAGGCTCGGCATTATTCGCTCCGGCGCACGCCCAAGTTCTTCCTTTGTCCGCCACCAAGATGGTTACAATTAGCACGATGGCAATAGGGATCCCAGACTAAAATTCTATCCAAGTGCTCTTGGCTCACAAGCGAGACAATGTGAGCCAAGGTTCTCTCAGCGTGCCTGCACATACTAAGGCACCTCCTGCAATGCTGGCACCCGAGTCCCAGGGCGAGACCAATTAAAACCCCGGCCGCAGCGCACAAACAACTGGCAACCACGAGGAAGGATGCCACCCAGTGTTGTCTCCAACGACCCGCGCTTTGGGATAGGATGTCCGACTAATGGCTGGAAATTATGTTTATGCTCGGATATAGCGCAATGCCCGTCGTGTGGCTTGTGGCCCCGTCCCGCTAGCATGGCGCATACTGCTTTCTGTTCAGTGACGAAAACATCCGTGGTGCCACAGGTTCACTGATGTGTTTTGTTGTCGAAACCTGGTGACGCTTGAGTGCAAAGAGAACAAAAAGGGTGCACTTGACCCTTCTGCGAGAAACATTGTCGGTGGGACGGCTGTCGTTCTACGGTGTGGCCTCCATTTTCCCACAAACATTCGTTGGAAGCTTTCAACGATTCAAGGGCAGGACATCAAAGGGCTGGTCGTAGATTTAGCAGCACATCAAGAGATAACACGATTATATTTGTCAGCTCATCAGCCACGACTTTCCTATTGTGTGAAGCAGACTTGGAGGAATAAAAATCTGAACCTTCAAGCACGTACGCAGGTTCATTACATGCGGCAGAGACATTTTCCAAAGGTTCTGCCAACGTATGCTCCCGTCAGTCTCGATTTTACCGAGAAATACGGGAAACTATGCTTAGAATTCAATGTGCGGTTGATGACGTGCAAATGTGGTAAATCGAAATGCACATGCAGCCTACTGAAAACTGCACGAGTTCGCCCATGAGCTCCTGAATGCTTTGGCAGGGAAACATTACATTTAGATAAAGCAACGTGCATGAAAATTTAATCTTGTTTCAAAGAACAAACAGTCTACCAACAGCCAGGGGCATAAAAAAGAAGCGTTCTAAGTCAATTCATAAAATCAAAACACCTCAGTTTAGTTATATTCAGGTCGGATGTGCTGTAAGGTGGCGCCAGTGTCTCGTCCCTAAACAGGGAGAGCATTCCTTCAAACTTACCGAGAGTCTGGCAACCAGGAGACGTTGGGTTAGAGAACTTATGACCCACTCTGGCACACCAAGAATGCGGTGGCCCATCATTGCAATCAAAGCTTTTAATGTAAGCGTCTTTTGCGCCGCACACGCAGTTCAACCTTACTATCTGCTACAATCTTTTAAGACTACATCATCTTTCATTCATTCCTTTTTTTTTTCTTCTCCAAAGTAAATTTTCGATACTTTCAATATGTCACAAAAATGACCTTCACCAAAATTCAGCATCGCTAGAAGTGGCATCAAAAAGCGGCACACCCCTGCACTCTATATTAGTCGGTCGGCTCTTTTGAAGTGGTAGCTCAAAGTCTGCTCTCAAATGACGACCAGCCACGTCAACTGTACTCCATCATTCGGTGTATTCCGACGCCTTCTTGCCTGAGTCACATTTCTACTGTTGTCAGTAGAGAGACTTTGTTTAAAAAAACACTGAGCGAAATTTTTGCAAAAAAACCTATTTTGGTCTAATATTTGGGGTTCAGCAATGTTTGTTGGTCCATTTGGTTAATTTAGAGGCAATTTGGGGACCACGAAGGAAGTGCTGGAGTACCCGTTTAACCACAGTTATGCGACACCTAAGTGCAGTTACGCTTCACCACAGCTACCACTATATAATCTCGGACAACTTTCTGCGGCTACGCGGTCGAAGCTATGGGACTACGTATGCTTGCACATCTTGAGTGCCAATCATAGCTGCGCACTCATCACTTCTGAAACCGCTGTCCGAAAGAACAGTGTGGTGACGGTGGTGAGGTGTAACTGCGGTAAAGGATGACAGAACTGCGGCTAAAGGTGCTGTCATAAATGGGGCTCCGGGCCTGAGCGGGCGAATGCAGACGTCCGAGTCGGCCTTCCAAACGATGGCCGCCCGGCGCCGCAGTCTCACCTCGGGTGAATCGAAGGGGTACTTGGAGCTAAACTTGAACAGGAGCTGGAACTTCTCTCCCTCGTACAGAGTGCCTGTTGCCCCGTCCATGTCCACCACCCACCTGCACAAATCAGTCGGGCAGCTGTCAGCCACCAGGCCCAGCTAGTCTTCACTCCATGCCTCCCCCTAACGCGCGCCCGTCAACCTCAGTCTAGCTACTCTTATTTCCCAGCCAGTGTAGTTGACACACAATTTCTAGTAACCCGTAATTACAACAGTTTTATTCCCTCGAGGCACCTTCCTGTGATCCTCAGCAGACTGAAAAAGGGCTTGTGCCTCCACAATATGAGTGTTTCATTCCAAGCAAGGTAGAGGGTGACAATCAATATGTTGCTGATATGACATCTAAGGGACATATAAGAACTGATAACATCTAAAAGACATAAGAATTGATACCATCTAAGGGACGTATAAGGGTCGATATAACGTAGCACATTACTGCTTTGACGGTCTTGCCGTCAAAGCAGTAATGTGTGACCGCTGCCATGTATGGCAGCGGTCACACATTCAAAAGTTCCTGTCTAAATGCCATCTCAGGATGTGCTGCTATTTGTTGATCTTTAAGGAACTATAAGCATGTTCGCATTGTGTTCTGCCTCGTATTAAAAAAAACAAAAAAACTCTGCGCATCTACTTTTTTTTACTATCCTTAAAGCACATCGTTAGATAAAAAAGATGCTAAGAGGAAAAATATAAAAATAATAGTTAAGGAGAAAAATATTTTTTAACTGCATCGTTAGGTAAACTCCGAAACAGTATTTAAATATGTACGTCAGGTATAGTCTAAAAGGACATAAGCTGAAACTACCAAGCGACAACCAAGATAGGCTAGTGACTGTGTCCCAAGACAAGATGTTTCTCAGTTATCGCCCGGATGTTTCAGCTTACATAGTCCTAGACCGTAAAATAGAGTCTAGGGCGGCTAACTGGAACCGCAGTGTGGGTACGTTTTTAAAGCAACTTTTACGACCCTGGCTTTTCAAAAAATGGGAAAGGAAATCATTTTCCACGACTAAATGGGCAGGTGGTGCGCGTCAATGTCGCGTCGGTGCAAGGAAAGCACCGTGGCACGTTCAAACACAACAGTGTTCTCTGCTTGACAGTACAATAGCTGCACTTTTATTTTTTGCGTCCAGCCGCGAGACAGAGTCAGCGCACACACACAAACATGGCGGAATTCCTTTGCCTCAAAACATCCGAGCGTGCCCACTGGCCCGTGACGAGTGCTTCTCCCTACGCTAGCAACTGAGCTGTGGGAAAACAGTGGCACTGAGTGGCACCGAGTGGCGCCAAGCGCGGAAGAATGAAATTACGCGAGCTCCCGACTGATCGTGGCAATGCACTTGCGAGCATTGACTAGAAGAACTGAAAAGTTGTCGAGACAAGGCCAGTGAGGCAAGAGCACACCTCGCCAACATGTAGCGGAACCTAGCCGATAAATTCTAGGTTAATACGAACACGAGCGCCGGTCCCATTCAACACCCGTAGGGATACGAGTATTAATTTCCAGTTTACCTCACTCGCCTCGCCGACCGTGGCGTCCAAATTCAACTAGGCTCGGAAGAGTTTCCGCAACAGCTCATTTATCTTTCCATTCTTTTCTCCGATGTGGGAGTGCTCCTGCAGTGGTCGGCCATCCCCAGCCCCTTCGTTTCGCGCAGAGTTTGTCATTGTGCACCCCGTGCGACACGCTTTTCCCAGCTTTGAACTGGCGTACAAAGAGCAGCAGCCGACCGGTTAGCTCCATGGGCTCAGGTTACGATCAGAGATCCCATCGTTTGAAGAGAGTTCCCGAGACAAGAATACTTCTATCCGTGTCCGAATAAATACGGTAGTCTTCCACAGCCATGGAAGTTTACCCAAAGAAAATTGCAGCGCGGGGGTTGCTTCCCACCTCATTTACTGACGATCGAACTATAGCAGGTGCAGTGATGCGATTGGCCAGAGCCATTTTGCAGCACCGTTCAGCGCATAGGCACACGTGTCATTCTCATTCATGCTAAGTCGAATATTGTGTTAAGATTTATGCGTTTATATAAACTGCCTTCCTGCTTCTGGGCAACAGCGTGGCAGGTTTAATTCCCTGGCTAGCGGCTTAACTGCGAGTAGAAGCACGAGGAACGGTAACAAGACAGGAATGTGAACAATATGCTTTCTTAAAAAAAAACAAAAAAAAAACTATCTTGCTGAACTTGTTCACCTTATTCCCAAACACGCATTTACTGCTCCAACCAATTCCGTTTTAATTTACCGTAGTCACTGTGCCATCGAACGGATGGAACCCACATAAAGGTAATAACTAAAGGGTGATTCCACGTCAGTTCATGCAATGGTGGTCCGGGTCATAATTTTGATATTTTTGTTAAAAATATATATGAAAGCCATGTTCTTGGGAGGAACATTCCGCTATATATGAACGCTGTAACGTTTTTTTTCGCTGAGATATAAAATAGAGAAGCTCGAGTCGTAGAAATTGAGAAGATTTCACTATGCTACTTTGCAAAGTCGTCATTTTCTCATCAAAGCTTTCACATTACCATAACTTTTTTAATAAATTTCACAGGAGATATACAACACATACCCAAAAAAGTAAAAATATCAATAACATATTTCTACGCAAGCAAAAAAGTCAAACATGGTATAAAAACATGTTTTAAAGACATATTCACAATGTTTTTGCAAATAAACTATCTTCTATAATACTACACAAAACATATCAAAATGTGCGCCTTGGAATTATCTTTACGAATATATAAAGATAATATGCCCACCCTTAATTGTCTTCTTGTTATTAACGCGGAAATGCGGCTGATTTCACAAAATGTGTCAAGATTGGACGTCGATATTTAAAAAACTCCATCTTTTATTTTTTTTAAACTCCCCTTGGCAGTTTGCAGTGACATGAACTAACCTGTGATGCCAAAACATTGAGTAACATATGAACTCCGAACGGGAAAAGCTGCGACAAACTTTCACTCGGAGCGAGCCGTCGTCTTGTTATAGCGGCTTTGCCGCATAAAGTCCCCTTCATGGAAGCGTCAAAAGCTGGAAAGCAAGACTCTGTCGTAGAGAGCGGAAAGTCGTGCTGTTCCGAGCATTGCTTTATCGTTGTGTGACTATACCCCCGCCCCCCCCCCCCCCTTCCCTCGCCCTGCCCTCTTCTTCCCGCCCCTTAACACGAGCAAGGAACGCCTGTGAACGCCACTGTTTGCGGTAGTTAGTAATCGTAAGCACATCACATTGCCTTGAAACCCAAAGCTGTGAAGAGTCAGTTACGGAAAAATAAGGCGAGAGTAGTTGTAAGGGAAAATATGCATGTCAGTTGGTCAGGAAACATCCCCCCCCCCCCCCCCCCCCACACACACACACAGACACACACACACACACACACACACACACACACACACACACACACACACACACAACTACACTCCAACACCGAAAACCCCAAAAACATTACAATATAAAAAACTTTTAGAAGGTAAAAAAAAAAAAAAGACGGCTGTCTATCGCTATGCTTACAGGAGACTCGGTGTCTTTGGTGCTCAATAAGTGGTACTGAAAACAAACAACACCAGCTTAACAATGCGCGACACACCGATTATATCTACAATGGAAGACAGAAGTTGATAACCACAAGGACATTTTCTTTCCGAACTCTGACCGGATATTCGGAGCCGGGAGAGAGGAATTCAGAACCTCTCAAATAGGCGTTTGCGAGGACGTTTGAAGTTCTGTCATTTATGAAGCGAGTAAGAGTCTAGTGTCAAATCGAACAGCCATGGCCCAACGATTCAGCACCGCGCGATTTTCCTGTGTGGACTATCTACGGAGACACAAGGAGAAAGTGTATAGCGATAAGCACCTCGTCTCGGTAGGGAGACTCATCAAAGTGCGGTTGGAAAAGCTACTGGCTCCACGGACAGTGAACGAATCTGACCTTTTATGCCAACATTGCTACAAATACCTCCAGAATGAGATTGCTTCTCCTCACAACGTGAGTACATCAGACTCTTCTTTCCGGGACTCTGATGAAGTTCTGGCTGAAGTGAGTCAAGAATTGTGTGCTGCTAGTCCGTCGGTAACTCCATTGAAACCACGTGAAACCATTAAAAAAAAAGCGCGAAGCATATTTGAAGAAAAAACAAGCTCAAGTGAGTTCTTCGATTAGAAGAAAGCTGTCAGGCATTTATGGCATGAAAACCGGCGAAGACAGTTGTGAGCACTGGGCGGAGTGGTTTGACGCGTTCCGCAAAGCGCTGAAGGCATGCAGTTCCCACCAGGAACGCAAGCGATTGTACACGCTTCTGCCACCAAGCATCTCAAAGAAAGAAATATTGCGTCTGGTGCCAGAAGCGACTGCCTACATGATTGATCAAACAAGAAAACTGAAGCGTAAAGGTGGTGTATGGGCAACCCCTGAGCCCTACATGGGGAAAAAGGCGAATGCCGAAAACGTGAGAGTCGCACTTGAGTACTACACACACGACGACCTCGCATGCTCTATTCAAAGCCCCAACAAAAAGGACGTCGTCAAAGCCATGATCAACGACAACAAGACCAAAGTCGTAAAAAGGTTTATGACCCGCTCTATTAAGGGAGTTTACCAGCTGTTTAGGAAGGACCATCCCCATGGAGAACTAGGCATCTCTATGTTCTATTCCCTACGACCGAAATGGGTAAAAAAGAGTCCCGAGCATGAGGTGTGCGCTTGCATATATTGCGTCAATTTTCAGTTGCTTTTAACGGCAATAACAAATGCCTCACAGGAGACATTTACTGAAGACGACTTCAAGCGCATCCACCTCTGCAGCGCTCCATGAAACGATTGCTTCCTGCGCCGTTGCGAAAAGTGCCTAAAAATGCAGAGCATCTCGCTGTAGTCGCTCCATCTCGACGAAGACGAAGAGATCTGTTACGCGTTATGGGACGCCGGCGAACTCGTCAAAAAGGTTATGGACACTTCCGCCTTCCTAAAGGAACTGGAGTCATGGAGCGAAAAGTATATGAGGCATTCTTACATCCGTGACCTTCAACGAAGCCTGATACGTGACAGAAGAACCGCCTTACCACCCAAGGCAGTGATGTTCCACTTCGATTTTGCGGAAAAATGGACAGTACTCTTTCCAACCGAAGTGCAGAGTTTTCATTGGAAAAAAACTCAAGTGTCTCTCTTCACATATGTGGTTACGTCCACGCAAGGCACAGAAAGCCTTGCCGTTGTCAGCGATGTCACGACACATGACACAGCTCACGCTCTTCTAGCCACAAAAGCCATAGAAGAGTATGTTGATGAACATTACCCGCTCTTTTCTGAAATAATTCAAGAATCGCGTCCAATTGCACGAATTATCTCAGAAGCCATACTCTTTGGCAAGATGGACCTTTTCAGCCACTGGACACGGAAAAAGCGCTTGTGATGGAGTAGGTGGTGTTCTTAAACACCACACAACGCACACCAACTTGAGATCTTCGCTCAACTCAACGATTGTCACCGCTAAAGACTTTGTGGAAGTGCTGCGTGAAAAAGTAACAAATGTCTGCATGTTACACCTGTCTGCGGAACGTGTTCGAGAGTTTCGTGCAATGCAGCAAGTAGAGAGGGCCACCGTAAAACCTGTCAGAGGAATCCAGGCATCTCATCTGTGGAAGTCATCATAGGCCGAGAGGCCGGATGTATACATGGCCACTTGCGCAACTGAGAGTTTTAAGCTTAGGTATGCATAGTTAGCGAATTTGCAGAGTGGGGCCGTTTTGTTTTTGTGAATTGCAAGTAATGGTATTCCAGCCTAAGGTACCATTTCGTGTCAGTTATACTAACGCCTTCTGAAAAAAAAGAATTTGAAAAATATAAAATACATGCCATAACTAACGCTCAAAATATTTGGTGCTGTGCGGCAAAGCCGCTATGACGAAGACGTCGGCTCGCTCCGAGTGAAGGTGTGTCGTAGCTTTTCCCGTTTGGAGGTCATATGTTACTCAATGTTTTGCCATCACAAGTTAGTTCAAGTCACTGCAAAGTGCCAAGGAAAGTTAAAAAAAATAAAAGATGGAGTTTTTGAAATATTGACGCTCAATCTTGCCACATTTCGAGAAATCAGCTGCATTTCCGCATTAATAACAAGAAGACAATTAAGGGTAGGCATATTATCTCTATACATTCGTAAAGAATATTTATAGGCGCGCATTTTGATATGTTTTGTGAAGTATTATGACAAATGGTTTATTTGCAAAAAAATTGTGAATGTCTCTAAAACGTGTTTTTATGCCATGTTTGACTTTTTTGTTTGCATAGAAATATGTTATTAATATTTTTACTTTTTTGGGTATGTGTTGTATATCTCTTGTGAAATTTATTAAAAAAGTTATGGTGACGTGAAAGCTTTGATGAAAAAATGACGACTGCGCAAAGTAGCATAGTGAAATCTCCTCGATTTCCACGCCACGAGCTTCTCTACTTTATATCTCAGCGAAAAAATTTGTTACGGCGTTCAAATATAGCTTAATGTTCATCCCGAGAACATGGCTTTCATATATATTTTTAACAAAAATATCAAAATTATGACCCGGACCATCATTGCATGAACTGACGTGGAATCACCCTAAAGGAGAGTTGACTTAAGAAATAAAGCAGTCCATAAAAGTTTTCTCGCAATACTCGAGTGTCCTCGACGAGTCTCAAATGTGAAAAATGTATAGACAGAATATCGCAGTCTCTCATATATACTAGCCGTAGTTTTATTCCGAAACCCTACATATTGTCCCGGTCTGGAGGGGTGCTTTCCTTTTAGCGTGCGTTGAACCGAGATATGCAACGCCTACTACGTGGTCGCACTGCTCCACACCACAGCGCAGAGCAGAGCGCACTCAAAGATGCTAGCTCTCCAGAACAGACAGCGAGCGCGAGTATATTGCTAAACTTCAGAGCACTCTCAATGTTTGACACACAGATCAAATCCAATATAACCTAATTTAAGGCGATAACCAAAAGTTCTGGAAATTTGCACGGACCTACCGTAACAATTCGGCCATGGGCGGGGCTTCATTTAGTATATTTTCGGTATTAATAAAGCGAAAATAGGTTTCGGCGCAACGTTGGCGCAAATTCCTCACATTTGGGCTAAATGCAGCAGGATGTAGCGGGTAAGTGCTTCGGCGCAGCTTGCGCAAATGGCGCAGCAATCGCATCACCGGAGGTGCGACTGTTGTGCGCTAAGGTCCAGCAAGGCCCATATTCTTTACGTCATCTTCCTCGATTGAGCGTGGCGCATAGAATGCCGCGTCGGCACTTAGCTGGGTCTCAATGAACCTTTTTCCAGTAACGAGCGTTGCTGGGGATTTGCCAGCCAACTGTGAATGAAGGACAGCCTGACGTCAAAACACATTGTGCCGTTATATAGGTTTTTATTGATACTGACGCTCCCTACTACCGACGCTAAAAAAATAATCATCAAAAACTCAAGCAGGGCCAACTACGTTGTTGCCTAATTAAGGGATTAGCTGCACACATAACAAAGAGCCCCGGCCAGTCACGCATCAATTTTCCCGATAAATTTAGCAGGGCCAACTACGTTGTTGCCTAATTAAGGGATTAGCTGCACACATAACAAAGAGCCCCGGCCAGTCACGCATCAATTTTCCCGATAAATTTAGCAGGTACACTCACTTTGTGAGTAGGTCAATTTATGTCGAGCCACGCGGTGTCATTTTTTCCGCTAAATTTAGAGGGGAAACTGAATTGGCGTTCAGGTCGCAAGATATCAATTTTCCCACTAAATCTAGCGGGGAAACGGTATGTCAGGCGACATCGAGTCGCGCGACGTCATTTTCCCCGCTAAATTCAGTGGGAAATATGAAACACAGAAACATGCCTCGAAGTGGCCCAAAAGATCCCAAGAAAGCTAATCGCTTTAAAAAGACGAGATATACGATAAGTGCTGACAATGTTGGATACGGCCGGAAGCAAGTCTGGGCATAGCCTTAACTGGACAAACTGCGGCTTCACCGACTGAACACAAGCCCCAGCCAAATGCCGCGTCAAAAACACTAACAAATAATTTCTGTCACGGGCTCAAATCTCTACTTAGCCACTGGGGGTGCGACCCCCCCCCCAAGCGCGTCCCTCCCTCCCCTCCCCCCCGTTTTCGGTCATACTACCATGGTATCAAGATTTTTCGGGTTTTAGTCTCTTCTCTCCACCATGATACCCAAATGTGCCCTGGAATCGCTCGAGGCTATAGCCGGTGACAGGTCAAGAAGGAAGTGGAAGCTCCTCCCACCCCTTTCCATTTCAGCGCAGCGAATGCCCGAGTGGAGGCGACCTCCACTCCACCGTCCGCTCCGCTGAAGTGGAAAGGGGTGGGAGGAGCTTCCACTTCCTTCTTGACCTGTTACTGGCTATAGACGGAAGTCTGCGAGGTTAAGTTTCTTTTATAAAATCATCGATAATGAATCCGGTTTGGGGAAGGACCCAAACGTCTTGCCACCTCCCCGGTCCTCGGCGAGACAGAACCACCCGAAAAGTATCCGACAGTGTGCTCCTAAACTTAATGACTTTACATACTCATTTTTTGTGCGGACAATCGGCGAATGAAATTTACTGTCCTCCGACTGCGTGCTTGCTACGAACGTTAATAGACCGATCTCACCAGCCAGTTTGACTACGCCCCCGCTGCCGCAATGCATCGAGGAAACTTTAGTCTTTTTGCACGTGCGACAGCCTCACTGGAGCACTACGCGTGTAAAGCACGAGAAGGCACGAGCACTCGCGTGCATGGCCGTCTGCCTTATGAGAACTAAAGTTATGGCGGCGTCACGCGTGCGCTGACCAGTTAGTGAGATCGGTCTATTGTTTTGAATCTGCTGTTCAAAACTTGATGGAATCCTCCTCTGCTTAGATGCAACATTTCTTAAAAAAAAAAAAAAAAGAAGCATTTTTGGGGTTTCCTTTAACTCCGAGGAGGGGGGGCGATGGGTGTGTACGCACTGGGTGAGGTTGGGTCCCACGTTGTTGGGGTCGATGCTGACGCCCGGCGGTGGCTCCTTCTGCATGGCCAGCAGCTCCTTCTGCAGGCGCTTCTGCGAGAGACGGCCATGCACGCTTCTTCCACGCTCGGGCCAGGCACCCCACCACAACCGACGGCCCAAAACACGCACAGGACGTCCACTTCCACTCGGCTCGCTCCATTTACCCACGTCGGACGCACTCGGTGCAGACTGCCGCGTTAAAACGAGACCAGAAGTACCCTGCCCCAAATGGATGGCTGCATACTAACAGCTGTGCCCTCTATGACAAATGGTAGCTCATGCTATCTTGACTAGAAACCAACAAAAACAAAAGTATAACTCCTTCCCTCGCCCTTTTAAGCCCCTTCTCCTTCCCCTCTGCACTTTTGTAGCTATCACCAAGCAGCGTGGGATGTCGCCGGGATGACTTTTGGGGGATCGGGCAAAAAGCCTAAAACGCCCGGCGAGGGAATGGTCAATTTTCATTCTAACCTCGCGAGAGTTAGTCCAACACTGAACCCAGTGGGAGACAGGATTGACAATCTGGGCCTGCGCTTTCCTTCGGGTAAATCGAACGAGCCAAATGTGTTTCAATCAAGATGAATGGAACTGGAGCCACTAAATTAGCTACATTTCAGAACCCTTCAGCAATCTTGTTGCTCAAAATCATTGTTGTCAGTAACCTGAAATTGCAGGAAACGCTTTTCCATCCGCCAGAAAGGCTTAAAGTGTCCACGACAGAGCAAATTGACATCGCCTTCCGAGGAAGTCGCTCTGCACGAGGCAACCCGCCGCACAACATATGATCCATTTGCAAGCACAGTCATGTGATTGGCCTAAGCCATTTTGGCGCACGTTCCCGAGCAACCAAAACAGTGTTTTGGAGCAGCAAATGCGGCTTTTTAAGCAGCCAAAACAGTGTTTCGGAGCAGCAAAAGTGGATTTTAGAGCAGATATTCTTAGGAAAATAAAAATATTTGTTTTAAGTGCTGTACAACCGAAGGGCACTTTGTGTTGTGTTGTGTTCTTATGTGACATGTTGTGACGGAACTCGCTGCTTCTGTTTTTACTGCTCAGACATCCCATAAGTGTACAGTGCTGTAGGCATAGCCAAGCAATTTCGAAAAACCGCTTGCCACCGTTTTACTGGTTCCCAACGTGCCAGATTTTCGTCAAAAGTAAGCAAACGTAAAACAATGAACTGCAAGCGTCCCCGCTGGTGCCTCAGTCACGCAATCATGTTCGCATGCATGTGAGGCAAACTTCAGCAGGCTTGCTGTTGGGCATGCTTCGTCGCGCGAGCGCAGACAACGGCTGTCCAATCGAAACCGAAACCATGCCCTTCAGTTCCATTGCTAACTTATCCCCGAAATTGTACACAAAATGTAACTTTCGAGCATGCGACAAAAACAGTCCAGTGGCGCTTGCTTGCCAGGCCAGCAAACAAGGTACAAGCTAAACAAACAAAAAATAAAGAACCTGAGTGCATTGATGCAAGACATTGAGAGCCAGCCTCAAAACATTCTTGGAGCGCTTTGTGCAACGACTGAACTCGAGACAAACACAAGCGTGCTATACGGGTTCAACGTGCAGACATTGTTTCTTTGCTTTAGCTCACTTGCCTTCACCAACTTTCTTTCACGGTAGATTTATCACGTACCAAGGTCCCTCTCAAAAGAAGGCCCACCGAGAGGAATCTAGATAATCAATACTTTGACAGAGCAGTCTTTGAATTAAAAATGAATTTTTGTAGTAAGGTATAATTTAAAGAAGAAGAGGAATGTTGACCATGCGGCAATCCTTACGTTAGAGTTTAGAAAGTACCATATCTGCAGTGATGTGGGGACGGCAACATTCGACGTCACGCGACCACGGTGACTAAAAGGCAGTGACCAAATATAGTTTTCCCACGGCTGTTACTTCAGCTCACATAGTAACTCCCGCAGCGCAAAAATGTGGCTTCGTTTCACAGCATGACGGCATGGCTGGTACCCGGCACGCTAGTGCCGGAGCGTCTGCACACATCCGCATCTATCGCTGAAAATATTTAAAAAAAAAGCGACGAGAGACGAGACCCACAAGACGGGAGCGCGAAACGCCAGAAAAACCATGCCAGACTGAGGGGACAATTGATGCATGGTACTTTGTGTCAGGCGGCCGCTTGCGCCACAAAACACACGCCTGCTCAATTACAGTACTCAGTTTAGTTTTGGTTTTGAAAGGCGACCTAAACTGGTTCTTTGGCGAAGGCTTGGCGCAGATTACCTATATTTTGGCAAAATGTAGCAGGGTTAGCCCCTTGGCGCAATTGGCGCAGCAATCACATCACTGCAAGCAGTTCTGCCCGCATTCCCCTACTTCCTGTCACTAGCCAAATAAGCGTCTTAACAAAAGTTCACTAGAAAGCTAGAATTAGAGTGTTTTAGAATGGGGGGCCCCAACATTTGAATGCCCCTAAGGAATTGAGGAACCCAAATGCAAACAAGGCTGCCGCCGGCTTATACAATAGGGTTTCCCCTTGGAGCGCAAATTTGGCTAACCAACGTAATATTCAAAAAATAAAAAAAATTTTATAAAATGTAAGACATATGCGTTTAACAAGTACTTTTTGTTTACAAATAGTAGTAAGGCTAAAATCAAATCCACCTGACTTAAAAGACAATCTAAAATCAGTATAAATATTGTTAGCTGTTTTCAGCCAAGACAATCCAATCATAGCGCTCTAATCTGCCACCCGTTCTCGGAATGTTTTTGCGTTTGTGTGCCACAACGACCGTCTGTCACCGAAGATTTAGGCCTTCAACTATGTCGAAACTGAGAAGGCGGGTGAACATACTCTGCGAGCAGCTGCTTTATTTAGATCTGAGCCAGAGCGACTTGGAAGACTTGTTTTTAAGCTATCTTGACACAAACGCTCGGCCGAACGAGTCGAGAAAATCGACCCGGAGTCTTTGAGTAGAGAGACGTTGTCAGAGTCAAAAGACAATCTTTAAAATGGGCCCAACTCAGCTCATGCTTTGTGACTTGAGCAAGATAAAAGCCAAGCGAAAGCCGGCTGTACCATTCACTGGCAATGAACGTGGCTAAAACAGCAGCGACCATGACAGCTCCCAAGCGAGCGGGAAGGCGACGCAACCCGGCCCCACGCTATTTCTCCAATTTTGCATTAGAGGTGAGCGCCAACCCACAACGGAGATTTGGGTTTGGCATACGTGCAGTGGTGTGAGCCCCCATTTGTTAGGGGCCCCCGAGCTTTGGGGCCCCTTATTTTTTTACTAATTTAAATTAGAATGACAAACATGTAATTCAGACTAAAGAACAGGGTGAAAGTCTTTAATCTAGTGCCATCTTCTGGTCCTTTTAGTGCATAATGAACCAACTAGCCCAACCAACCATTTTGTAACACATAAAGGAAGATGTGGCTAGGAAACAAATATTTTTTTATAGGAAAGCAAAATTCGACAACCTTTCGCATGTGTAGTAAGCACTTCAGTGAAAGCGACTCCGTGTATCCTGCTGGCTCCAATGTGTTTTGTGACTGCCGGTCTCTTTATTAGTTTCAAGGTGATTCATTTCATAATTTTGTAAACCAGTAAACAAACAGTTCCTCAAAATAACTGGCAGGAAAGAGCAAAACCGTCTTTGCTCTTTCCTGAGACGACTTCCAAAGTCGTCTCAACTAAATCCCTGCTTATACGCCTCGCAAGTGGGCTCATTTTCGTCTTCTGCGCATGAGAAAGGAAGTAGCGGTGACGTCAAAATGCCGAGCCCCGATTGGCTGATCACGACTCCCTATCTCAGTGTCGTCTGCTCCTTTGCAACGTCGTCTGCTCGCAACATCGTCTGCGTCTGTCTTACCCTTCCTGTGACTTTCGGAAGTGCAGGTCTTTACGAGCGAGCGAGCTTGACTTCGCCTTTCAGAGAGGGCAGACGAAATAACTCGAGCGGTACATTGTTTTTGTCTAACAACTAGCAGACGCGCATCAAGGAGGGAAGTCAAAGGACTCACTGGCGAGGTGTTCCGAAGTTTGTTTGCTAAGAACCGAAAGTGAGCGTGTCCGCAAGTTCCCTCCCGAATACTTTTTCCCTCCTTTCGTGTGCGGCGAGACCCCTCATTTTTCAACGGCGTCGGCGGGTTGGCGCAGTTAACGTCGTGTGCTAGTGAAAGCGATGGCTGCTTTACCTTTCCAGCGTGTGTCGGAGATTCACCGCTTTTTCACCGGCGAGAGTCACCGTTGCCTCGGGAAACAAGGAGATAACGAGAGGAAGAAATTGACCTCTTAATCTCAAATTGAGGTCAGCGATCAAAGTATAATACGGGAAGGGTTCACAAGGGTCGGGCGGGCATATCCCATTCAGCACGCTAGCCGGTTGTGGGCAGACGGTCGCCGAGTCGCGGAGTGCTTGCTAGACCTAACTACGGAGCTCGCTTGGTCGCGTTCGGAGGAATCGTGGCCGTTGGAGTTTTTCCCGGGTGTTTGTGGATCCAGCGTTCTCATTCGTCGTGGTCTGTTTCAAGTACTTTTTACTTTTTTCTTGCTGCTTGAAGTCGGGACGCGTAAGAAGTGGACGTAGAAAAATAAACGTCCGTGGGTCGTCGCTACCGCGACGTTGTCGGCCATGCTGATCTGATCGTAAGAAGGGCGTCAGACAGCTTCGGAGCTGTCGTAGGATTTCGTCGTAACCTGCGCAAAACTTACGAAAATTTTATTTCGTGAATACGAATTTGTTCTTAAGTTTTGTCTTACGCACATTTTTGGCGTAAGATCGTTTCGTGAATCTGGCCTCTGCACTTCCGAAAGTCGCAGGAAAGGTAAGACAGACGCAGACGACGTTGCAAAGAAGCAGACGACGCTCAGGTAGGGGGTCGCGATCAGCCAATCAGGGCTCGGCGTTCTGACGTCACCGCTACCCCCTGCGCAAGAAGCAGACGAACTTGCCCTCCGCATTAAACCGGTCAGCGCGGAACGTGCAAGATCTCCTCGGGATCAAAGTATTAAATCTAGGAAGTCGGTGAAGCTTCAGCGTCCCAAAAAATTAGGTATACACCTGCTATGAATTACTACCATTTGTATGTTTAATTATGCGGACGCAAATGCGCATAATGCGTAATGCGCTTCTCAGCAAGTGATTTTAAATTTGTAAACCACTCTTAGTAAAAACTCTCTTGAAAATCACTTGAAAATAAAAAGTGACCTTCTCGCTAAATGAGTTCATCTTTGATAATGACTGAGGGTTCCTCTTTGATACTTTTTGTAATAAGGATAGGGCACCAAAGGAACACGCAGCATTCTTTCTAGAAATAAGGCTCTAATCAGAGAAGGTTCCATTTACTATGGGTACTAAAAACATTCATAAAAAATGAATCATAGTGCAACCACTCAGTTGGGGTGAAGCTTCTCTCCCCTCCCACTTTTACAGCAGGTAGTTTATTTAGCCTGTATACATAACTTCTGTAAAATGCTTTTAAAAGCCAGCTGGTCTAACAACAAAAATGCGTCCCCTAAGTTTTATGAATCTACCAACCTCCAGACTTAAATATCATGAACTGCCAAAACAACCACCCCCAAATAGGAAAACCTACACTCGTGCAAGTGACACCACTCCCTAGCGGCATTGGAACCAGAGTCAAAGTTTGTTATTCTTCCCATTGACAGATGCGTGGGAAAAGCATTGACTACAATTGATTCAAATATTGGAGATAAACCTACTACCAAAACTAAAAAAAAAAGTAGACCCGCAATAGTATTGAGCATAACTGCTGAGCTTAATGCACTAACCCATGTCAGCCGCTGCACCTAACACTCCAATGCAAAGCGGTGAAGCTCGACATGTGCGCGCTGGTGATGCGGCAGACACAATCACTAAGTGCTCACACCGGGAGTACAAGACCCTGGTCTTGTCTTGCCACCAGAGCCCAGCATATCCGTGGATTACCCGCGGATGCGGATAAAAATGAATCAGGTTTGGTGGACTGCAGATCAGATGCGGATGCCAGGGGCTGTGGATTGGAGATCCGCAAGTCCGGATCTACATTTTTGCCGAGGGGGCCCATAAACGACTGCGCAGTAAATTAGTGAGTAATACTATGAAGTGCATCACTGAATGTACTGCAAGAGAAAACTATTCTCGGAGATAAAAGGTGCCGTTTGGGGAAAAAATTGTCCCTTATGCCAAAAAAGATTTTATTCTCCCTAAAGGTCCCCTCAGAACGTTCCATCTTGCCAAAAATGCTGTCTCTAGAATAAGTAAAGAATGCAGGAGCATCAGTCGTCCCGGGAAAGCGTGTTCTTGTTTGGTAGGGAAAGAGTAGAAAACTTTTTTTGGGCAAAGGAAACCCAAAACGTACGAGCCACAAGAAAGTAGAAGCCTGCAAGTGGCTTCTTCCCCTACATGTAGATCGAGGAGACGGAATTCAATCCTCTGGAGTGGTGGAACTTGCGCCAGCACGAGTTTTCGTACCTCATTCTTGTAGCGCAGTTTGTGCGTGCCACTCCAGCATTAAGTGCACCAACGGAGAGAGACTTCTCATTAGCGGGTATTAATTTAAGAGAGGCGAACCAACCTAGGTCCGTCCATGTTGACAATATTCTGTTTCTTTAGGACCTCGACAAGTGAAACGTTGTGTGTGTGCATTTTCTTTTTCTCCACAGTTGGCACCGAGTTGTTTTTAAGTATATGGCTCCGAGCATGAAGTTGAGGGTTTGTGTTGAAAACTGAAACAGACAGGTGTTGCCATTATTGAATATTGCGATATTTTCCCAGTGGTGTACTCGCGCCTTACCACATACACACGCTTTGCTGCGGAGAGTGAGTACCTTTCCTCCCTTAAATTTTTTTTTGGCCTACATAAAATCACACAATGTTATCAATCTGTCCTTCGTTAATTTTTAATATGTGCTTGCTTGAAGTAAGTTTTATGAAGCAAAAAGGAAAATAAAAAAAATTCCCTTCCATTTGAGCGCATGTTCTAGACAGAGTGTCAGGGACTTACAAGACAATCTCATAACTGCGATCATCTTTCCAGCGATGAGAAGTCTCTCCGGAAGGATGATTGCTTATTTTATAAATACCATAAAATGACTTTCACCGTATTCTGACACGAAAAGTTTTTGTACAAAGGTACTAAGCAGACGGCACATAGGGTACCATCCAGACGCTTTTGTTCATTTTTATTCACGCTTGATTTTATGGTGTAAAATGAATGTGCAAATTAAGGGTCGGGTGCGGTTCCGAATTTTGCGGGTGTGGTTTGGATACAAAGCCTGCGGATGTGGATCGGATGCGAATACAATTATTTAAGAACATTGCGGATGCAGTCCGGATGCAGATATGAAGTCTGCGGATGCAAATGCGAATGATCACTGTTATCCGCACGGGGCTCTACTTATCACAGCAGCCGCCATCCTACAATTTGGCAATGTTTTCTCGCTACTTTTATCTCCTCACATCGCCGACATTGGAAATATGTTGGCGATCAATCTTAGCGCATCAACCAACCAGCGCGGTTGACGAGCAATCTCAATATTTTGTTTCGCCTTCATTTAAAGCGCAGCCGCTGCTGAGATCAACCAGCGTCAAAGCACGACATCATGGCATTCGTCCATCTTCCTGCGTGTGGTCCTTCGTCAACTAAACAAGTCAAGTGTAGCAAATGTGCCATGACTTGCATTTTTAGTATGCGTTTGTGGTTGCATTTTATTTATTTATTATACCTCGAAGTCCCTACAAAGCATTACTGTACTATGACCTAAGATGTAACAAACTATAAGGTGAGTAGAGATGCTCTCAAATACATATTTGTACCATTTTTCTTTCCTCCTACTTCTCTAAATATTAGGGCCAAACAATAATAAAACCTTTGTTTTGCTTCGCTTATGTTAGTGCAGGTATGGCACAATTCTAAGCAAAAATGGCACTTTGGCACAAGATGTAGCAGACATTCGTTCAGGGTGCAATTTGGCGCAAATGGCGCAGCACTTCCATCACTAATATTATCATTCTTTTGATTGTTGTTTCACCAGAATTTGCTTAAAAAGGCCAGAATTCGCAACCACCAAAACCAGGATTTAGCTCGGAGTCAGCCAGGATGTTTAGAGCATTTTTAGAGTTTCTAAGTTAATATCGGCGTTTCTGAAGCTGTACGAGAATGATAATATTGTAAGAGATCTCTGTAGCTCAGCCAGGTTGAAGGGTGGATTGCGTGCAGCGTGAAAAACACCGACATCGACGAGAAATTTTAGAAGTGATATGGTAGGTCTTTGCAATCTACAGGACGCTGATTGAAAATAATACTGTATTACACTCAAAAGCGTGTAAGCATCGAATTGGTCGAAATTACCAATCACGAGGGGACTGAAGGAACACCGTTCCAATGATTCCTTGAGTCCGGGCTGGAGCGAATGAGGGATCTAGCAAATAATGTTACTTGCGACCTCTTAAGACTGCTTAGGATGAGATGGTTCCCGTGGCAACCAAGGTCGCACCGTGCTGCAACACAGTTTGTCGCACTTGAGCGAAAATTTCCGAACCAGTCTTTATCTGCCGACGTGTTGGTCCTGCCTTGGGCCAATGAAGCACCCTTCTCTGCCCATACACCAAATCAACTCTCCTCAGTCATGCCGCGGTAGTGGCGCTTCAGACACATTTCCAGTCTGGGGAAAGAAATGCCATGCTGGCCGGGCATTCATATCTTGTTTTGGTAAAACTCTGCCTTTTTCTCCAGATTCCGCGAGGTGTGTAGACTGAGGCTACAGCGAGAGGGCTGGGAAAGCTGTCAAGGTCAGTTTTGTCTAACCTGCCCAAGAATGTGGATAGACGCTGTCCAAACATGATCGCATGAGCGGGAAGCACTTTGGGGTGAATTCGTGGAGGCTCGTTTTCTTTAGAATTATTTGTTTTCTTCCAACACAAACGCGGGAAAAGTGTCAAGTGGTTTGAACCACCCGGAGTGTATTCGGTGTGTCTTCACATTGAAACGGTCGTTTTCACGTTTGAACGACTGTCTTCAGGTTCAAGTTACAACAGCCCATACACCGCGTTGAGGGTTTTCGCGTCGTCGACACGGTAATTGGGATACAAAGTAATTATAGTCCTCTATAGATGCGCAAACTTTATGTGTGTTTCGGTAAATTGGCTCGCTCTGAACAGTAAATGCAAGGGGACATTCACCACTGTAACTGGTGGCGATCGCAGATTTGTTATGCGTGATTCGCACAATCCGATCCCGCTTGCGATTCTTAATTTCGACATCGAGTAACGCAGTTCCTTTTTATGCTTCTTTTGGAGCTTGAGTGACGTCACAACAGAAGAAAGTGAGCAGAATCTCATTGTGCGAATCGGGCTTTAGCGCCCGTTCTGTGGCGCCTATACGGACATTATTTGGGCAAAAGGCGATCTTCGGGTGCGCTTATTGCCCGCAACCCATTGCCCATGTGCTTGGCCGCTAGGCGCACACTGGTTTGTTTGCAAACATGAATCTGTGTATATACAGCTCCGGCCCAACAGAAACAGTCAGTGCCATCTTGTGGTACACACAGAATGCCCAGAACTCCAAACTTTCCGAGGTTACCGTTACCCTTGATTCATTCCAGCCTGCTCAAAGTGGCCGTGCACACTTTTAAATTACTGTAAAATACCGGGCAAGCGCCCACTCCAAATTCAGAGATAATCGCGAAAAAATGGGGGATAAGTGCTTGCCTGGTTATCAATTTTACATATCAATGTACTGTGCATATTTTCTCAGATCTTACAAATTTGGGTATGGGCGCCTACTGTGGTATGGGCGAATATGCGGTATTCTACGGTAGTGCATTGGTCTTTATGTTTTGACTCGTCGACAATCAGCTTTACAATATCAGCGAGAGATCAGTCCTTTCTGGCCAATCTCTAACCCGGTGCAACTTGCACTGTGAGCAGAACAATACAATGTGAGTCGAAGAGATGTTGGCCCTTTGATGGGACTGCCCCAATCAGTTTCTTGACGTAACGAGCTAAGACTTTGTACAGAGGCAACGGACGCTTGCGCAGTTTGTGTATCCCAATTTCAAAGAATGAGCTTACCCGAGGAAAGAAATCAATAGCGTGAATTCACCTCCTACAGTCTGCTATCTAAAGCGACAACAGGTAAGGGAGAGGGCACTGATCTCCGAGAGCAGACAATCTTTTTTTTATGAAAATCTGGAGCGGGCATTTCAATTTAGAGCAAGATTTTGTTATTTTGACTAATTAAGCGGCGAACAGACACAAAACCAATAAGAAAGACGCTTTTTCGGCCATTTCAGCTGTATGTCAACAGCTGCCGCCATCTGTCGGCCGTTGCGCCAATCAGACGTCTCTTTAGCAGACGGCCACTGTAGGCAGCGAATTCGCGCTCTTAATTTAATACTCTTTACTCGGGTAAACTCATTCCTTGACGATTTTATACACAAAAAAACACCAGCTTCGTCCACCTCTGTACAGAATCTTAGCTCGACACGCTAGGAACGTGATTTACGTGGCCCCTTCAAAGGGACTCAGGCGGCAGGTAGTAGACATGTCCGAAAGCTGTCCCGTGACGCGATGACCGGTTCATCGAAACGATCGCAGAGGAAAACACAGGAGACGGCCTTGAACACGGGCGGCCGAGACTTTGTCTGGGCAACAGGCGCGTTGCACGGTATGCACACACACACAGGCGGCCCAAGAAGGCTGGAGGAGAAGAAAGCTGGGCAAAACGTACTGCGATAAGACTCCCCGAACTGGACGTGGTCGAAGTGTCCATTAGACATGCACTGCCTGAAATTCGGAGAAGCGGCACCTCTTTGTTTCCCAGCAGAAAGCAAAACGAAGATAAAGCGGGTCAGGCAAGCGTGCACACTGCGACAACACTGAGCTCCGACATGAGCTGCCTTCGATCACGGCGCGGTACCGAAACTCCGTCCGGGCAGACGGATCGGCGCCGTGCTTTGCCGCCTTTCCTGGCTTCGGCTGGTCAGGTCAGTCGCCGAGGGCTCGCTATGTGGGCTCCGGTCAATTTCTTTTTCACGCCAAAATGCGCGGAAAGAGAGCGAAAGTTGCCGAGCGTACGTACCTGCATAGACGCCATAGCGTTTCGCCCAGCCGGACCTGGCTTTAGTACGGCGACGGGGAAAGTGGTCTACACATTTTGTTGCTCCAATTGAATGATTCGACGAGCTCCGAGCTAATTTCGTTCAAACATCGCTAGCGGGGAAATCTGACAAACTCCGGTCACGGGTCTGAATTCGGAAAAAAAGTGGTCGTGAAGCCTGTGCAAGACTACGCGCGCGTTATAATAACAACCACGCCGAGCCAGGGGGTTTAGTAGCCGGTCAAACATTTTCAACCAACGAGTCTAGGAAGTTATATTACTTTTGAATAATGTTGATAATGTAATTGCTATTGTGTTTGAGTATTTTTTTAAATATTTAGTATGCTTTGTTGCACTGATTAGAGAACTGCGTAGTTGTCAAACGTCAATGCATCCAAAAGTCCAAAATCCAATCCAATCCACAGAGGACTCGTGTTGCTCAGGTTTCAGGTGTTACTCGTGTCAACTCGTGTGCTGTGTGGGATTGTTGTCGCGGCGTTTTGTGTTTTCGGGCGCGTGCCCCACGAACTTCCCCTTTCAGACATGCCCAAAATCAGTAGTAAGTCCCGTCTTGTTTCACTGGAACGACAAGCACGTTACAGACGTATAGAATGGTTGATTCGCTGGACATCCGCATGTCTGTGAGCTTCGATCTTGTTCGATGTGAGTAAGCGTTGACGAGGTGTATTTTTTCAGAAAAGCAGAGCAAACGGGTGCCATGTCGTCAACGTTACAAGGTGGAGAAAAAGGTAACGTCGTGTTCCTACTTTTAGCTTTAATAATAATAAATAGAATATACACCAACCAAATCCTTGTATAAAGGAAAACCCTACGTTTCGAGACCAGCTCGGTCTCTTCTTCAGGGGTTGACTGCGGCTATGGCCGTTGAGGAGCAGTAATCTGTTTTCTTCTTCTTCTACGGCAGTGTCTATCGTTTTGCATCGGTGAGGTGGCGAAGTCCGTTCACGTAGCTTTTAGCTTTGCCGAAGCGTTCAACCTTTGCCTCGTCGTTTCAGGTCCGACAGCATCTGAAGAAGAAACGCCGGGAGGCCAAGAAAAACCCAACTCACCGTGAGTGACGATGATGACAATATTTCTTCGCAATCGGGGAGGGATGCCGGGACGATCCAGTATCTCTGCTTGAACACACGGCGCAATGCTACGGTGCACAGGCGGCTTCATTTTTGCGACACCATTCGTTGTTTTCGAGCGTCAAGATCTGGCATATTAAGGTTATTACTCCTTGCATTGCAAAGAATGCTGTCAAAGCCAGGCACGAGTGATTGAGCATACACTACAGTGCCTAGAAGAATGGGTCATGGATGTAGGGTCCCGGCAGCCAATTAAGCCGGCGTGTCACGCTGTCGGATTCTGGGAATGCCAGTTTTTACAGGAAGGAACGCGAGGGTCGTCTCAGCCGATGGCTGCTCGAGCTTCCGTGACCTGTGTGGCTGACGATCGACCTACAGGCATCTGCTGCATCCAGCTTGGCCGCTCCGTTGCCGCCAGGATCGCGGCTGGCAACAGCGCGGCGCGAGTGTAGTCGCTGTGAATGGGAAAACCGAACCTGAAAACTGACATTCAAATACCAGGAGTCAAGTGCTAGGGCAGAGCAGGCTACCTTCGTGAAAGGGAAAGAATGCGGGGAAAGTCGGCTCTTATATCGGGTACGAAAACAGGAAATAAGGAGGGAACATTGGTGCATTGTTATTCGAGGCTACAACAGGAATATTGAGGATGAGGACATGTAAGACGAAGTATGAGGAAATGGATACTAATTCAAGTTGAATGTATCTCCTGTGCAGCTGTGCTAGACATGTACAGAAAAAGGGGTGTTTCTTTAGCTTTTTCTAAACTTTGTGTGCTTGCTCCCCCCGCAGACATGGCCTACCCCAATTTTTTTATAAATTGCATGCGCAAATTATTATGGACTGTCTTGTGGTCTAATGTTGTCTAATGGCAGGGGACAGAAGCGATGAAAACGGGCACCACGTGGCAGTTTTCATAGCAACTTGTGCAGCCGCTGTGACATGGGCCTATGCCAGGGGTGGCCAAGCTGCGGCTCTTCGTGTGTTAAAGTGCGGCTCGCGGCTCCCTCCCATTTGCCCCTCCCCCCCCCCAAAAAAAAGAATTGGAACGGGTTTTAAATTGAAAGGTAGGTTGCGGTTTGTATAGTGTAGTGCTACTGCTACCTTACGTATAATTGGACTGTTTTTGACTCGGATAGATTGTAAGTAGTTCGAGTTTTGTTTATTGCTCTAAACAAAAGTTTGCCCCCCCCCCCCCCCCCCCCCCCCACACGGCTCTTGGAAGGTTCATGGTCTTGTTTGCGGCTCTTAGGCCGGGTCAGCCTGGCCACCCCTGGCCTATGCCATACTGCCTCATCACAGTGTCCACGCAAGTTGCTATGGAAATTTCAGCGTGGTGCCCGTTTTCATAGCTCATGGTGCTCCACTTGAGCCTCAATTAGTGCACTTTTTAACAAGCACCGGTGCACTGTGGAGAAGCAACACCCGCGCGTGTTGCCTCTTTGCGGTGCACCGGTGCTTGGAAAAAAGCGCACTTGACGAGGCCACGAGAGGAGAAAGTAGAAATGACACGAAAACACCGTTCGAATTAAGCTGCTTATGAATTCATTAAAAACACAGCGGGACAATAAAAATTTTTAAATCTGTTTGAACTAACCGGAAGTATAAAATATCCGAGTTTGAATTATAACGAGCCTACTGTGGGTGGCATCCACTGATCCATCGTCCATGGTTCGGGGATCATTTTATTGGGGACAGGTAACAGAGGCATAGACGTTTGACATCGTTAAACCTAACGTCTTTGCAGCTAATCGCAACATCAGCGAACTATAGGGGTTGCGGAAGTCGAGCAAAATGGCAAACGAGAGGAGGTCATCTTCATTGTTCAGCATACGAAACACGTCGGATTTCTCACATTGCAGCGTAGAATCAGTGTTGCCCTTGAAAGCGAGGCACCTAGTGGACAGTAGAAACCTTCCGTCAAAAACCTTTGGTGGTCGGGAAGAGCGTCAGCAGGTACTCGAGTTTTATACATACCTGTTTTTATTCAGACTTAAGACGAGCCGCTGATGGAGAAGTCAACCCGTTGGAGGCCAAAATGACCCCGGTAGATGCCGCCGAAGCAACTTGGAAAAGAAAGAAGGCGGAGTATGTGCGTCTTCGTACGACCCAAATGCAACCTCCCACATGATTAACGAGCTTCGTCCTCGACGGAGCAGCTCTTCATCCTTGTGCGTTTCACCGGAAGGAAGAACAATGCCAATACCTAGTCGTCTGCACGCAAAGAAACGGGGCTGCCACCGTTCATCAGTGTGCCGTGACTTACCGGAAAGCGTTTGGCGGAACCGCCCTACGCCTTGTTCTCCGTACAGGCTAAGAGGGATGGGGCTATCCCACAAAGCCCTCCTCCTTTGAGCGGAGAGGAGGGACTCGCCTCTGGCAATCTCTCAAGTGGAAAGAGTGCAGCGGTCGGGGGAATTCTGCCAAAGTCTGTCCCTTGCAGACAAGGCCAAGGACCCGGGGATCCCGAACAGCCTGCCCTTCAAGGAGGAGATCCTGAAGGAGGCGCAGGTGCTGCACCGGCGGCAGGAGGAGCTGAGGAAGGAGACGCGGCAGCGGCAGAAGGAGGGCCGCCAGCAGCTCATGATGAGCAACAGGGACCTCGGGGACGTGCGCCAGGACGCCGAGAAGCGGGCTGCAGAGTTTGAGGGCCTGGTGGGTCCCTCAGGCCCCACGTGGGCCTGCTGCTCTCATGTTCCGAGTATATGTTGGAAAGCATACTTACATGCTTACATGCTTCCAGGCATCATTAAGTTGATTTTTGTTTCACACTCGGTGATGTTCAGCAAAAGTTGGTGTCCTCGAAAATGAAACAGTGAGCACTAAACTTGTGAATTTGACTTTTCTTCGCGATTCAGCACATTGTGAGTCAGCTTGTTGACTCGCATTTTTACTTTGCATTCGTCGGGGCTGGGACAGCTGCTCCAATTGCGCCACTTTGATACATTCACAATTTCCTGCGCCTAGCGGAGTCAAAAATGTGAAATCACGGTGACGCTTCATTTCCGACGCTTTTGAAAAGATCACGGTGACGCTTGATTTAGCGAAAAGTGAAAACTCGGCCGACAACCTTGGCTATTCCATTGCCAAGTGGTACAAGCCGCTGCCCGATTCCTTGGTTTAGCCGTACCGTTCATTTATCCATCCACACGATGGATTCGATGTACACGTCTGTACATCCCTTCATCATACTGTTGCATTGTACATGCTGCAATGTATGATGCAACATAGTATGGAGCATTAATGATCCCTAGTCGTGCCCCTTGATTTTTGGTAAAAAATTTGTTCCTAAAATAAAATATATCTCTGTGCAGTTTCATGTATTTCACAGTAAAGTTCCATTGAATACTTTCCAACACTTGTAGTTCAATCCTACTTTGCTTGAATTGTAACTCACGGTACAACTGCCTGGTATGCTTTGTTCAAATGATGTCACATTTTACTCCTAAGGTGCTCCTAGAAGAGAAAAATGTCAGCCTTAGTGCTCCAAAATTCAGATTTTTCTGCTTCAAAAGTTGCTCCAAAACCAGTTCCATCTGTCCCATCCCTGATATGTGTATTAATCTCTTCATGAGCTCATTTTTATAGAAAGTGGCTATGGCAGTAGACAATAGTAATCCTTCTGTGCCAGTTCAGCTGTGAACGACGAACAGATATCCGTAAAAACATCCGCAATTTAGTCATGAAGCCACTTGCGTAGCGTGCGAGAAGGATGTAAGGAAGTGAGAAGGAAATGTGAGGGGTCAAGTGAAAGAGCAGAGGTCAATTTTCTGCTGGGAAGAATAAACTTTTGCACGTCGGGCTTCAGCGATGCTTTCTGTACGATATACGCTTGTTGGTGCGCTAATCGAGCGGGTATTTTTTGGGGTATGCCGCCAATGAGTGCTTTCTTTGTGTGGCAGCAGGTGCAAAGCATCTTGGGGAAAACATTTTCTTTATTCAAATTTGCAGATTATAGACCAGTCCAGAAAATATTGTATATATCTGGAATCAATAAATGTAAGTAGTATTGTGCCATTAGAACGGCTCGGGTCGCTCACCGAGTGACCCTCGTGGTACGAATTCCTCAGGATAGGTAGATGGATGGATGGATGGATGCACATGGCTGAACCTTTTCAATTGGTTGGCGGCTTGCGCCACCCAGCCAGTGTTTATGCTATTGACTGCTCTGTCTAGTGCAGGAAACATTATTATTGAAAAATATGAAATGTTATTTCGACGTATTCATTTTGTGCTGTTTGTGCCGCAGAGCTTGCTGAAGGAGCACCTGCAGAACACCAACCAGGGCCACCTGCTCAAGGAGCTCAATGCCAAGTGCCACTACCAGGAGTTCAGGAAGGTGGGGCATTGGCTCGCGTAGCTGCATGCCCTTTGAGCCTTTTCCCGTCCGGGCAGTGGATGCCGTGCCCCTGGCAGTTTACTTTACTGCTGGAAATGAGGAGCATAAATGACTCGTTTGTCTACGACTCCCGACCGACGTAACTTTGATGCTTGGAGCACGTCTTGGACAGGCGTGTTTACCGCGTCCTTATAAGTCTCGATTTCCGCCCCATGACGTTGTACAACTGTCACGCCGTTACCTGCAGCGATCCTCGTTCAAATAGAGGTTACTGCGTGGGCAAGCTGGTCAACAACCACGGTGGAAAAAAAAAAAAAAAATCTTGAGGCTAGGGACAACTCAAGACCATCTCAAAACTCGGCCGCAAAATTAATTTTCACACGTCCCCTCCTTCATCTAGATGAGAAATCACGAAACGAGGCTAACGCCACAGGACACGGTAATGGACGAGGTCTGAGCGGTCGGCAAAGGACCCTTGGTGCCAATAACCGTCGACTCCACATCACAGTCCGGTGATTGAGGGGCTACGAAGGAACTTTCTTTGCCCCGACACCGACCTCGAAGACCTAAACAGAAAGAAAAGACCTCATCTCAGCGTCTGACACAATTGAGGACATATTTATACAGTCTCCGGCGCTCGTTGTACGAATAGTTTCTTTTATCACTTTTTCACTCGGAGCTTTTTTTTTCTATTTCTTGGCGGGTACTTTTACTTTTGTCCACTCCGGAAAACAATCGGTGCGCTCGTCAGGGTGCTTTGCAATTTCACAATTGGCAGATTTTAACGCCGCCGCTCTTTTTATGTTTACACGTGTTCCGGCCAGTCTGTCCAACGTACATGAACCCAGATGCCATAGGGATGTGGTACACCACTCTTTTTCACAATGGGTTGATGGTTCTTTGTGTTTTTTTCAAAGCCTCGCAGTGCGACGGTGGTGCAGCAGCAGATGTGGCAGACGCCCGCTGCAAGTCGCTCCGCAGCCGGACGCTCGACGGAAACTCCATTTCACGACGACTCGGTCAACAACGGAGGACTCTACGACCCAATAAGAGCGTCGGAGCGGGGCACGTGACGCCACGTCACGGGAGCGTTTGTGTCGCTGCGCCAAATGCGAGTCATGGTTGAATGAGCTGTCGTCTGCCAGCCAAGAGGAGTCTGCTGCGAAACCAACCGACTTTGGATGAATGTTTACCACCAGAACGTTGCCGCTTGCTAGAATAGCGAGTTCTTCGGGAATAGTTCATGAGACAACCTGTGGGAATTCTCTTCTTGCTACCCATCTGGGGGAATGACACGACACGCACATACGCTGCGACGCCCTTTCATCAGCGGCGGAGCGTTGCTCGCGTGGCCAGTTGCCCTTGGCCCCCTCGTGGTAGAAATGACCCCTAACGATTTCGCAGATGGGCAACCTTGGCTGACGTTTCGATCCCCAGGTTGCCCACACATCTCCCTCCTTCCAAAAAACAGATTGGGGACGTCTTAGAAGGTCTTGGGCAGCCTGCCTTCTGTGTCAGCGAGGGTCTTCACAGATGGGCGAGCACTGGTCTGACGTCAGTACTTCTGGACTGTACCCGTGCGGCTGTGGCAAGTCTGATGATGGGAGCTGCACCGCCGCCACTACGTGTCTGTCACGGGGCGCTAGAAATTAAAAACAACACAAGGCCATGGTGTGGCAGGACTAAGTAGCCGCGCCCAAGATTGACACCTGCTCAACTGTGCATACGGGAGCACCGCCACTTTCTTGTCTTCCCCCAAAAAACCAAAGAGGGCATGAATAGAATGCACTTGGAGCTCGTGCTCTTTTTGTCGTCTTCACCGCCGTCTCGGGTTGTGTCACGGCAGAGACGGCGTGGAATCTTCCGAGAGGGGGTCCGGATGAGCATCATCTGGAACCTGCGACACATCTACCTCCTCGGGCTCATAGAAAGCTTTTAGGTTCGCAACACGAATGGACCCGCACACTTCACTGGGTTCGCAACCGTCGTCATTGCCATCTTTGGTGCAGCCGGTAGCCGGCTCGACGGGGGCTCTGGACAGGCAGTCGGCATCGCTGTGCTTTCGGCCTGACTTGTAAGCCACGGTCAAATCGAGTGATGAGGCATTCTGATCGGTTGTTCAAGCTCGCTGACCAGCACAACGAGTGGTGGTCGTCAACCACCTGAAAACGTCTCTCATATAAGTACAGGCAGGATTTCGTGACGGCCCAGACGACGGCGAGACGTTCCTTCTCGATCGTCGAGCAGTTTCGTTCCACATTTGAAAACGCTCCACTTGCATCGGCGATCACATTCTCTGTGCCCTCTTGTCATCAGACCAGTACCGTGCCGAGTCCCGTATTGCTGGCGTCCGTGTGAACATCCGTTTCGGCCGATTGGTCGAAGTGGCCAAGCAACGCTGGCGATTGGAGTCGTAGCTTTAGCTCATAGAATGCCTGTTGTTGATCGTCTCCCCATTCAATGTTCGCACCGTCTTTCGTGAGGTGCATGAGCGCGCAGAAAGCTTTGCAAAATCCCAAACGAACCACCCGTGGTACGCAATATGGACACCGATTAGCCAGTGTCCACCACCAACTGAAGCAACTTGCCCTTGATGCGAACGTCAACGACCGGGCTTGTACGTCTCGATGGTCGTGTGGCTGTCGGCACACTAAGCACTTCCTCGTCACCTATGACAAGGAAGTGCTTGTGTACACAAGCGCTGTTGTACGTAACGAGTGGGGCCAAAGGTGGTGGCTCGTGCAGGTGGTGGAGGGAGCGGACGTGGTGCTGGAGGTGCTGGATGCGAGGGACCCCCTGGGCACCCGCAGTCCCCAGCTGGAGCAGTACGTGCTGGCCAAGCGCAAGCGCCTGGTCCTCGTCCTCAACAAGATCGGTGGGTCTTGCCCGTGCTTGGCAGCCTTAGTCTCACACTCGACTCTCACTGTTAAGGAATAATGGACAAGCATTGCAAAGTTCTCGTTCAAAACATACACGCCTTAAATTGGGTACGCAAACATAGCTTCATATTTGTTTCGCAGCTTGAGTGGTAGATAATAAAATATTAAAAATAGAGCACAGACGGCAATTCTGCATTTCCTGTGTCCTATACCGGATGATTGTTGTCTGCACAGTGGTTTGTGAGCTTGCTGCCAGGTGGCCATTGTTCATATATTTCATTCAGTAAGTTCAGCGAGCCACCCGGGAAGAAAGCTCAAAAATCAGTGTGCAGACGACAAATGGGCTGGTATAGGACGTAGCAAATGCACGGCACCCGATTTTGCTCTATTTTTAATATATTACTACCTCAAAATTGAGCTCTAAAACAAAATAACATAGACATAAAACTGCTCTTAAAACTATGTTCGCCCATTAATTTCAGGTATGTACATTTGGAATTTCAATCTTGTGGGGCGTGCCAAATGTGTTGGTCCTTACGGCCACACCCTGTAGGGCTCCTGCACCGGACGTCGCTTCCGGACACGCTACCGAGCAGCGTGTTTGAAATCTACAAACCCAACGTGTCTCCCCTCTCCCCGGCTTTTTTGCCCGTGACTATAAGACGCTTGCGCGAGACCATGACGAGACGCTGCTTCCGACTCCAAATCTTTGCCCAAATCCACGTCCGTGACATTCGTCCGCTTTTGTCCTTTATCCGCCGGGTCTTCCTACACGCAAAAGCAGCGTACTACGGATCACTCCAATTGTTTCGCGTCGCGAACGACTGCACCTGTCGAAGCGATCGGAAATATGACTGACCACTCGATTTTCATACGTACCGCTCTTTATTTGGACTTCGGATGAGCCGTCTGCAATCGTGCTGGCGACACCTTTTGCTATATTATCTATTCACGCGCACATAAGCGATTCTTCATTACTGCCGTCTTTGGTATCGGTAAGACGCAGAAGGAAGCGAAGAGCTCGGTCGACGGCACAACTCGAGAAGTACAACCGACGACGTATTCGAGATGCTTAAATCCGAGCTTACTTCGTTTCTTGACTTTTAGGAGCCGCCCGGTATCGTCTGGCAGAGCCATTTAGCCCGCCGACGAGCCGGCTCATCCGAAGTCCAAATAAAGAGCGGTACGTATGAAAATCGAGTGGTCAGTCATATTTCCGATCGCTTCGACAGGTGCAGTCGTTTGCGACGCGAAACAATTGGAGTGATCCGTAGTACGCTGCTTTTGCGTGTAGGAAGACCCGGCGGATAAAGGACAAGAGCGGACGGATGTCACGGACGTGGATTTGGGCAAAGATTTGGAGTCGGAAGCAGCGTCTTGTCATGGTCTCGCGCAAGCGCCTTATAGTCACGGGCAAAAAAGCCGGGGAGAGGGGAGACACACCGAAAGACAAAGGAGGGTACGGAGGGCTAGAAGGTGCGGCGATCGCTCGCTTCTCCCAGTGGCCGGGAGTGGCCCACGCTCGGTGCCTCGTGCGTTCCGGTCGCCACCGTATCGCCCGTCATCTTGCAGCTGTGTTAGAATGGCAAAGACCGGGTAATTCTTTGGAAATTGGGTTCCAGGCGAAGGCAAGCGCTCGAGAAATATATATAAAATATACCATATTTTCGTTTATTAGCGAGCCTTTCCAGAGTGTGACAAAGTAGCCAGTTTACTCATTTTTGTTAGCATTTCCAAGCCCGTAGTGCGAGGTGGTGCCACTCTACCAAGTATGCCTCCCTTTATTGGCACTAAGGGGGGGGAGCTCTCACGTATGCAACAGTCACACCTCCCTTTCTGGCCGACTATAAGATTGCCTCGAAGCAACAGCTCTTAGATTTTCTGCTCGATCCTTTTTTCGAGTGCCTGGGTGGTAGTCATAAGGTCTTTCTAGGTTTCCTCTTGTGGGGGCTCGAGGATGTCTGGAGCGACGAAATGAGCTACTCATCAGGGTTGGGACGCTTTGTCCGTCTCGTTGCAGCGTTGTACAGGCAGAAATAAAGAGAGCGGGTGTCGGAGCTCCGAGTTCTGGTTGGAATGATCTGTGGGTGGACGCAAAGCTGGCGGCCTTCGTCTCTAATCACTGTATGAAAGCGAACGAATTTAAAGGGGGAGTAAAGATGAAAACAGCCATCTTTGCTTCTAGCCACTAATCGTTCCAACCGGAGCTCCAACGTCCCCTCTGGTGTCCTCCCTTTCAGCTTCTGCCGGTATTGCCAGTTATCTCAAGTGTTATCTTTAAATTGCAGTAAACGCCTTTTCTGTCTCCGGAAATGCTTAAACAGTTTGCACCCGAAATGAAACAACATTGCCGGCCCTTCCCGACGCACCCCCGAGACGATCGGGGAAGGGAGCGTGCAGACTCGGAAGCGTAGCTCGTCCGGCGGCTCCGTGGGCGCCCCCGTTTTCCGGGGCAGTTTTAAGGTGCGCCTTGCCCTCCTCTGGTGCAGACCTGATTCCCCGGGAGAACCTGGAGCGCTGGCTGAAGCACCTGAGGAACGAGCTTCCCACCCTGGCCTTCAAGGCGTCCACCCAGAGTCAGAGGAACAACCTGGTGAGGTTTCCGGTGTCGGTGGGACTGCCGCGGAGGCGTCCCGCTTTATACGGGCACCCCGCACGCACCTTGCTCACTCGTGCCGGTCTCTTTGGAGAGAAGCTACCGAAGAAAGGTAGTGAAGCGCAGCTGTCAGTCGGACGTCGTAGTGCGTGTGACCAATGGCGTTGAGCCAGCACTCCCTCTCTTTCCCCTGCATAGGACTGCATAGCAGGGTAGGCACTGCGTATCAGTAGAATTTAGTAGGCGCGGAGGCATTCCGCCCTCAGATTGCACACGCGGCTGCATTTTGCAGGGCATCATGCAATGCCCCCAGAGAACAGGTCCGTAAATGGAAAAGAAATCCTTTATACCTTCGCAGTTGCTTCACAATGGCATGTCATTCCCGTAGCAAGTGCCACTCGTTAAAACCCCGATCGAGCACCATCGCCCCTTAATTGTATTTGACTGAATGTCTCGGCCGGAAAATTTTTTGCGTTGGAATGCTTTTCTATCTTTTGCAGCGCGTTTGCTCGTCTTAGGAGATTGAGAGGGCCGGGGATCGTGCGGGTCCTTTCGGTGTGGACAGTCCGCTCGGCACCGGCACTTTGGCTCGGCAAGGGACCGAGGCCGCAGTGTCGTCATGTTCATTCCTGGACTTCAGTAAACGCGCGAGGCCAAAGTCCAAAGTCACTAATGGAACAGAAAGCGTCTCAGAAGACACGTTTAGGTGCATATTATAAGTAGGGTCTCGTACCGATTCGGCGTTTCCCACATCTGCTTTCAGTGTCCGAGCAGGAAAAAATGGAACTGCATTTTGTGTGGTGCTTCGCCGTAGATTCTGCCGAAAGGCTATTATAGCATTTCGACGTTTCTGCTACGAAGGCCACGACGAACCTCGTGCGCTCGCGCGGCCTTTGGTCGTAGCAGAACGAACGCACCTCGCTTTTCTGTCCCTTGCTAAAGGCTGTTCTCTTTTTTTCGCTGGCACAACAAACACGCCGATTTTGGGTAGACTGTCTCTTCTGTTCAGCAACGTCCTCTTGGGAGAGCTCTTTTCTCTCGCAAGGCACTGTGAAGATCACCAGAATACTTGCAGCCAGGGTAGGACTCCTATCAAAGGTGTGCCCTTGGATGGAGGCTGCAGATGCCAGACACAACGGTGGACGTGAGCGTCAAATTGCACCTCGGCTGCATGAGCCCTCGTGCAGTGGGAGTGCAAGTAGAAGCTACCCTCTCGTGCCATTGGCACATTCCGCGCTGTTAGGGAAAGAAATGTTCGAAGATAAATTGAGCCGAGACGTTATGTGTTTGTCCCCTTTTTCGGTCCGTCCTCTCCGGTTTTGTAAAAATGTGTAAAGAAATGTGAGTGCATTGAATGGTCACGGAACTCCCCCTTGGTGCAGTGGTTAGGCATCTTGCTCACAATCTCGAGCTCCATTCCACGGGGGTGGGGGGGCGTTCAGAATTTTCTCTTTCTTAATTTATCCACCGCACCTACGCATTCATTTCGTCTTACAAAAATATCCCAATTTTTCTGGGGTGGCTACCGAACGAAATGCGTATTTAAAATTTGACTTTACCCAGGCTTATGTCGAAGAAGTCAGTGCACTGGAATGGGCTTCCGCTACCACAAGGAAATGTGTGCATGATCCAAACCAGGGGTTCTCAAACTTTTTGGTCTCACGGAACCCCAGGAAGCCTCAAAAACTGCCGCGGAACCCCCCCCCCCCCCCCCTCTATATTGGCCGACCGAGAAGCAACGAATGCACAATCGTAGGTAATTTTGCTTGTGTTGTGTTGCTTGGCTTCCCATATATCCCCACCATATCAATCACGATGTCAGTACAAAGTGTGATGAAGGCGCCTTGCATGGTCCTGCCGTGGAGCCTGCGGCGGGGGAGGGGGGGGTTGCAATTTGGGTGTTTGCGGAACCCATGAGACCAGCTCGTGGAACCCCTCTGTTCCCTGGAACCCAGTTTAAAAACCCCTAATCCAAACTATTAAAAAAAAAAAAAAAAAAAAAAGTGCCTGAAAAAAAAAAAGAAAAAAAAAATGTTTTATTAATTTTTCGTGCAGTCTAGTCTTCTGGGTCACCAAAATAGAAAACTGTAGACAAAGAATATTAAGGTGGTCAATTGGGTGAGAGTTACCAATTAAAAAATTTATTAATTTAACTAAATAAATTGATGTATAAAAACAATAATGATTCACACATGTTCACGTTGTGTCCTCCATCAATCAAAAGGTGTTTCAAAAGTGCCTATTAAGATGGGTCTTATTATTAAAAAAAAAGAGTGGCTCCAATCTCGACATTCTTTGCCACATTTGGTGTTTTTAAGCTCAACTTAACAGTGGTTGAGGGTCTGAGGTCATCACATACCCGCCAAGTCTCCCGTATTACTTGAGAAACTCCCGAATTTCGACCATTTTGTACGGTTGTACGATTGACAAAAAAAGTCTCCCAAAAAACGCAAATTAATTCTCCACCCCCCCCTCCCTCCTCGCACTTGAATAAGTAGTTTTTGCGGTCGTAATAAACGGCTGCAATGATAGCGAGACCCAGCTGTTCCTCGCTAGCACAAGCAGTGCATTATAAATGTAATGAAGTTGTCTTCTAGTACATTTGTTATCAATATTTCTTTTAAAAAAACCTCTAAGCCCCCACTTAAAAATGATCCCGGATTTGGTTTTTCCAAACTTGGTAGGTATGCAGTCGTACTGTCTGCTTTGCAGCGGATGTAACGGGTGGTTGCGCAGGTCTGGGAAAGCAAAGAAGGTAGGGTCTTGTAGTTGGACGGGCCAACTTCAGAATCTCAGCGTGTCAATATTTGCAGTGCCATGATTGAGTACACTCGCACTCCGAAAGCTCTGGGCAAAGGGCTTCAGCAAATCCCGTCGCCGCACTCGTATTCCGATAGGCTCTCTGCTTTCGTGTGAGGATTGAAGCAGATCTGGGTCATTTTTGGGGGGCGGGGGGGGGGGGGGGGGGGGGGGGAAAGGGGAGAGGGAGGGAGGGAGGGGGGAGGGGAGGGAGGAGAGGGGGAGGGAGGGGGAGGGAGGAGGAGAGGGGGGGGAGGGAGGACGACCAAAAACACTTAGGGAACTGCGAGGTTTCAAGATTTTGTGGATGCACGGGGTAAGCGCCACCCGTTTATTGTCCACAATATGCCCACTTTTTTCACTCCTTCCAAGTTCCTTTAATGAGGATTTCCCTTTTAAAATCTATGGCAGAAACTCTGAGGACTCTAGTCTCGTTATGCCACATTGATCCTTCAAACGAGCACGGTGCTCGTTCCAACAGTGCGCTGCAGTCCGCCCGTAGGTAAGAGAGCGCAGGGTCGTCACATCGCCTACCAGATTGAGCACGGCGTTTGTGTCTGCACTGTGCTGGCCTCGGGCATATTTAGCTCTCAGTTTTTTGGGAGGTTTTTTACGGAGAATATGGTAGCTTTCTGTTACACCGTAATGGAAGAGAGTCGCTCGAGTGCTGCGTCGGTCGTCTGCCGGAACTTGCCTCTGCTAGGTGGCCTAAAAAAGGAACGAGTGAGCTCATGTAACTGGAGAACTGGATCTAGAGGACTTAAAAGCTAAAAAAAAAACACGGACAAAGAAGAGACACATACAACACGGACTGACGCTAACTAACAACTAATTTAATCGTGGAGAACCACTCAACACGTGCGTGAACACTGGCCCTTCTCTGTGGCAAAGCTGCTCGGTACCTGGATTAAACCACGCGCAAAGGCCATGGAAGCTCTTGTATGTTTCCTAACGAGCTTCGACTCGTCTCAAGCTGGCCTTAGATAAAGCGTTTTTCCAGTTAAGCTTTTTTAGCGTATCACTCACTACAGTTGCCGGCTGATTTTTCCGACTTTGCGGGGACTGAAAAAACGTTTGAATAATAATGGAGCTCAAAAATCTGCAGATTAAAAAAATTTCCCTTTATTACGTCTAAGCGGGCCGTCAATAGTGCCTTCTTGCTTGCATTTGGCCATTTTCTATTAGATTGAGAATCGCTGCCTTTTTTTCTAGCGTTGTGGTCGAGTACTTTTCGTGCTTTTTAGAGACACTTGGCGGCAGTGGAAGAACAGATGGGACCATGGCATCCAAACCGGCGTAGTTCAAAAACATGATTCGTTGAGACAAGATAAGAAGTGCAAGTTCACGACAGCAGTGGCAAATGAACAAAGCAAAATGGTTACAACGATGACGATAATGATGTGCAGCTAGAGAAAAAAAGGGGGTAGCATAGCGTCACACAGTGGCAGGACTTGGCAGTGCACAAGTAGCGCTCTCAAACCAAGCCCATCCATGTGCACCCTTCATGCAGTCTAAAATGATGTTGGTGGTGTTTCCCGCTAATCGCTCGCGACAATTTTGTCAGAAGAATCAAGCTTTCGGAGTTCAAGTTTTCCAAAACATAGATTGTGAATACGCACTATATCTGTTGGATAGGTCGCGGTTCCTGCTTTAGGTCCAAAATATAGAACTTGTCCGAATTATCAATCGGTCGGCAACTGTATGCCACAAGTAGGAACCACACATGCCCTATTATGCGCATTACTGTTTACATGTGCGTAGGTGGGGGTGTTCTTGGGCTGCCGTTCAAGCCAGATGAGGGTTCCTCGAGGTAGAAAAGAAACTCTGTCGTAAGGGAAACATGCCTGGATCTCTGCTTGGAGAGGACGGAGTTGGCTGTTCGCCAACGATGCAGCATCTTTTGCCACACCAGGCGCCACAAGACGAGCTCTTGCTGCGCAGTCGCACAACCGGTCCTGGAACCTGTCCAAGGTGCCCGAGGGCCTGGGCCAGTCCAGCCGCTGCCTGGGGGCCAGCCTGCTGATGAAGATGCTGGGCAACTACTGCCGCAACCAGGGCATCCAGACCTGCATCACCGTCGGGGTTGTCGGTGGGTAGCGGGCGAGGAAGCCCGCCTTCGTGTGTGTCTGGTTTGCCTCACAAGTGGTGCCATGGTGTCTGGAAACTTCTGCCGTAGTAAGCTTTGTGACCACAAACGGCGCTTATTCGTGGAGGAGTAAGAAAAGAATTACAAGGAAACAGCGCACCCTCAAAACAAGCACTCTAAGCTTTCATGCACACAAAGGGCCACTTACACAGCGCTGTGTATGAAAGCTTAGAGTGCTTGTTTTGAGGGTGCGCTGTTTCCTTGTAAGTCATGAACAACCAACTCGCCCGAACCTTCGTCTTAATAAGAAAAGAAATCGCCCCTTCGCTGCACTAGTGTGGCAAAGGCAACGCAGAATGTTACGCACTGGTCTAGAATAACTGGGCACACATCTGGTGGCTGGACGGCACAAATTGTATTCGTGTCAGCTTTGCAAAGATTGCTGGATGCAGTTTCACTGGGGTTTGCGAACGGCAGGCTGCCTGCTAGGCTTCCTTCCGTGCAGAGCGGCGCCAGCTTGGCCGAGGTGGGCGCATGATTGTCGGCCATCCATTGGCAGTTTGGAGTGGAGTGTGAAGGGCTGGCAGAAGTAGACTGCCGGGAATTATCGTGTGCATGGCCACTTGTGGCACTTGAAGGGCTTCACCGGGCGAGACTGGCTCTTACATGCTCGGAGTCGTCCCGTGTTGTGCAAGGGCCGTGTAACACAATTCGCTCGATCTCGTTCCAGACTAAAGGTTTTGTTCCTTGGCGTTTGGAAAACCCGCTGCCATCCGGCCACGCTCTATTTCTGTTACCCCGTGATGTGACCCGTGGGAGTAACTCGATTCTGCCGAAGTGAGATTTGGAACGCAGTCGAGCAGTTTGTGTCGGTGCCTGGCAACCTTGCACTTCTTGAATGGAAGGGGTTTGCAGAGGGCCTCTCCCTGGAATGGGGGGAGCTGCTGAGCTATGTTGTCCAGAGTCTACAATTCGTTACTCACATTATCGTGAATTTCTTTCGTTATGCTGAATTCATCTTGTTATGCTCAATTTTTCTTTGTCACACTTAATTGCTCATGTTAAACTGAATTTATCGTTTACAGTGAACTGCTTACGTTATGCCGAATTTATCGTAGTGCCTCCGATACCTCACATTGCACAAAATTGCTCGCATTATGCTGGATTGTAGATTGCTCTTGTTACGTTGAATTTCTCGTCTTGTGTCGGATTGTTTGCATTGCGTTGTGTTGCTCACATTACGTTCCATTGGTCCCATTATGGTGAATTGCTCACATTATGCCGATTTGCAGGGGTAAGGTTTTAAGAACATCAGTGAAGCCCTTGATTGCCCTCTTTCGTCTAATATAGAGGAAAGCGCATATCACGGTAGAATGGGCCCAAACACATTTATTGAAATCCTCCTTGAACTAACATTGTATCTGGTGGATGTTGCGAAGGTAAGATAACGACGCTGAACCTCATTGCCCGGCGCTTGTCTTACGAGGCCGAGTAGGTTCTCGGACTGGGAGGAACGCAAAGAGGCCACATGCAAAGTGCAGCGTTCACTCGAAGTTATTTTTCTCCCAGCTGCCACGCCACGTTGTACGAGGCAGGCTTTGTCAAACTCTATTATTAGCGTGGAAAATATCCAAAATAATAAAAATGTTATTATTTTAAAAAAATAAAATAAAGTTCTTGGGTGATGTGGTGCGTGACTTTACAAACCTTTCAGCACCCCCAGGAATGTGCAGCCCTTGCCAGTGGCATCTTCGTTGAGTGTAGGGAAATGCAACTCGGTGAATGCCCACGTCGTCAAAGGGTCGCTGAACTCTCCCCAAAATTTGTTTTAAAGTGCCTGTTTGGGACAGGTACGCCGCAGAATAAACTTCCCCCGCTAAGAGGCGTTTTATTTCCACTGCGAGGCTCATGTCGAGTCTCGTGGCATGCTCCTATTTCATACTTCTATTTTGGGTCGAAGGGCCGGAATAGAGTTTTGGAAAGGCTCCTCGCTCAAAATAATAATGTCAACGTTGCGATTAAAAATAATTTTATTTGGGGAAAGTTTATTTTTGCAGAAACAATGCCGGCAGTTCAAAAATATCTTTTGGGAGTTCACTAGGGGTGCTTCCAAAACCTACTTGCATCTCAAAATAAAAGGATCCTTTAGAATTACTCCTAAAGTAAAATGTGTCTTTCATCAAAAATATCGCGGTAAAATTTCTGTTTTTGTTGTAAGCACTGTTCAAGCACTTTAAAAAATTTGTAGGAGTTCCGCGTCCCTCTGGCAACATCTTGACAGCCACTGATTTGCCTCAAAATTGGTTCAACACATTTATAGACACGTGCTGAGAGGTTCTTTTGAAAACGCTTACAATGTGACGTGAGATGTTGCAATAGGGGGGCAGCTTGTTCCTGACGGGTTACAGGAATTTTATGCTGGGAAATGAATGCTGGTCAGGCTTGCGCCATCAAAATGAAAAGATGCGCAAAGCACCGCATTTTGTTTTTACTGCCGGCTCGACTCGCTAGTTGTACAACATGGGCCGTCACTCCACTGAAGAGCGCGGGAAACTTGGAATCACCTTCATTGCCATTTCCTCAATGGCTATTTTGAATTTAGAGATAATAACTAATTTGGGGAAAAAAGTAGAGCCTGGATATTGCGAAAATGTGGCTGAAAAAAGTGCCTTTTGTGAAATGAGGTGTGGAAACACTCCCTGGTGCAGGCTACCCGAACGTGGGCAAGAGCAGCATAGTGAACAGCCTGAAGCGGTCACGGGCGTGCACGGTGGGAGCCGTCCCCGGAGTCACCAAGTGAGTGCAGCTCACTCGCCTCTCGGGGCGTCTGCCTCCGATGGAATCAACGATGCGACCTAGCTCCATGCTTCGGATGAGCCCGAATACGTCTGCGTTGACTCGTTCAAATCTGTTTCGCTCGCTTGGATTGTTTGGGGTCGGTGCCACTATGGGTCGCATGGAGACGTGATGTTAGTTTGCGCAATGGCGCGTGACATCATGACATTGTGGTGTTTAGTGACTTCACGGTCACGGTGTCACGGCGTCTGTCATGCGACTTAAATGTGGTGGGAAGTTTCCTCGCTTGATCTAGCATGAAGGCTCGTTGGATGAGGCACGCATAAACGACTTTAGGCAAGTTTTGCCGTTAAATGTAATGTGAAAATTTATCGCTAGATTTAGGTTACATAACTTGGCCTATATGTAGCAAATTAACATTTTTGTGTCGACGATACGTGACACACTAACTTTGGAAACCAGCACGTGAAAGCATTGCCTTTAAAAATTGCCACACAGCGACTGCAAGCTGCGGAGAGGAATCTTTATTTTTTATTTGCCTCCAGATAATCTAAGTGCATAGTTCGTGGCTGCTTTTTAATTTTGGTATTTACTGAGAAAATCCAATAAATGTGCGGTAATTACAGTCGGGTGCCTTTATAATAAATTGCGGAATTGCCAAAAATGTTGGCTTACAAGTTCAGCGCAAAAACATGCAAAGCTGAAATGGGTTTATCGCGTAGTGGTGCATCTGCATATTACAAAAATGATGCCCCAAATTTCTCAAAAACTCGAAGTGGGCTATTTCGCAACTTCAGTTAACTCAAAGGCTTTTTCTGACACAAACTAAATATTTGTAGGCATCATGTATTAGTTTCAAAGCCAGTTGTAACAAATTCTAAAGGTATCAGAAATATGTTTTCTACATTTGCAATCCGTTACATGGGGGATTTAAAAAAAAAGAAATAAAGATTTATTTATGCTCCCAGCATGCAATAGTCATGCAGCATAAAATATGCAACTATGAAATAGCTGATGTCCTATTTATTTTAAGTTTTAGTTCGAAGTAGCACAAAAGTCCACATTTTTGTTTATTACAATAAGCTAGCACACGTGCGTGTTAATGTGTGTGTGGCTCTCTCTCCGTTTGTGCCGAGGGAAAGTGGAATAACGGCGAGCAGAAGATACACCAGGTGCAGTTCCCTCCGGCTCACGCAACTGGCAAATGTGTCGTTAGAACACGGCAGAGCGTCTGTTCTACGGTCTCCAGCAGACCACAAAAGTGGCGTGTAATCGGAGAAAACGCAACGATACAGTTGAACCCATTTATAGCAAACTTTCTCCGATGCGTATGTTAGCTCGATGTACCAAATAATTTGTTATATCAGAACTCGCATTTAGCAAATGTGAATGCCAGGAGTTTGAAATACAACGTACTGACATTAGATGTGCAGAAGGCACTGGGGAATGGATTTTTCAGTAATGCGCGAAACAAACATTCAATAAAAAAAAATTTAACTTATAATGTGCCACATGGGCTATTGAATAGATACAGTGGAAAGCAATTTTTGTCCAACCGTTTCTTCTGCCGGATTGGAACATCTAGACTCTTGCGAAATAGATAGAAATTGCTTACCTTTTTCTCCGAGAAGCCGTACAAGGCGTGCTGATTAAGAGGGAGTTACAGGCGTTTGTGCTTTAGATTCGGGGCTGGCAGTATGGCAGGCAGACTCTCAAAGAAGATTGTCCTCTCAATGCCAAAGAAACTAGCGAAACCAGGACCCACAAGGAGGACCTAACTAAGATTACAAATTTATTGATGACTCAGAATCTAGTAAAGCTATCTGAAAACTAATTGCACCTTTGAAATCATCACTGAGAAATACATCAGTATACTAAATTTCAACACGATAAATGAAAAGCTGATGACCCTCGTCTCCCCTTAAAGTCCCGCGCCGTCCTCCTTTGTGTTTGACCTGGGTCGGGCGTGCAGGGTGATGCAGAAGGTGCAGCTGGACAAGCACGTGTCCCTGCTGGACAGCCCCGGAGTGGTGATGGCCGCCCAGGGGGCCTCCCAGGCCTCGGTGGCCCTGCGCAACGCCAAGAGGCCAGAAGACCTGGAGGACCCCGTGGGACCCGCTTCCTCCATCCTCCGCAGGGCCTCCAAGGACCAGGTGGGACGCCCCACGGGGGGCTGTGCGCCATGCCTTCTCGCTCGAATAACAGACTATTCGATTCCTTGGCTCAATCGAATCTAGATTGTTTCGAACGTGCGGTTTCGCAATCGAGTCTCTTTGCGGGCGCTTGACGGACGTGCCGTAAGATGTCCCTACGCTCTTCTCCTAGCCACGATATTGTTGGTTTTTGTTTCTACGTGTCTGTTTACGACTGCACTTGGGGTTAATTGGGGTACTCGCGCGCTTTCAGAGAGTGTTGCGGGGCGAAAACCAAAACTGTTTTTTTTGTCGTGAGCTAGAACATAGGTTTGAACGATTCTAACCCGCACTTTTTCCGTTAAAATCGGTCCCAAATATACGTGGGTTTTACGATTGAAACCGAAAAAGGAGAACGCAATCTCGGTATAAGGTGGTTAGCCCTATCACCACCGTGACCGTTTGTTGACATTCGCCATTTTGATATCCGCGTCATGCGCATTCTCTCGCTTCTACGGACTCGTGTCTCTCGTTTTACAATGGAAAAACCATATAAATTCCACTAAGAGGCTTTATTTAAACGAAAATCCATCACACTGGTGGGAAAAGATAACAACGGAGCATCACAGCGTGGTGTCACAATGCCAGCAACCCGACAAGCTCGCAAAGTGGTGTTTGGAAGACGACCCTCCCGGGGGCAACGGTCGCACACTCGTACAAGCGCAAAAAGCGCGGCTTTCAAAAACGCTTTAGAAGACAGCGAGACTTACCTCTGTGGACGACGAAGAACCATGGCCGGACTCCGACAATGGCGATTAGTGCACAATATTTATGTTTTTGTTGGCATGCGTTTCTTAAAATCCATTCTATGAAGTATGTGTTCAATCTCCATTGTTTTCCCTGTGCGGTAGAATCGACAGCAATTTATTTTTTTAATGTCTGGGAGCGAAATCTGCCTGCGCGTTAAAATCGTGCAAACACGGTAGTCCTATGAATAACGTAAATGGTAAGGGTTTAAAGGAAAAAGGCTACAGTACCCGCCATTTTAGGGTACTAAACACGGCTTTTAAGGGAACTCTGAATGTTGAGGACATGACCCTCACACGGATTATTGCCTATTTACTCGAATATTCGTACATTGCTCGGATAGTCGCAAATTTCCAAATATGCAAATCTCGAATTGAATACGAATCAAATAAGCAAAATATTCGATTCGTATTCGAAATCTCGAGAATTCGCACGCCCCTAGTTTTTACGTGATAGTATGTTAGTCAGAAGTTGAGCATGATCTAGCGTTGAACCAAACTTGAGGCAAATGAAGGAAAACTAATTTGGCGGTCTCTTTGGCACTTTAACGGGCTGCCCAGTATTTCACGGCCATTGCAGTCTGCACCGAGGGATTGCTTCCAATGTGGGGCCTAAACTGCCGAAAAACGGCTTCGGGTTGGGCACGGCGATTTCCTTCCGCGTCTTTCACTCCTCTCTACCTTGCCCATTGTTGTTGCACCTGCACCGCTCTGGTGGCAGCCTGCAAGTAAGAATTTTCGTGCTTGCTTCCACGCCGTACGTTGTGGAAAATTCCCGTTCCAAGACAACCATTGATTGCACATGGAGCATGCAATTGGCAACTGCTCGCTCCACGTTGCACCCCCCATAGAGGCTACAACCCAGTCTCGGACACGAGAGGGCCAAGAGCTGGCCCCGTACGTGTTAGGCATCTAAAATGGCGGACTACTTTCTTTACGAGTGGAACGAATGAATGGATGGATGCCTCGCAGTTCATGCTGCACTACCGGCTGCCGGACTTCTCCACCCCGGAGGAGTGCTTCTCCCTGCTGGCCAAGCGCATGGGCCTGCTGCGTAAGGGCGGCCTGCCCAACCCCATTGCGGCTGCAAAGCGCATCCTTACAGACTGGAACTGGTATGTGCCTGCACTACTGTGATCTGTACTATTAACTGTACTTGATGGACAGGTGTATATATGGTTGCGGCTGAACAGCCTAAATTGTGTGGCGGCTCTCGCCTACTAGCGGGTGTTTTGTGGTGACAGCTGTTAGTGGAAATCGTCTGGGGAAAATGTGCGGGTGTCCTTAGTGGAAACTCCCGGTTACGTCATCTGTCGCACGACTGCTCCATTCCGCTGTGACCGAGTTTATGCGAAAGTAAAAATTTCCATTTGTCGGACCAGATTACCATAAATACTATAGCGCAAAATGAATAGCCTACTAGCCCGACAATTAATTTTTAGGCATGTACGAATAGTTGCAATGGACTTGACTGTGACAGAGCAACCCTGGCCCTGGGGTGAGGTATTCATGAATGTGAATTGCAGGTTGTCATAATTTTCACAAACACGACAGTTGAAATTGCTTAGGTTTCCGGTAATCTTTGTTCCTTGTCGGAATGACACAGTGTCTCGCGACGCTTTGTGATAAAACCAGCTGCTGAAATGTGTTAGGATCCTGTCACCATGTTTCTCAGGGGCCCACAACCAGTGGCATAGCCATGGGTATAGACCGACACGCTGTTTACAAACAAGCCGGCGTTTGCCCACACTAGGTGTGGGCACTGCGCATGCGCAGAAACCAAATTCGCGTGAAGTGAAACGCGCCTGCGCAGTGCCGTCAACAGCGCTACCGCAGCTGCGTGACGTCGGGGCAGTGTGTTGGTCTATACACGTTGCTTTAGAGCAAAGACTGTACCAGATGCTGCCGTAATGGCCATGGTGTCTGGAGGGCATCTCTGACCGGTGCATTGTGTGTCCTCTACTTGTGGTGGACAGACAAGTGCGGACATGCTGGCATCGAGGCAACCAAATATGTGGTCGCCCTGGGTATACCTGTTGAGTTCTACTGCCAAACATGTCGGCATTGCACGACTGTGAAGTCACTGGGTGGAACTTGAGCGGTGAAAGTGGAGGCGTGCAGAGCAACGTCGCTAGATCAACTACATTGTAGAACTGTGCTCCGGAAGGGAGCACACACTCTGCATTAGGAGACATCGTCGTCAGCTACCTTGCTCCCTGCTTTCGGATTGATAACTGTTTTCAAAATGTCCGATGTGGTTGTTTCTCTTTCTATGTTCTGCCAAATTGCTCGTTTCATTAATGGCACATTTGCTGCGCGTTGCTGTCAGAATCAAAATGAGTTTAAAATTCTCGCTTGCCGAGTGACAAAAAAAAGCCGTTTACCACTCCCTGTAACGCCGAATTGGAGCGCAGCTCTTGAGGAGGAGGAGGGAAGGGCACTGAGGGCCACGGTTTCTTGGGGGTCACGTGACATAGGGGAAAGGGTCCATATGACCCCCCCCCCCCCCCCCGAGGGCACGTGACCTTGTTGGGGTCACGTGACCTCAGGGTAGGGGGTCCACGTGGAGGGGGAGTCACGTGCCCCCCCCTCACGTGACCTCCCAGGTCACGTGACCAATATTTCCCCGCTAGATTTAGCGGGAAAATTTTTCCACTAGGTTTAGCGGGAAAATTTTTTCCGCTAGATTTAGCGGGGAAATTTTTCCGCTGGATTTAGCGGAGAAATTTTTTCCGCTAGATTTAGCGGGGAAAATTTTCCGCTAGATCTAGCGGGGAAGTTTTTCTGCTAGATTTAGCGGGGAAATTTTTCCGCTAGATTTAGCGGGGAAATTTTTTTGCTAGATTTAGCGGGAAACTTTTTCCGCCAAATTTAGCGGGGAAGTTTTTCCGCTAGATTTAGCGGGGAAGTTTTTCCGCTAAATTTAGCGTGGAAATTTTTCCGCTAGATTTAGCGGGGAAAATTTTCCGCTAGATCTAGCGGGGAAGTTTTTCCGCTAAATTTAGCGGGGAAATTTTTTCCGCTAGATTTAGCGGGGAAATTTTTCCGCTAGATTTAGCGGGGAAATTTTTCCGCCAGATTTAGCGGGGAAAATTTTCCGCTAGATTTAGCGGGGAAATTTTTCCGCTAGATTTAGCGGGTTGATTTTTTCCGCTAGATTTAGCGGGGAAAATTTTCCGCTAGATTTAGCGGGGACGTTTTTCAGCTAGATTTAGCGGAGAAATTTTTCCGCTAGATTTAGCGGGGAAATTTACCCATAATGCACCGCGCGGTTACGCCGACGCCGACGGCGACGGCGACGCCGCTCAAGCCGGGAACGGGCGCCTAAGAGCTGCGCTCTAAAAAGAATCTGCACGCGGCATGTTTGCAGTAGACTCAGCGAGGTGCGGACAAAAAAAACCTCTACGCTTTTTATTATATTTTAAAGCATGAGGCTATATGGTTTTCATTCAGGAAAGATGGCCAGTGGACAATTGGGGCTCAACGCCCGTTGGTTGTCTGCTAGCTGCAACAAAATGCAGAACACTGCTTGAAATGCTGTTTGCAGAGCAGCATCCGTGAGAAGTTCCACGACTGAAGTGACCTAGTGATATTGGTGGAGAGCACGCCGGTCGGAGATGCGCTCAGACACCGTGGTTCACTGTGGTATTTGTGCGACGCCCAGACGGAGACTAGTTGTAAAAATGCCAAAACGCCTCATTCCGCATTATCTACCCCTTGACTGTGAAGAGAGAGAGAGGGAAGCGCATTTGTGCCTCTGAACTGCCTCTCAAGGTCCCCCGTCATCCGCTACGACCGGTTCCATACGGCCTATTCCCAAAATTCTTTTTGGCGTAGGGTGCCGCTCGCTTTGCAGCGTGTCTGTCTCGTGCCCTCGCTTGCAGTGGGCGCATCAAGTACTACACGGAGCCCCCGGCCATGGACCAGCAGACGACGCACCTGGCAGCCGAGATTGTGCAGACCATGGCCAAGGAGTTTGACATTGCCTCCTTGGAGCAGGAGGAGAAGATGGAGCTTGAAGGTGGGCTGCCTGCCTGCCTCGTCCGGATTACCCCAGTTACCATAAAATGAGGAGCAACCGCTCGTTTCACACTAACCGTCCACCCCTCAATTTTGTAACATTTGGAAAATACACAAAGGACATATTTTTACATATTCTTGACCTAAGGAGCGCCCAGTTTTACGTTATTTTTTTCAAATTTTGAGTGGGCGCTTGCTCGGGATTTTATGGTAGTATCTAAGCATAAAAAAAAGATGCGTTTGAGGTTTTTTTTTTTTTTTTTTTTTCGATATCGGGTGTTCACACATGCACTGTCATCTGCTCATGATGCCACTAGTCTCAATTGTCGCCTAGGAAGTCTATATTTCGGAGAGTTTCCAAGTGCTCGACCAGGGTGGTTTATGGGATGCGTTTGCAACGAGCAGGTGACGAAAGCGTCGGTCGTCCACAAATGTCTCGGGCTTTTCGCCCACTTTTCTCCTCGCCACCCGATCAGTTGGTGCAGGAGGCGTCCACCATTAAATTGCAAGCATTGCCCGCGGTTGCTCCCTCCCTTAAATCAAGGCTCTCTACCAGGGAGGTGGCATCGCTGACTTTTTTGATGCCCAGTCATTAAAGGAAGGCAGTGCAGAAGTGCCTCCAGAGACGTCTGGGTGGATCGGAGATTAGGAAATTCTCTCTTGGCCGGTAGGTTTTATGCACTTAGGGAGCTGCCAGACCTAACCTGGCTGAGCGGAAAGATGTGAAGTGAACCGAATCAACAAGGCATGGACGACGACAACGAACAACACCGTGTCACGATGCTTTTTGTCACGGTGCACTCATTTCGCATTACAGAGATTTGTAAACATGTTTCTTATTCCTTTGTCTTGGATTTACCTCAAATGTCACCCTCGAGATCAGATTGAGAAAACATATTTTCAAATCCCCTACTTTTCGCGCTTCTTACCCTTCCCTGCATATAACTCACCCCCCACACTTGCTACTCTCGGGAAAGACAAAAAAATTTCTTGCGTATTACCCGCACTAGTTGCTCCTAGTGACGTCCAAATGTGGCTAGAAACCGTGGCTTTATTTCTAATACATCCACGCTCGCACCTTCGTTGTCGCAGATAACCTCGTGATCCGCATCGTCCAGGGAATTGCTAATGCGGCGCTTTTTTAAAAATGTTCCGCACCATCTTGTCTAGAAAAGTCGCCGTAACGCCGGATCTCCATAGATATGGCGTAACTGCAACATGTCTCTCCTCTGAACATCGCAAACGCTTTTTCAAGCTCACCTTCCCCCGTTCTCGCACGTGACTCACCAAAGCCCTGCAGCCGTAGTTCCGGCCTGCCGCTCAGTTTCCAATCTCTTCGGCAAAGAGATTGAAAACCTCGAAGATTGTTGCTGTTGATGGGAATGGGCATAGCCGCCGAATCTATTCGACAACTCAACTCGGCTGCTGCAAGAAAAAAAATGAAAAGACGATTTCGCGGGTCACTCACCCCATATAGCTAATGTATAACAGCAATTGAAATTTCAGACACTGCTCGAGTCATTGCTCTATTTTTGGGAAGCTCGTTCGCACCGTTGGCCCATGAGACCTCCACCGTGATTCAACTTGTTGCCATTTAGACTTCATATTTCTGAATCCCGCATCCTATGTTCTATGCAATAGAGCAGTGGTTCTCAACCATCGATGTTTGGCAGGCCCCTTGAGGGTCGGCGGAGATGATGGAGGTAGGTCCTCGTTACTGGTGAGGGGAAGAAAAAGGTATAGGTTAATTATGATTTACTAAATGAATATAACTAAGGGCTAGTGCAGAGTAGACTTCTCTCGTTGACATACACACGAGAAAATAGGCCCGGAAATTGGAGCGTTTCTTCTCAATCTGGAAAAGGACAACTTTTATTGCCAGGCTTGACTGATGAGCAGGGCTTTGTGGACCTCTAGGATGCCTTCTTTCGCAGATCCCCATTTAAGAACCACTGCAATAGAGGAGATGAAGTGAGTCAGATGTTTCGTTATGGCTGCCGTCGGTGCCCACAGTGGTCACGCTACGATGTTGTTCTCTCGCTTTTGATGCTTTCTGCCATTAAGTACCCGGGCAACCTTGGTCGGCCGAACGTTGTCTCGGGCGGTTCCAACCGGCACCGAGGGAAGCCCCGACAAACGCGGCAAACATTTCGAGATGAAAAGGACGCGAAAAGCAGCCCGTTACTCGGAGGTCACCTGGCTGATGCTATTTCTAGGCTATCGTTGGCTGTTTTAGCGGGAACAGAAAAGTGGGCCTAAAACAGGCCACCTTTCGAGGCATCTCTCTGGATCTTACGAATATGTTACTCCCTTAAACTGTACTTATGCTTTTGGACCAAGAGCAACCTAACCAAACTTGCTCTTCCCGCCTTACCCAACCTGCCGTACGACACCTTATACGGGGCTGCCCCGCATCGCAGCCTCACTGGGAGAGGCACCGACCCGCACACAATCGCTCGTACGAGCGGATTTGTCTCGTAGCCCAAGAGAGGGAGACCTCCCTCTCTCTGGGGGTGGAATGCCAACACCGTGACAAGAATGTAGCCTCGCCTCCCCTTCCCCATTAGGCGAAAGTGCCCTCTGCAAGAAGGTTTGTGTGGAAGAGCGGTTTGTTTTTGCAAGGACGAGGCAGAGGATTACTGATATAACTTTTAGTTACATTAGAAAAAAAAAAGAACTCAATCAAATAAAAAAAAATTTGTAGATAGAAGAATAGTCACTCGTATTACGGGGCACGTAAGGTAAACAAAATCACAGTCATAGTTTGTGTACAAGCGGAGTAGGGCAGAGAAAGGCGCTTCACCAGTTGGTGCGTGGCGTGGTCAGCGACAACAAGGGATGTGCCGTCGGTGGTGGTGAAGCACGCAGCTGCCTTTTTCCTTGTGGCAGCCAGCTTCTGTTTCGACATGTTCCGTCGATTAGGAATCGCTCCCTTGCCTCGGGATTGGGCCGAGCCTCACCAGGTTGGAGGACGGCCCCAAGAAGGCCTGTACTTGCCTCCCTGTTAATCTTCCAGCGCTCTTCCTCTTCTCGTGCCACTCCATCTTTTGTTTCTTCTTTTCGCGGCGTTGTCCTTTTGGTTTCGCTAGTCTGTACACAGTTCGTCACACCCTCCCTTTGCAGAACAGATTCCTTATTCATTCATCCCTTGTTACTTTCGTAAAGTAAATTAATTTGTTTAGCTCAAAAGGTTATAAATACAATTATGATTTTTTTTCGGCACTATAATTGCTGGCGCACTGGTAAAAAGTGGTAAAAAAAGTTGTAGAGCCCTTCCACTTCAGGTGAAGATGGAAGACCAGCAAAGCTGTTATCTTTACGACATCTGGGACGAAGCCTAGAGGACGACCCCAAAGACGACGTTAGGCGTCGTCCTAGAAGTCGTCCTTGAGGTCATCCTAGACTTAGTGCTCTAGGCATTGTCCTAGAAGTCGTCCTTGAGGTCATCCTAGAGTTAGTGCTCTAGGCATCGTCCTCGACGTCGTAAAGATAACAGCTTGGCTCGTCCTCCCTCTTCGCGTGAAGTGGAAGGGCTCTACGATATTTTTCCCAGACCCTAGCGTATAACAGCTTCGCTGTAACAAGCTTGCCCTTTCCTTCTAATGTAGACCCTGTGAGGAGGCAGGACGCTTCTTAATCATAGTAAACTGGTAAGCTGGGTGAGTTGGTAAACCTTGAGTCCTTCCTCGTTCGTCCTTGTCGCCTTGTGCGCGATTTTTCGTCGGCGTCCTAACCGGCTCGCCCGTGTGCTTGCCCCTCTCGCTCTGCCCAGCCGTTCGCGTGGTTAAGCCCACCGACGCCGTCGTCATGGAGTCTGCCGGCACGGCGGTGATCGTGTTGGATGGCCAGGACACCTCCATGGAGACCGACCAGGTAAGCTTGGATTGAAACCGGTCCTTGCCTCATCCTGCGAGTGAACTGCGCTTCGAGACGCCGCACACCGCCGTGTTTACATTGTCCTCGCTTGCGTCCCGCTGACTTTGGTGGACGGTGTTCGCGCCACGACACTGCAGCGTCTCGTGGCAACACGACGTCACGTGGTACTAGATTCTCGCTAAATTTTCACTGCTCAAACGGATAAAAATATTCCTCATTGGTCGACGACACTTGCTAGAGCTTATAATCAACCAGCCAGACATTCATTCGAGAGTCACAGTCGGGCAATATTCTGGCGAACGTACACGAAGCGAGAGAGGTCTTGCGGCCCTCCAGTGTCCTTGTACCCCTTCGTCCACTGGTCGATGCCAACTTGTGTACGGCAGCGGAACAACTTGAGATTTGCTAACGTGGGTTGTCAATGGGTCGCAACGTGAAATAGCGGACCATTTTCACCCGGCGTTCAATCTCGCTTTGCTGCGGTGCTTCGTTCGCAGCAAGCGGTCCAATATTTTACAGCTTTGAAGGTGTCAACTGCCAATTGTCTGTGCTCGGGGAAGAGCCTCTTGAAGCTGCAGCACGCTTTGCCATCTACTTGGCAGAAGAGCTCTTAAGGCAAGACACTGGTTCTAAAATCGACTTTTTTGTTTATTAATGGATTATAATGAAAATCAGTGTGCAGATGTGTTTTGGCTTCCTCTTTTCAAATATTTAATTAGTTCTGCAATATCTCAATTACTTTTTGAGTTACGAAGAAAATAATGAAGCCTAATTAGGTCATTTCTTACGACTCATTAAGGAACTTTTTAATACAAATTTTTTTGCATAAGTGATATAGATTTGTAGCTAAAGACCTGTCATGCAAGATGATGCTATTTATATTTTTGTAAAGATAGATCTTTGTATAGAACTAGTCTAATTAGGTCAAGTACACTATTTAGAAAGCCTAACGAGGTCACATTATCACTAGTAATACAATTTCGGGCCCATACTGTCATACAAAAATAGCATCACCCTGCAGTTCACTTCTTTCTGAATTCAACGGTATAAAGTTTATAGAAATCCTCGAAGAATAATCTCATGAAAACAACCGTAAGGCTAGGCATGTAGACGAAAAATGCAAAGCTGAGAAAATTGCAGTTGAAGTTTTGACACTCATTGCATAAAATTGAGTAAGGGATCCCCTGCAATAATGTTCAGCAATATGAAGCATAGTTCTATCTGAACAAATTGAGATGAAAAATTCTGCAATCCGTTCACAAGAACCTTTAAAAAATAATATAAAACTGAGAAATAATGTCTGCAATGTAAAATAAAGTTATAAAAGAATGAGTAGACTCTATAAGGGACAACGGGAGGAGGCACCAAAAGTTGCACGTTCCGAAAGCAGATTTTGTTTGGCCCTGAAAAGGGCCTTTGTTCGTGTAGTACTTGAAAGGGGAGCCCCTCACAGCTGTCCAGGACTGTAGTCCCCAGCTGTTCCAGTTTGGTGTTGCCTGGAGAACCTCTGCTTTGCATTGCTGCTGCTCTGGTGGGCAGCGTTGGCCTTATGCAAACAGATTGTCCTTCTCCATGCTTTGAGAGCTTTCATGTCCACTACAATGAACTGTGTCCCAGCGTCGCGCGTCTGGCCTCCTGTGGTGATGCCGAGAAGGTGGATTTGCGCTGGGTCGCCGACTTTTCCGATAGCGCATGCTTGCATTCGTCCGATCGTGCGACTCTTTGCGCCTGCTCGGCCGTGTAGTATGCGGTGTCGACATGAACCGCGCTCGCAAAGCTCGACAAACTGCCGCTGCTGCATGGAGTCGCGATGTCTCCGGCTGATGTTTCCGGAAGATCCAAGGCATCCGGCGGTGCCGATCGCAGTGGCGTCAATCGCGGTGGCGCACTTGCAGCAGACAGCTTCGGCTTCTTGTTCCACGGTCGCTTCCTCTTCCTTCCAAACGCTTGCCGCGTGCTCGATTTTAACCGAGCGTCATCCGGCATCTCGAGAACTCGAAGCGAAACAAAACATGCGCGACTTCGTAGGAAAACGAACCAACAATGTTCAACGCAAGCGCGCAAACGGGAACTAAAACGTGCGCTAGACCACGGAGGAAACAAAGCAGACAGGCCTAAGGAGACGGACGGAAGACGGGCCCAGGAGCAGACGACGCACCTCTCGCCAGCGAGGGAACGGAAAGGAGGAAAGGAGAAAAAGAGCGGAGGGGCGCGTTGAGGCCAATAGCAGGAGCGCTAGGCGCCGCGCGTGCTCCGACGTATGGGCACCTTGCTAGCCGGCCAATGAGCGATCGCAATTGGGGCCTTCGAAACCCGCGGAATGCGGACGTTCCCCGATGTTGTCGCGATAACGAATGGAATAGGGACGTGGGGAATATAAGCGGCTTTCCAACAAGACCAAGATGGCCGCGATCCGACGAGCGATCGCGAAACGTGTGGGGCGCGAAGTTCCACTTGTTTTTATTGAACTCGCTGTGTTAGGGCTCTGCGGGGACATCGTAAACATCATTTTTTGCATGCTTAGACATTGAATTCGACACTGAAACTTTGCAGGCAGGTACCTTAGACTACAATTAATCCAAGTATGTGAATTTTGAAAAACGTGAAATTTCGCGTTTTTTCACCATTTTAAGACCCGCGTCTCCCCTTAAGAGCCCAATGTAATGAGCTCAATCGAGGCACCTGTTCAATTCTCATTTTATTCTCCCAACAAGCTGTTGTTTTCTTGGGTGTTTTGGAAACTGCAGACTGAGAATGCCAAACAATTCCAAACCGGCGCGAAGGAAGACTAAAACTGGGAAAATATTTTGAGTTTCGGGCAAAGGCGAGCGAGGATTCGGGAAGTCCCCAAGTTTTTGTCAATTACTGTAAACGATTCGATTTTTGCGAGAACCTAGCTTTTCTGAATCTTGCAACTTGAAAATTATTGCGAAAAATTGGTCTCCCGGATATATTAAGTCGTGGTAATGAATACATATCACTCATTACGCCACACTGCATCGTCGTAGTTTCCTCGGCCTCCGTATAAACGGCCGACGAGTGGAGTCAAAATAAAAATGTTGAAATGCTAAATCTTTGCTCGCATAACATTTCCGAGACCCCCACTTTCAGAAATTAGCGAAATATTGAGCCCTCGAAAGTGGTTTACGGTGCAAGAGCTCTAAAAGTATAGAGTTCCGTTTTTAAAAGAATGTCTCTTCAGAGTTCCCCACTAGGCGAGAGGTGTTTGAGACAGGGAAGGCGGTCCCGAGGTCGATTGGGCTCATTTGCAAATTGCACGTGCAGGAGCCGGAGGGGAAGTTCACGGTGAAGATGGGCCGGGGCCGGAAGAAGCAGCAGCCGGCAAAAGCGGGCAAGGCGGACGAGGCATTGCCGGTGCTCGACCAGCAGAACAAGGCTCGCCGCAAGGAGTTTAAGAAGCAGATCAAGAAGCGCAAGCGCAACGGTGCGCAGGGAACTGTTGAATTGGGGGGAAACTACACAGAGTTAAACAAAAACAAATGCGGCCAAACTTCCTGGGGCGACTGTGTTGCTATTGTTTTCGCTCGTTTCTGAGGATCCGTAGTGAGTAGCGTGTACTTTAAAAAGTCTCACCATCTAGGACCAACTGCAGTACCTCTCAAAATTTACTTAAGCGGGATCCACACGCCTTCCCAATCCCTTGGATGGAAAGAAAGAGCGCTCGTTTCTCAAAGAAACGACCAATGTGCCGAAGGTATCGTGGGTGCGTCTTCGTGACTGCCTATTGAGTTCACCTGCGAATGACTTAAAGCCTACAAGTAATGCATTCAACCACTTTGTAAATGGCGAGGCATCGGCAATGGGCACCTACCTACCGCGCAGGGGTCGCCGAGCAGGGTATTGGAGACGACCTTCTGCAAGTTATTCTTACACTTCCTTCAGTGCAGCGCCAGTCTCCATAAAGTACAATTTTGTAAGGTTTTCACTCACCCGCTTCGGTATCCAAAGTTTCTTACGGCGCCTATCTGCTGTCCGCACACCCTCAGACCGGCGCAACAAACGACAGATGATGGCAGCGGCCCTGGCATCTTATGACAGCTCGGCAGCCGCGGGGTCGCGCCAAAAGCAGACAACACGTAGCTGGAATCACTCGACGAATCGTCGGTTTTATTTGTTTTGTGTTTAGTTGCTGTTTTATTGGGAACAATAAAGGTATCGTGCCCCGACTGTTATAGCATCGAAAAAGCTTATACTATTTATGATTAGAAAACATAGTCCGCTTTTGGCGTGACCGGGTGGCTGCCGAGCCTCCGAGATGCCGGGCTGCACCCGGCTGGAGGGTAGGAAATGGGCGCCGTAGATGGGTCCCGCAGCAATTTCCGGATCATCGAGCGCACGAGCGCTTCGTAGAGACATAGTTTAGCGCAGATAAAGGAAAAACACAAAGGGGCATTGCCGTCATTGGTGCTTTCGACTGCGGGCGACACAATTGAACGTGAGCAACTCTGGAGGCAGGTAGGTTTTCCAACGTCAAGGTGCAGAACGTTCACTCTGCAGCAAGATGGAGAAGTACAGGAAGGTGCAGATGCTGCGGACGTATTAGAAGAGGTCGCAGTGGGGGACGCTTCACTATTCGGCATCACATGGACGGACGCTGTCGTTGGTGGAGCTGGCAACCAGCTGCCAAGGCCCTGTAACATTGTGACCTCAAATGCTAGCATTAGGAAGATACTTTCAATTCACTATGCGAGACACTCGAGGGCGCACACCGTTCTGCAGCTGCTTGGCAGTGCCACTGGCAACGATGTGTAGAGTCGCGTCGTCCAGTGCAATCTAATGCGTCTGTCGCAGCTCCGTCTTTGTGCAGCTGTGTTCCTTTATCTCGCTAGGGAGTAAAGGTCGCCTGTCTCGACATTGAAAGCGCTACCCGCGTTGCCTTATACGTGTTCTCGCGTGGCAAGAAGCTTGGATTCAATCGTGAAAGCGTCGATGACGGTAACGCACTGCCACGTGTTTCCTGTATCTACACTGGAATATGGTTCAACGAAGTGCTCAAACCATGTTCAAAGTTCGTTACTAACTACTACGGCACGACATTTTAAACTAAGGTCGGCTGCCATGTTTGGTTTTCTATGCAAAGTACTTCCACTAAAACCCGCACTGTGGCGCCACCGCCTCGTTTCAGTTAAATAAAATTCTGGGTATCATTTAAAGGAGCTGTGCAACAGTTTCAGTACTTTGCTGAAATAATTTGAAAGTTGGTGCCTCGACCTTTCTGAAGTAAAAAACAAAAACGGCTTTTGCCCACATGTCCTAGTTTTTATTTTAAAAATTAACAAAGATTGAGGTTTTCGGCACCTCTCAACTCTTTCACCATCTTCCGAGTCATGTGCGCTGTGACATGAATGGGGGCCACGCGGAGTTCCGGTGAAGCTTTCTCTCTAGAGCCATCAGTGAGCGGCGAGAACTCACCTGCTCGCGGTCACGTGCTTGTATGTAGTTGGCGTGTTCAGCGGGATCAACATGGCGACAGGAGGAAAGTCTCGTGTCCGGGTCCGGCCATCCCCGTCCGGCCCTGTGCCCCTCCGGCTTTTGTTTGCGGTATCAGATAGAGCCGACGGTTTTGTTGACCTCGTATAGATGGTGCCACTAAAACTCCGTATAATAAAAGTTTAGTCGATGATACCAGGTTTTTGAAGCATTTGTATGTATGTTGGAACGCAAGATTTATAGAAAAATTACCTTTTATCCAGCAGGTATTTGCACAACTTGCTATATTTTTACAAGTCCCCCATTGACATTACGTAGCGTAATTCTCATGGCCACTGCTCGCGGATGCAAGTCGGGAAATATTCTAATTGCCTCGCGATTACGCGGCAGAATCGCAACATTTTGAAGGAAAGAGATGTGTATTCTGTCTTTTGTGACAAGATAAACAATGTCAAAACTAGAAGATGCAAATTCTTTCAACGTTGAAATCGTTGCACAGCTCCTTTAAGCGGAAAATTATATTTTTGCAATCAAATATTAAGACTGTGTCTGCAGCATGTCGGAACATACCCAAAATAAGCATCTGCCGTTCCCGGTAGAGCCTCGTGGTTTGTCATTCTCATGAGGGACCTTCCTTTTTCCGCAGAGAAAGTGGCCACCACGCTGGCAAACTCCCTGGAGTCTGCCCTGTCTTCGCTCGCCTGACCACACGCCCGAAATAAAAACTAGAGGTGAATCACAACCACGCACGTTTTATTGTCTTTATGTCTCCATGGCCGCCTTGGAGGCCTCGCGCCTATCACAGATGTATGCAGAAACGACGTCGACGAAGCGTCGGGCGTGATTTGGGCCCAGCAGCCTGGAGGCGAGTGCACCAATCGGGCTCCAAGACTTCCAGAAGGGTGTGACCAGGTTCACTCCCTCCACTCGCCGTTTTATTTTCAACCTTCACGTTGAGAATGCGAGTGAGAGACCAAAGAAAATGCGAGGAGGAGGACGAATGGCTACGCCCAGGCTCCTCCGTCGCGTCCGAAGAGCACAATCTTGCATTCCGACAGGGCAATCTGCCGTGGCCCACCGGCAGGTCTGGTGGGGAGAACAGCGAGGACGTGTCCTGGACGAGGGCTCTGTGCTCTCCGTCTAACGATAATTCTGGAAACTGCGGAGGCTGCGGCCCCAACGGCCAGGGAGCGCAATAACGCTCCATGGCCGAGGCCGCGGATTCCTCGGTACCGCCACAGCAACAGCTCCGTCCGCAACAAAAAGTAGTTGGACTTCTTTTCTTTCCATTTCTATCGAGAATATCTAAAAAAAAAAAAAAATATAAATAAATTGCTGAATTTGAGTCGGTTATACTTGTAAACCAAAAAAGTAACGCCACATCCGTACTGCTCCCCATTTGTTTTTTTATCCTTGTAGGCAATTGCAGCCGTGTAATCAACCTCCTTTGCTCAAAACATTGCCTGGCATTGGCACCCGCCACATATTTGTGGGTAAATTGAGTGCAAGGTTGTCTCGGAGCCGCTAAATGAGCTATGCTTGAAGTATCGGCACTCGTTCCCGATCTGCTGGTGCAGTGGTTCTCAACCATTGATGTTGTGCAGACTCCTTGTGGAATGGCACAGATGATGGAGGACCTTGTTCCTGGTAAGGGTAAACGTGTAGGTCAATTACGATAGCCATATAATAAATGGATATAACTAAGAGCTAGCGGTGTACACTTGTCTTATTGACATGCCTGACAATTGGAACGTTTCCTCTCAATTTGAAAGAATGGAATTTTTATTGCCGGGCTTGACTGATGAGGCTGGGCTTTGCAGACCCCCTAGTCATAGAGTTATGTTCGCTAGAGGTTCAACTGGCGCTAGTGTCTATGCGACTTCCGGGAGGCAAATTGAAGCAGACAGCAGCCAGTCTACTTTTGCGGTGCTCCTGTGCATTCCTATGGGAAAATGTGCGTGAATGTTGTCTTTTCGTAGGAAAATAACGTGGAACACTTGTTATTTGGGTCGTGCCGAATAGTATGTACCTTTACTAACATTGTAAAAGTGTAATTGCTTTAGTTAGCACATTTTTCTTTATCAGTCAATGATGTTTAACTTCGCCAGGGGCGGATCCAAGGGGGGGGGGGGGGGGGCGACGGGGGCGGCCGCCCCCCGCCCCCCCAAAGTCGACCCCCTCCCCTCCCCCCTTCTTGGAGGCCAATTTGGCATGGGTGGGCCCCCGGTGCACAAGAAAGAATGGGAGAATAGTATCTTTACAAATTTTCTGCCCCCCCCCCTTCCCCGCCCCAAAATGGAGTTCTGGATCCACCCCTGAACTTCGCTGTATTTCAGGCCCAAACCTCTGTTCCACAGCAGGTGTGTAAAAACAAGCTATGATTTTAAGCAAAATAACAATGGAAGAGAATGTAGAGTATGTTCAAGGTTCGCCATTGTTCCGGTGGCACTTTCTGTAACTATGACATGCATCTTTACAAAAAATAAAAAAATAATGTGGGTTATGAAAGGTTTTATTCTTTCCTATGCCAGGCAGCTTTTATCGGGCTCCTGTTCTCTGGCTTTACCCTATTTTCAAAGATTTTGAGCGTGTGGGTGTTTTGAACGCAGAACAAGGATCTTGGCACATATTCATGAGCGCAAAGAATAAAGGAGTACTTGTTTATTGCAAATTGAAATATATTACGTTGCTTTCAATTTGTTTTGATCGTCTGCATGCACAAGGAGTTACTTATCCAGTGTTGCTGCATAGTTCTTGCCATGTCCCTTGGTTTTCCATTTGTCCTTCGTTCGTTTGGCACGTATATCCCCCATGCTGGAAAGCGCAGACGCCGTGTTCAGCTAACAGTGCCCGACAGTGCACATAAATACATGTACGAAGCGGTTTTAGCAGCTTTTAATGCCATGAATTCGGAATAAGAAAGCCGTAACTGGCCAATTATTTCATCTGCGAGACTGAGAAATGTTCCAAACTGCCTAGTGGGTACGAATTATTTGTGATATTTGCTCTTATAATCGAGCGAGGGGAGAAAATGCACTCTTTTTCCCATAAAAATGCATTACCAAAAGTCAATTTTCGACTGGTTGCTGTCTGCTTCAATTTGCCGCAGCACACTAGCGCCAGGTGAACCTCTAGCATACATTAGAATAACTCTATGCCTGGAATGTCACTGTGCTAGTGGACGCCGCCATCTTGGTGCTGAGTGCAGAACGGATGCCAGTCGATCGTCACAATTAAAAAAATGCGACTTCCTCTGCTTTCGGTGCGGTGTTAGGAAGCTCGGGTGATATTCTTTTGCTCTGTCGCGAACTGTTTCAATGTTTCTGGAGTACAGAAAAGCATTTCCTACCATTTCAGATACAGCTTAAGATAACTGGCAACCATGATTTTAAGCCCCAAGACTGCTAAAGTGTCGTTACGCCGCAGCGTAGCTTATGTAGTGGCTCTAGGTTGTCTCGCGAGCTGTTATCGAAGAGCTCGCTACTCTAGCGGACTGCAATGTTGCGGCGGTGGACGTTCATCCGAAGTTGGTCGGTTTCGCAGGAGACGACAGCCGATTCCTCAGTGCAGAGGCACGGCGACAGCAAGGTCCGTGATTTGGTGTCGCGTGCCTCACTTTGACGCTCTTATTGGGTCGTGGAGCCTGTAACCTCCACAATTGGTCAAGTTATTGTGAAACAAAATACAAGTAAATGGATTTTTTATGTCGCATAGAAAGGCGCAAGCTGGGCAATAAGTGCCACACCTGGACTCTTCTCCAACTTGTGCCCCAGGCATAGAAAATCTAGCACTGCAACCTAGCTACCCAGACAAAGCTGTCTTGCGCAGCTTTGAAGAGCTGCCAGAATTTCTCGGCCCTCCACGATACCCTTCTCTGGTTCCGGGCGCAGCAGTAAATGCAGAGCCCAGCTTCGCCCTCTTCGGGTCCAACGAAGTATTCTTGTTTGCAAGTTTGTCGTACGGGAAATGTATGGCAGCACAGGTCATCCCACTCACTCATCAGCAGCGTGCACTTCGGGAGATCGAAGCAACGATGGTTGACTACTCTGTCGAAGGGCATCGCACCATTGCGTCGTCCAGTTAACTAACCTCTGGAGTGCCTCATAGTGAGAAAAGCATGAAACAGACCTTTTGCAGTTTTTAAACACTACACGCATTATTTTTATACCGCTTCGTAACGGGCGGGTGTATAGCCAACCGCCGTAATTAGCGGAAAGAGCCCGGTGAATGATTGTGTTGAGGTAACAGTACCGCATAAAAAGTCGCGGCACCGTAGCAGTTGGCCTGACATTTGACAGATTCGGATGACAACTTTGCAGAGGTGCATAAATGTTCAAAACTTAGCATAATTCGCTAACAGTGTTTGTTGTTCAATTCAATTCACGGCACACTTTTACTGCTTGAACTATTCAAATATTCAAAAATTATGAACATCTTCAGAATTCTCGGGTTTCTCGCATCGTGCTTCACTGCTTTACACCGGCGCTCTGGCATCGAGCATCGCCGCTTCGCGTAGGCGCAAATGTGCTTCGCTGCTACGCACCAATGTGGTAGGAGAAACGACCGACGTGTTAAAAACATTTCTGCCAGCAGTCGTCGATATAAAAAATTTTGCTCAGTATTGTACGTCAGCCTCTTTGGCTGCAGTTGCATGTCGGCACCAAATGTTAAACGACAGTGTCAGAGAAGCCCGTTTGCAGAGAGTTAGCGAATTGCTGCGAGTATATGGGACAATAATTTTTCAATCGCGTCCGGATCATCTCTCGACCAGATTCCCGATCACGGTCGAGCGTGCGACTAAAGTGGCATTCGATACGAACTGGCACGAGAGAAAACTAAATTCTGGCGCCATTAGCCGCTTTGTCTCGAGACAATCGCTCGCGTCGCCAAAGTATCGGACAAAATGGTGCGATTCGTTGTAGCTGCTTCACCTCGAGATAATTAGTCGTATCACCGAGCATCGAGGAAACTCGCGCACTCCGCCGTTGCCGCTTCCTTGCGAGCAGATTGCCCGAGTCACTGAGTCAATCCGGGAAACTCTCGCACTTCCGAGACGAGTTGCGTGACGTCGCTCCACACGGAGGGGTCCACGTGTGAGTGGATCCAGGCAAAGTCTTCGAGCCTCGCCAGAGTGTCGTTGGGTGGTGGAACCTCGACGGGCGGGGACACCGCCTCCGCGCTCCTCTGCGGATCGGCGGCCGGCTCGTCCGAAGGGACGGTGGCACCCTCTTGCGGAGGGTGCTCGTCCGTCGGATCAGCGGGAGGCGACGCCGTGGCGGGAACGTCGCAATTGGCGGGCGGCGCTTCGGGCTCGTCGCAGTCCGTGTCCATGTCGCTGGCGTCGTCCGATTCGGTGCCCGGGACTTTTTCCGTCAGCAGGAGGGTTTCCAGCTGCGTGCAAGACGGCAAACCTCGGGGGAGTGCAAACAAACAAGCTCTGCTTTCAACTAGTTTGCCATATTTTCTGGACTATAGTTTGCAGGCAGGTGCAGACAATACGAGGATTTTCTAGCATTGTTTATAGTGACGAGGTGTGACGGAGTTTGTGAATGACAGATTATGCTAATAATAATTTATGTACGACACAAGCTCTTACGCACTCTAATAAGGTGGGGATACACCAAGGTGTGCCAGGGACGGCGCCAGGCTTTCCAGATTGGGGGGGGCAGTGGGGAGGCGTATTACATTCTCGGGGGGGGGGGGGGGGGGGGGGAAGGTTCATGAGAAACCGGGAGGTCGGTTCTGACAGCTAAAATAAGCGTTGGCGGCCAGTAAACCCTGGAAGTGAGCTGGAGGTTATTAATGTCGTGCAGCTACCCGAGAATTGTGTAAACAAAAAGGCAAATCGCCTTGCCGCCGTCTCCTTTCACGACATGTTTAAAAGGTGGATTATAAAAAAAGTAATGGTCGATGGCTGCGTAGAATAGTCACTGCCAACGACGTAAAACTGGAAGAACCAAGCACTTCGAAATATTTTATAACATTTTTATCACCTCAGTTTATTTCTTTGGTTGTCAGTGTACTTACAACCTGAATTACATTGCACATGTTCGTTATTTACAAATATTTACATTCTGAAATTTCACATTAAGGCACGTTCGCACTCGTCCCCCAAAGTTCAGTGAAGTTGAATCCGTCTGTCGTGATGGGCAGCATCGAAGGCGTTGACAACGTCATCTAGTTCCAGGCTTTTCGCGGTGGTCTTCTCCACGGCGAGAACCGCCAAGTTCGCGAGCCTCTTGTCCGACATTCTGTTTCGGAGATACGTCTTCAGCCGACGAAGGCACGAGAACGTGCGTTCGCAGGCGGCGCTGGAGGCAGGGATAGTCAACGCTATAACACAAAGACGGTACGATTCCTGAAAGGCAATTTTAAATTTGCCTAAAAATTTGGCAAACATAATTGTGGTGGTCACACTGCACCCATTCTTGTTTTCATATCGCTGTAAAACCCTGGGAAGCAGTTTCATCTCGGCCACAAGTGCATCCCAGTCGGACGAGTAGTGCTTTGCTAGCGGTTCGACCAGCGAGATGTCCACGAAGCGATCGTGTTGAGGTTGAAAACAGTTCAAGCCCTTCAGGATGAGATCACTGTCGGTAAATCTTCGCTTAAGTTCTTCGCACATTCTATCCAGGATGGGAAGGAACACGTGCACACGGCAGTCGTTTTCAGTGGAGGGGCTCCTCTCCGGGCAGCTGGGCTTCTGTTACATATTTTGCAAGGTGCGCCGGCAGACGGCTGATTCTTCACTCTTCTACGAGACGAATTCCGTTTGTCTCTGCAACGCTTAAGCACTGGCTCTAAATGCCTGAGAAACCCTCTGACGTCCTTAGGTATCTAAATCGCTCAAGTACCGCACTGACCATCATGGAGGCATGAGTAAGGTCGCAGTTCTTGTTCTGCAGGTAATCTGAAAGAATCTGCAGCTCACCCAAAACCTCGCTAAAGATACACAGATGTGAAACTAACTTGAAGTTCAGCTGGTGCAAAATTCCGCGTGCTTCTGCTGATCTTGATCTTCCGCCTTCGGCGATCTTTGTGAGTGTGACAATTATTGCAGGAAGCGCGTGTAGGACGGCTTTGCATGCGTTAATTTGGCATGTCCATCTTGTTTCGCTGATTCCTTTCAGTTCAATCGTTGTGCCGCACACCTGCTTTTGAACTGTAATGAACAGCGCATGTGTGGCAGACCCTCCCAAGAAGACATACAACATCTCTATTAAAGAGAAAAAGGTCCTCGCGGAATCAAAGCTCTTGCAGGCATCGACAATAACCAAATTCAGCTGGTGGTTGAAGCAGTGGACATACAGGGCTTGAGGTACTTTTAACTTGAGAAGGGCTTGAACACCTTTGCTCTCGCCACTCATTACGCTTGCACCGTCATAGGTTTGTGCGATGCAGTTCTCAAGATGAATTCCACATCTGGAGAGTGTTTCCTTAACGTAGCTCAGGAGAGAGGCAGCGTCTAGCGTTTTGGCACTCCTAAACCCAAGAAATCTTTCGTAGACGGATCCGTTCAGGAAATACCGGACTACCACAGAGAGCTGTTCCGTTTTGCTGATATCTCTAGATTCGTCCACTATAAGCGCAAAGCACTGAGCGCTGTCCACCTCGGTCTTGAAAGGACACAAAACCATATCTGACATTGCTGAGAGTATCTCATCCTGAACGGAATGGTGAGTATATTTCGCGTTGGCAGGGCCATTTTCCAGCTTTTTTAGTACAATGGCATCGCTTTTCGCTACAAGCTGAAGGAGCTCGAGAAAGTTTCCTTTGTTTTCACTTGAGGCTGACTCATCGTCCGCTCTCTGGGCAATCCCCTGTGTTGCAGAAAACCTCAGCACGTCAGCTATCACAGAAATAAAGTGGCGGTTTTCTCTTACCTCTTTCAAATACGCCTCGCTGAGGTGCACGGCGACTGAATTTTCGGCGCCCTCTTCCTTCATCTGCTTGAAGGATGCCCATGAGGCCTGGCACAACTTGTGCGCCGCACTGTTCGAATGGAGTCGCAGTCCGCCGTCCCTTTGAAGCGCTTTCTTTCAGTTCCGATAGCCCTCGGTCACAAACACAGCACTTCCACTCCTCTGTCCATTGCTAGTCGAAAACATCCGGCAGGCGAAACAGAATGCCGAGTTCGAAGTAACGCTGTATTCCAACCATGGGAAGCTGGTGTACCATTCGGACTTGAAGGTCCTGCCGTCGCTCCCGTATTTAATAACAGGAAAGGATTGTAGCACAGGCTGTACCGGCGAATCATGGGCTGTCCAGGCTACATCAGGAGGTATTTCGACCTTTATATCAGGAGCTCTCGTTCGGAGTTCTTCGATCTGGAACTCGTCATCCGGGCCATCCCCATCGCTATCACCAAAAGTTGACTCGCATTCTTGTTCCCCGGCGCTTGCGTTGAGCACACACGTTTCATCAAGTGAAAGCTTTTCTTTGGCGGGTTCAGGTTCGGTGACATTCTCTTGAACTTTTCGCTTGGTCCCCTTTCGTTGAAAAAAGTCACTTATTGGACGACTGGATGCCATGGCGTACCCAAGAGTATAGCTCTCCACAATGCTTCCAGCTTCAGCGTCCTTTTTCTCCCCTCATGGGTGAGAAAGAAAGGGAGAAAGTGAAGGTTTCTTTCCCGCCACGGCGATGTCACCAGCAGTGTCGCTCTCGTGGAAAGGGTGGGCTCCCCGGCTCAGCCAGCTCAGCGTTCAGCCAAGGTCCTTGGCCGCCAAGCAGCTAATCCCCCGGGCACCGCGCTTGCCGGAGAGCCGTCTCTGGCAACGGCCAGAGACGGCTCACCCGTGATTGACCGGTCGCGGCCTTGCTGTTTTGAGGGAACCGGGATAGCACCGAAGGTCAGCTTATCCTGCTGGCGATGCGGAGAAACCCATGGGAATGCGGGACAGGGTGTTATCTCAGGGACTCGTGGGCACCGTTATTAGAAGGTTGGGGCCGCGTTACAACGTGTAGAAACCGAGAGGGGCGAACGGCTGAGCTCCTTCCCCTCGGCTTCGACGAGAGGCAAGAAAGCTTTCATTTTTCGTGGGCTACGGAAAGGTAATAAAGCAGGTCGGTCACACAAAGAATTGTTTGTTCTTCGGCCGCTGCCTCTTGTGCCTCACCTGCTTGCTCAGAATAAAAAGTTATCCTCCTGCCCATTACCAAAAAAAAAAAAAAAAAGCAAGATTTTGGGATTTTGGCACGTAGGCGTCGAAATCTTTTGGGGCGGAAATTAGGAAAACGACGGGCGGCTGGTTACTGGGGGGGGGGGGGGGTATTTTATTTTGGGGTGGCAAGACAAATTGGAGGGGAGGCAGTCGCCACCCCTTGCCTCCCTTTGGCGCCGTCCCTGAGGTGTGCACTGTTCAATAATTCTTTACATGCTGACTAGGCGCTGGGTGCGAACTACGCCTCTGGCACGGACAATCTAAGAAAAACTTATTCTTCCCCCGGAACTTGGCCCTGCAAATTATAGACCCGAAAATGTGGTGCAGTTGAGGCCAAATATATCAAACCCGGGTATTTAGAAATATTGCCCATTTCCAACAACCAAAACATCTCCTTGAAAATTTCATGTAGAGATATAGGGCATGTGCGTTTGTATCGAACTCCACCGCACGAAACATTTGGAGCACTGAATCGTGCGCCGCTCATGACCGAAGTACATATTTGGAGAATGTACTCCAAGTAAAGTACAAGTTTTCTCAACCTACTCGAGGCAGTACTACGATGTGCTTAGAGTACTTCCCAACACTGGACTGGGAACATTCTTTATCATGTTGTCGAGCTACACTATGTGCTCGAGCGTTGCAATATAAGATGAGCAGCAGACGCTCCGAGTACGAGTTCTTCCGTACCACTCGGCCAAAGTGCGGCGGCATTCAATGAGCCGTAAGCGGAGCTTATCCTCCTTGTCGGCAGCAGACACCTAGTTTCGTTTTATGGAAACTAGTATCGGAGGGTACGGCCGTGGACGAAGGTAATCCTTCCCATGCACCAGCTCCAATGCTTCGCCGCCAGCCAAAATTAATGAACAACGTAATCGGACGCATATGGCGTTTGTAAAAAGAACTTGCAGTTTAGCCTCCAAACCACTTCGTGGTCCTCCGAGTGACTTGATGCCCTTGTTTGATTTGTTGCGCGCTTACGAGGAAGAAATTTGTATCGCAAAATGAAGCGAAAACGGCACGAAACAGCTACACAATCGCTTCCACGTTGAGACCGAAACCAACCAAATTGAAGCAGCCTAATGGCGGCGAGTGTGCCAGCACCCTAACCGCTGGTCGGGCAACTACCGAAATGCAAAGGTCTATAGGGCGAGTGAGAATAGTTAAAAACTAAGAGCACCCTTAATAAAGAAACGATTTCTTCGCAACAGCTTTACTGACCGTGGCAGACGTCGAGTGTAAAGCGGCGATTAGCGAGCGAATCAATCTTCCCTATAGCACGTTCTAATTAGAAATTTGTTGCTCGCCATTACGGCGCCTGGAATGCGTCTTCCGGGAGTGCGTCCTATTCTGCCATCTAGAGTGGTTTTGAAGTGGCGACAAATGACGTCGCGGAAGCCCAAGTCGTCGGACGTCGCTACTCTGGTGGTTAGTAGTAGAAATGTTGCCCCAACTTCTGGCTGCCGAAGCTTTCGCGGACACCGGAAAGCTACCTCCGCATCCACCACCGCTGCCGCAACTTTACGAGGTCGTCGGGCACTTTTGGAGACACGGTAAGCACGCCAGACGGAGAGACCTCGGGGACGGATGCTAGGCAAATGGGTGGAGGGAGCGAGGGTACCTTGGAGTCCACCTCGAGGCTGCACTCGAGCAGGGCGTCCTCGGCCTCCTGCACGTCTGCCAGGCTCTGGGTCCAGGTGCGCATGAGGGCCAGGTGCAGGGAGGCCGACCCGGCCAGCTCCGCCAGCAGGGACAGGGCCCCTGCCCCGCCCCCCACGTCCCCCAGCTGCTCGTGCAGGGTGCACCTGCCGGGGAGGAAGAGCCTCACTCCTCGCTCGGTCCTCCTGGCCACCAACCTTCTTTTAACGTGTGTAAGATGAAAAACATTATTTTTGAGGGCCTGGAAAAGACATACTTTATTAAGCGCAATATTTGTTTGCCAGACGGAATTTAGGTGGAGGTTGCCTTGCTCTACGCTCAATAATGAGGAAAAAGGTAGCGATTGCGGGTCTTTCTCCCTTCCACCGACGCGTCTGCAGATAGAGCGCCTGCAGAAGGCTGGTTTTCCGCTGAGATCTTAGGTTGAGGTGGCAGGAAGCTAAACAAAAAAGATTAAAGGTAATCAGAAATCAAACGGCGATAGACTGATTTCGAGGCCTGTTGTCATTCTATATGCACAATGACAGGCACAACCTAAAAAAGGTTGCCCAGCGCTACCATGCTCCAATAGTTCTTTCAGCGCCCAGTAAGATGACGCAACTTTGTCGCCAGAGAAATTCCCCACAGCCATCATCAGGTCCGTGCACTACTAAACACCGAATGTGCTACTGGCGTCGACTACGAAATTCCCATGATGTGCGGGAAGACATACGTGGGCCAGACGGACAAGTGCGTAAATGATCCCACCCGCGAGCACGCAGCCTCTACAAGAACGCCGCCTTCGGGGCATCTTGGAATTGATTGTAACAGATGCTTGTGCACCCCAGCCTTCAATAACACCGAGATTTTGGCTAGACACAAGCATAAAGTGTCGCGAGTATTACATGAGGCGTTTGAAATTAGGACCAGGGAGAAGAATTGTCTAAGTGACACATCCTTGTCCTTATGTATAGATGAGTTTGAACTCCGGTTGAGAGTGCCTCTTCCCGTTTCCCATCAACAGTGTCCCTGTGTTTTTCGGCACTGTTTTTTCTTTTGCAACGAACCAACTGGCCCAAATCTCCACTTTATTGCAACTTATTTTTTCTTTTAAACTCGGCGACAGCGTTCAGGCCCAATCGTGCGATCGACAACGGTGCCAAGAGTTTTTCCAAAGGACAACCGCGCAATTTTCCGAAGAAATTCCCACTAAGAACCATCGCTTTAATAACGAGACTTGGGGCCAGTTCGCACGTTTGCAACCGCTTACGAACGTGTTCCTCATGACCTCCCGAGACGCGAGGACACGTCAGCACGCCAGTGCCATCTACGGGGTGAAACTGCATGTTACTAGGGCCAGGGTTTTCCAATATTTGCGAGATCAAATGCGCACACCGTCTAAACGTATGTACCATCTAGGAAGAAAGGTTATGACGCCGTTGAAAGTTTTACGAGCTAAGGATAAAAGAAGGACGAGCGAAAGGAAAGAAAAAGAGAGAGAGAAATGGCGAGCGCTCCACGGATACCTGGCAGACGGTGTTCTCCCGTCGCGAGAGATCACCAGAGGTCGTAGTGCGGGCGGCCACGAGCGGCGGCGAGAGCCTTTAAATGCCGGCAAATGGGGTAATCCTCGCAACAACGTCGGAGAACGGGTCCATTCGATTACTCGAGGGATTCGTCGCCCCTACACTAGCAGAGGGGACATACCAGACGTTCTCCATGGGGTTCAGGTCCAGCAGCTGGGGCGGGGGCCGCAGCACGGCGTGGCCCTGCTCCTCCAGCACCTTGTCCAGCCAGAAGCCGCCGCCCCCTTCCGCCAGCACCCGGTAGAAGGGCACCTGCGACGCAATGGCCGCCCACAGCTCTACAAATGCGGGGCTCATCGTCGTCTCGCCTCGTTCTACGGCGCTCTCATCCACCGCTGCCACCGTCTCGTTGGCCGCAACGTTACTCGCCGAGAACTTAAAAAAAGCGGTAAGCTTCATGATTCCTTCTTCGCCGTTCCCTTCCACTCGTACCGCAACCTCTGCGCAACGCTGTGGCGGTATGGGAGTCTGGCGGAACCCCAATTTTTAAAGCGGCTGCGGTATCTTCGTCGCCAACAAAGCTGCGGCACCACTTAGTCACCAGCCATTTGTTTTTTTCCCTGCAAGTGCGTGCCATCGGGCATACAAAGAATGGCACCACCCCAAAGAGGACGTCGAGGTGTACCATTCGAGCTACACTCCGGTCGCAGCGGATGCCACCAGTCCTCAAAGCCAATCCAATCCACCGACCTTGGGACGCCCCGACGTGCGGAAAGCGTAGTTCAACGAGCCGGATTGACCGGGACGTCCATTGCGGTCGGATCTAAGGCGAGTTACCATCAGGGGGTGAAGACGACACCAGAGCGTGGAAAATCCTAATGTCGCCAAATAAAGGAGGAGAGCGGCAGAAAAAGAAAACGGGACAGGCACATTTGTTTTGCCTCAAAGCGGTCATTATTTGACAGCTCGCCCAACTTTCTTTATGTCCGTAATTCCGTTTCATTATTACGATTGCTGGTTACTTCAAAGCAGAGATGCAGTACGTACAATCGTACGTACGAGTATAAGGAAAAAACATTCGGTAATTCCAAGTTTAACTTGCAGGTCTGGTTCATTCGAAGTATTTTTTGCGCGCCGCAAAAGTCTAATACTCCGGAGGCACGAAAAAAACCTCGGGACTATGTTAACCGAGCTTAAACTGCAGCTGTGCATGCTTCGTCGCTTTTACCTACTCTTTGCATGGTCGGAAAAAGTGTGATTGAGTGCAGTGCGTGCCAAGCCAGCCAAGTGGCTAAATCGAGCCAAGTGTGATAGCAGGTGCGTCGTAACACCATCCCTACCAAATATATGCAGCAGTCAACAAAGCTGGGCTCCAGGCACTAACCGAGCTCTTGCAGATGTCTCGTCCATTGAAGATAGAGGGCGTTTCATTTTAATTCCAACGGAATTTTAAAAAACTTAGGTAAGTTCTGTTCTCACCGAGTATTTATCAGGCTTGGAGGATATTACACGAGGGAATAATCGTCACAGTAAGTTGACTTATTAACTCGAATCAGCTAATTAACTTTTTAAACATTGATCTTAGGGATCATGTTGAAATTGCAGTATTGACGGCAATTACTATTAGAGGCCAGACGAATTTAAAGAATTTGCAAAAAGGTAATGGGTTTCTAGATTGTAACAATCATCTTCCTTATTTCTTGGCACGATTCAAAAATTTTGCTTACAGAGAGTATTGCAAGCCCTGCCTCCAATGACACTTGGAAGAGTGACGTAGCCATTACAGTCACGTCGTCACTTGTCGTCGGCGCACGCACTAAGGACGTGCCGCCAAGATAGTGACGACACAAATGAAACCACTACGTCCATGGAGAATAGAAAGGTAGGAGAGGGCATGACGTCGGCCGCGTAGCCTCCACAAGCCATGCTCCCTTGACGCCTCGCCTCTTTCTCGTTTTCCTCCTTACTCTCCTCACTTACCATGCCAACGTGACCACATCACGTGACCGTAGCTAGCCTTCGTCTTGCTATCGGCTACTAGAATACACCGCAGTCTAGCCTTCGATCTGATAAAACCTACCGGACGGAGCGCGCGCAAGCCTGCAAGGAGTCCTTCTACAATCAACCACCCATCTCACACGTGACATGTCACGCGCACCAATCGCCAGAGAGATCTGCGGTCACGCTGGGCACAAAACCGTTTAAACTTCTTATGACTAGGCTTCACCAATATTGCAACGTGCCCCCTCCTAGTACTTCTAACCTCCTTGACTACGTCACTCTTCCAAGCGTCATTGTGGGCAAGGTTTGCAACACTCCTTTAGAGTGCAATTTTGAAATCGAGCAAAGAAAAGCAAAAATTAATCTATTAATACCTGAAAAAAAAAAAATTTTTTTGCAAAATTTTTAAATTGGTTTGGCTTCTAATAGCAATTGCCATCAATATTGCGGTTGCAGCATAACCCTTAAAATGAATAATTAACAGATTTTAGTTAATTAGTCAACTTACTGCGGCAATTATCCCCTCATCTAATGTCCACCGACCCTGATAAATAGACGGTAAAGACAGAACCAGTGATGTGATTGGTTCGAGTAATTTTGAAGCACCCGTCGAAGCTGCCAAAAGATTTTTTTCGAGTAACAAAGACACTTTTGGAGCACAACCCTATTCTTGTTCATTCTATTGTAAAAACCGTCAAGATTCATGTGTTCGCCCGCTGAAAAAAAATATGGTACATCTTTGCTTTCCAACTTCTGTGTAACCCCTCTTAGTATCATTTACAAAGCATTTGAATTACAAAGCTGAGCATCAACGAATCCCACATGTAAACATTTATGATGATATAAAGTCAGCATGTAGAGGATAAATGTGTATTAAAAAATCCAGCTAAACTCACTCCCAAGCTTTCATTCCACTGCTAAAGTTAACATTGCGTTAATTTAAACTGCATTAACTGCATTCACAAACATTTTGGGCCTAGTTAGAGGTATGAACCAAACCGCAAAATTAAACTTATGGCCCAGCCCAGTTAGACCGAACCAGTGTGATTCATTAACCCTTTTCCAATACCCAAGACCACAGTAAGTTCCCTCAAAAACTAAAAGCTGAAAAAAAAAAAATGCAACTAATGATGCATCTAATTTCTTAGAATGTCGGGGTCCAATACAAAAACGGACCGCAGTTGTATTTTGTAAATTTTACTGCCACGGATATGTTTTCAATCAGCATTCAGCAAGCTCTATTTCTCACTTTTTATTTTCCAATGCTCGATGCACGGTTGTACACCCTTCCACACTGAAGGAGTGTTTTTGACTCCCAGAAAATTGGATTGCCTTCTCTGCTGGTGTAACTTGTCGAAGGTGCCCAAGAAAGGTTTGCAATTTACGGAGCATAGCTACTACTGCAACGTGCCCCCACTGGTGGAAGTAGACAAAAATCAGAGACTTCTCCCGAAGGAGCACTAAATGAAGAGGGCTGGAGGTTTGGAGCATTCGTACTGGGCGTACAATGGATGCTGCTGGTGTTCTCTCCTTTGTTTTCACAACCCCAATTTTTCTCCAATTCTAAAGGACAGAAATAAGGGCTCTTAGAGGGGAGGCTTATGCACCAGTCTATAAATCTTGGCAACATTATAATTCTTAAGATTTGCAAAAGTCAGTCTTAACAAACCACTGAAAAGAAAACAAAATGTTTTTTTTTTAAACAGTCTGGCCGGGACATGCGTGTCAAAAAATTAATTTGGTGCGAAAAAAAAACAAAACAATTTTTTTAGAGCAATATTGACGGTGCGAGACGCGATTTAGTTGGTAGTCACCTCCTTTCCACCTGTTTTCTCTCAGCATTTCGGGCGTGTCGAGGAGAGATGGATCGGCTTCGCCTTCACGTTGCGCGAATGACCATCTCGTTGAGGTCGAAAGAGCGAATGACTACTCCATGACGTCATGTACTTTGCACGCAGAATATAATATAAATCTTTCGCCATCAATATTGTTCTAAATTTGGTTTTTTTTTTTTTTTTCCGCGTAAAATTTATTTTTTGGCATTTATGTCCCAACAGATAATGTAAAAAAAAAAATTTTTCTTTTTAGGTTTTTTTAAAGGCATTATGGTATGGCATTAACCCTTTCCCTACCATGGACGACCTGGGTTCGTCCACACTGTTTGTACCGCTCCCCCCAAAGACGAGCTGGGCTCGTCCACGTTCGTTCGGGCTCCAATACGCTACCATAGACAAACTGGGCTAGTCCACGTGTTTCTAGTGAGCTTTGCCGTAGATAGATGGCGCTTCACGGAAAATAAAAACCTGGTAAATTTCTGAATTTGGCAGAAAATTGTTCCAACGCAGGCAGCAGGGGATGTGAAATTGCGACATCAACTTCTGGTCGCTGCGTTCATAGTGACGATCTAGCCTCAAAACTGAGGCAAAAACGAAGTTATTGTGACGTCTCTTCACATTCAGAAGACGAGGAAATGAATCCTTCATCGAACAGCGAGAGCAATGCCACTGAGTTATTGGATTTGAGCTCAGACGACTCTGATTTCAATGAGGACATCATGTCGACATGGACTAGAATCAGTGAAGAAAATCCCCCTCCAGCCCCAACACGTTTTGCGTTCACGTAGCGTGCAAGGTGATGTGAACTGTCTGCAGTACTGCTACGCCCGTCTTGAACGTCTGTGTGCAAGGCGATGTGAACTGTCTGCGGTAATGCAGTAAAGCGGAACTTTAGTGCCTTTTTCTTTAGCAGTGTGTCAAAAATTTCTCATATAATAAATATTTTGGCATTTATTTTTGGCCTTTGTATTGCATATTAAATTTACAGGACACAAAAAAACATTTGGTATTTTCAAATAGTTTTTTTCAAAATTTTTGCGGTAGGCAAAATTAATGTCGCACGACAGCACATCAAGCGACATTGCGATGTGGCACGACGTGGTAACAAAACGTCCCGTGCCAGACAGCCACGCACGTAGGGCACTCGCGGCAGGAGGCAGACCTGGAAGGCGACGACCGCGCTCTCCTTGGGCAGGAAGGGGCCGAGCTTGCGCACGAGCCAGCAGCGCAGGTCCTCCTGGGACACGGCCGCCCCGGGGGGCCCGTGCGCCCGCAGCATGTCCCGCAGGGGCAGCAGCTGGGCCAGGTGGCCCGCGTGCACCAGGAGCAGGCCCCCCCCGGCACCCCGCTGGGGCAGCTGCCTGCTCGCCAGGTACACCACCTCCCGGCCCTCCGTCCGGAACTCGCGCAGCTTGCGCAGGAAGCCCACCCGCGCTGCAGCCTGCAATCCAGAGTTTGTACAATAATCGAGAGGAAAAGGCCTTTCCCACACATTTGGGTTGCTTCCAAATGGGGGGGCGTAACGCGGACGGCGATGGTCCCGGTGCACCTGTGCTGCCCATGTCATGGGATGGCAGGCTTGAAGTTCGACAGGCTGTCTAAAACTGAACTATGCCGAGCATTCCTTTCGTGCGCTGCGCGGGAGCTGGAACGACCTTCCAGAGCATTCATTTGACACCATGAAACTGTTTGTAATCAGTTGGGAACAAAGTCTACAGCCCCAAGAGTGAACCCCTGCCTTCCACTGACGTCACTTTTTCAATGGTGCCGGTAGAGCTTTTCACTTTGAAAAACACAATGAGGACAAAAATTGTAAATTCTATAACTTTGCAAAAAAAAGTTATTTTGGCCAAATATTTGGGTTACTATTTCAGCGATGTTTGTTGGCGTGTTTAGCAAGTTTCTAGGAAAATTGGGGACTATGAAGAAAACGCCGGAGTACCTTTTTAACGACGCAATCACCAACCTTTCCTCGAATGGCCAGCACCTCCATTAATTTGCACATAAGCTGGTCATTGTTTTTTCCAATGATGTTGAACTTGAAGCATGTGTGTATATTTGGAAAGTCGAATCGAATGTTAGCGGACATACTACTACAATCCCACTTTCTATACGATACCGCATAGTGCCACGCATGTGTTCTGACATTGTTTCTATCTGAGTGGCATATGTCTTTTAGTTATCTTTCTAAGTATATTAAATGCTGGTGTATATTTGATTTTTGGGGTGAAGTGTATTTTTATTTTACGCTGTTTTTCCACCAAGGTGTGTACGGGAACTAGGGCCTCGTCAAGCTGCAGTAGCAGCTTTTTGCCCTCTTTTCCACCTTTTTTTGTTTTGTAATGAAAAAAGGAAAATAAAAGATTATTATTACTATTATTATCTTACGCAACTTTTCAATGCATTGGTACTCCGGACAACAAACTGGTAGGTGTCTCGCGGCTGCTATGTTTTTCACTGAAGCAGCATGTTCTCTTGTTCTTTCAATGATGCGACAGCCAGTTAGTCCTCTAAAGCACCTACCGCATGTTAATAGAATGCTATACACAACCCCTTTCTCACGTGCGGAATAATTCATCTGCGGAGCGGTTCTACACACTCCTCCGTTGTTGCTTGCCTCTCGGTTTACTCTGCGGCACATAAAACAAGCCTTACTCGGTGCAGAACACGCCACCTGGATGACTTGCCTGCCAGCAATCTGCTATCATCCGTGGGAAATGCCGTGGATGCAGGGCGCCACCACTATAGGTTGGCGAGTTGTTTTTTTTGTTTTGTTTGGTCAGTGGCCCCCAGGCTCTTGCTTTATAGACTGGCTCATCACAACTTTATACCAATTGTTGCATATTGAAGCTCTCTTTGTCGTCTGTGTCGGTGACGACGTCTTCGTCGTCGTCACCGACAAAGACATCGTCGACTGATGACTTTGTCGGTGACCTTGTGAGGTCGATTTGTGAAAGACAACAACCGACTTCGTTGGGAATCTTCGTTTTACTGACCCAATCGTTCCCCTCGTGCCAGCCCCTGCCCTTTGATCTTCTTCTTTGTAAGCGGACAAGAGTCTTATGTCAGTCTCTGTTCAGTTACAATTATTTTACATATATCCTCCCCGCCCCCACAACGCGAGGAAAATACATTGAAGTTCAAATGGCTTCCAATGGGTACAGCAGTTGTACTGGTCTTCGTGTCACTGAACCGGATGGTAGTTTTATGGTACATGCCCTCACATTTCCGTCTCTTCCAGATAGCACATCAATGACACGAACCAAGGTCCACAGATGTCTCGGGGCAATGTCGTCGTGCAGGAGTGCCACGCCTCCGATTTTCGGTGGTCGGCCGTTAAGAGGCGTTGCTAGGTGTGCTGATCGAAGCTCTAGGAGGTTTTTTTTTTCCAGCGTACCCAGAAATTGTTCATGAGCTTCTGTCAATATTGCCACCGTCCTGAAAGCGCATCTCTTGAGGACGCGATTGGGTGTGGCGGCTACGTCTCTGGCAGGGTTGTCAATCGTCGTCTGATGAGTAAGTGAGCCGGAGTTAAGGCTGTTGGTTCGCTGTTATCTGCGTGCAAGTAGGTCAAGGGTCTAGAGTTGATCGCTGCTTCGATGTCGGTCAGTACGGTAGTTAGCTCTTCAAAAGACAGACTTTGTCGTCCCAGAACTTTCCTCATGCACGTTTTCACTGATCGCACCATTCTTTCCCACCAGCCGCCCCACCAGGCGGCCCGCTCTACGATGAACTTCCAGGTTATTTGGTGGGTACTGCAGAAGTCTTGTGATCCAGTACTGCGAATAGCCTCCCATTGAGCTTTCAGATCCTTCGCTGCTCTTTTAAATGTTAATCCGTTGTCGCTATAAATTGTGGTCGGAATTCCTCTTCTAGCCACGAATCTCCTCAAACCCAAGATAAACGATGCAGTGGTCGTAGAGGATACTAACTCGAGGTGTATTGCACGAGTAGTCACACAAGTGAAGAGAGCAATGTACGTTTTAGCACATTGTCCCTTTGAGCTGGCGAATAACGGCCCCGCAAAGTCGACTCCTACAACCTGAAATGGGTGTCCCTCTTCCACCCTGTCCCGTGGTAGTGGAGCTACTGGAGCCGTGGCTGGCTTTGCGCTGAACCGCCGACAGGTCCGGCATTGAGCGAGGATCTTCTTCACGATTCTTCGTGCTCCTGGCAGCCAAAATCTTTCACGTAGTTCTGTTAATGTGGCCTGCAGGCCTCCGTGTACTGTTCTAAGGTGTGTTGCAGTGACCAGCAGCTTAGTGTACGAGTGGTCTCCTGATAAAAGGATAGGGTGTCTTACGTTGGCGTTACTCTGCTCCCCACAGGAACGTTGGCGCAATATAGTGTCACACCATCCACACCTGACAGCAGGTGGCAAGTGCACCAGTTCTGATCACAAAGTGTTCACATAAGTCGGTGGGATTTTCTTCAAATATACGTAGAAACAGCGCTAGTCTGCCAATACCGAATATGTCCACGGGCAACCCCAGGTGTATGGAATAGTCCCGAGCATGTGCCCTAACAATGCCCCCCTTTTTGTTTTTTCTTCGCAGCACAGTTTCTTTTTACCCCTGTCAGCAGGGACATTGCAGCTTTCAGCTAACATCGTGGGTGCCCCGGTTTTTATCGAGGCCCAAACGAGGGGTGACAGCCCTCGGTTCGAGCCCTCCGAGGGTGTGCTCAGCTGCGGGAGTCCTTGAGCAGGATTCTCACACCACTGCCGGGCAGCTTGCAGAGCTGTAACCCGCCCATGAAGAGGGGACACGGCACGGCCCTTACGCAGGGTGCCTTGCACCACTCTCGTACAGTGTAGCGCGAACGCTGCAGCGATTAGACTCCCCATACTTGTCGTGGTAGAACAGGATCTGGCGGCGAAGGGCGCAGATGCCGCAACCACCTGGCGTGGCCACGGCGTTGCTCTTGCTCGGGCCCATGGCCTGTGCCTTGAGTTGGCAGACCCTGGCACAAACACCGGCTGCGTGTCGCTTCTTGCTCGAAGCACGAGAACACTGTGCCCTGTGTCAGCAGATGCCCTTGAGCAGGCACAGAAGCCGATTGTGCGTTGCTTCTTTTTCGAAGCACGAGAACACGTTGGACACCGTACATCTTGGAGCGGGGTTTGGTGCTGCAAAGGCATCCAGCCGCTATTGCCCGCTTTTCACGTCCCCGAATCTGTCAGGCTCTGTCCCTCACAGCTTGGGTATGCGCTACCATGGCGGCTTTACGCTCTGCACTCATCCCGGTGTAGCGGGCGCGATCTCGCACCCATTTACGTTTGCGGACATCCATACCACCCGCTCGTTGCTCGCTACCATACACCATGTGATGGGAAGAAACGCGGGTACTAATGTCGCTGGCCTGTCCTATGGTGAAGACTCCTCTGCGGGCAGAGCCGCCGCGAAGCGTCAGGTACGTGTGGGCCAGGTGAGTTAACATTTTTGTAATGAGACACCGCAGGCAGTCGCCGCGAGACGGCGTGAAGGGGTAGACCGGGTAGGTTAAAACGCGCCTAGACGTATGGTCACTTCGTGGCGCGTGGGAGCGTGGCCACGAGGAGGGCCCAGCACGTAGCCGCACCGGGCGAGATCAAGTTTGCGGCCGTTTCGCTTTTTCCGACGCCGAATGCTGACTGGCAAAATGGGAACGGCAGGAGGGCCACTCATTCCGCCTCCAACGCTCATTCGATAACCCTTCGAGCCTGGCAGCCGTGGCCAAACCACGTCGCAACGGGCGTGTGCCGAAGGCGTCGGAAAGAGACATTTGAAGCGCACTCACCTGCTGGGAGTCCTCGAGCAGGAGCCTCGCGTTGCTGCCGGGCAGCCTCCGGAGCCTGAACCCCAGCCGATCCAGCAGCGTGACGGCCGCGCTTCGCGTGCACGACGCGTTGCACTGCTCGCGGATCATGTCGCACACCACCCTCAACGAGGGCGGCTTGCCGTAGTTGGCGCAGTGGAACAGGATCTGTCGGCGCAGGGCGCACAGGCCCGCCGCGTCGCCGGCGAGTCTGTGCAGCCCGGCGGCGTCGTCGGACTCCAGCTCGGGCGTGAGCGACGGGCCCCGATCTCCGAGAGCGCCCACGACGGCGCTCTTGCTCAGGCCCGTCGCCTGGGCCGTGCGCCGGCAGACCCTCTTCAGCGGGCACAGGAGCCGGCTGCGTGTCGCCTCTTCCTTGAAGTAGGAGAGCACGTTGGTCACAATCTGCTCGTTCTCGGCTCCCAAGTTGCCCAGGCACACATCGGCCTCGTCGTCCTGCGGATGCTTGGCGTCGGGAGCCGCCGTCGTCGACCTGGCCATGCGGTTAGCCGCGGGCACGGCTGGCACTGTCGCGCGGCAGCTCCGTTGTCGAGGTCACTTGGATGGCCCTAGTGCGCGAAGATTCGTGATGGCACCATCGCGACACCGTCTCTTTCTGACCGTAGGTTACATGCTCTGTCTGGTACGAGGGCACCACACTGACTGCCGATAACAGCTGGACGCTCTGACAGCGAACTACTTGTGCAGAAAGCTGAGCTGGTTTAGAAATGAAAGCCAAACTGGCCAAACTGTCCAACCGCCAAACGGGCCGAACTCGTCAGTCTACCCCACTTTGTGTCCCAGAGCCGCTTAATCGATCCATAGCATGTAGCAGCGTAGCAGCTAGAATGAGTGGATAAGGCGGTATTGCGCGCCCTCCTAAGGTCAAAGCTGGATCAATGGATAGATGAATCCCATACCTCCCATCCCTCCCATACGGCTCAAAGCCGTAAATGTAGAGAGTTTGGCCATTCGTTGGGAAGTATAGGAGACAAATGAGGAGGCGCCATTGGCCGAAAGCGGGCTGGGCGTGTTCCGGGGCGTCTTCAGAAATTCGAATGTGACCAACCAGAAGCCGGAAATAATACCCTGGCGGTGGTCGCGAGAAACAAACCTGATAACTGCATTGGAGTAACTCTCAATGGCTGAAAACATGGTACACGTGATGTTTCAATCACATTAATCCAAAATGATGGTGGAAGAGTGCGACTAGCGGAACGATCGACATGATCCGTACGCCAAGCGCCCAGGGCCGGGAGTCTGCCGTCCGAACGTCCGTGCAAAACAGAGTTGCACGGCGCATTCGTTTCTTACATCTTTCTGCATGATCATGATCAAAACAACACGTGCTTCTATTTTCAACCACGAAGAGTTACTACACTTCACTCTTACGCGTTTATTAAAACCATATACGAACATAGACCTTTGATCAGAACTGTTTGCCGCTACCACCGCTAGGGGATTCTTTTCGGCTTCTGGTTGGTCAAGAGTAGGGGTGTCGCGAACCGGTCGAGGTTCGAGTTCGACCAGGTTCGACTTTTTCGACTTTCGGTGGAAACTTCGACGAACCTTGTATGGACTTCTTCCAAAACCGACGCGCTCCACCGCGGCGAAATACCACGCAGTGCACTCTGGGAACTAGTTGGCCACTCAGTTTCGGTTTCGATTGAGCGGCTTCATCTCATGCTACCCACGCCGCGACCGAACGCGCTGCTTGCGTTTTCGATTATCTGACTTTTCACGAACGTACAATACACTCATTCTCGAGCGATGCGAAACGAAGACCGGGGCACTTTCCTTGGTTCCCGAAACACCGGATATTGTGCGTGCGTATGCGAACGTAGTAAGTCGTGGCTTAGTCACCTCACCCCACGAGTGTATCTTTGAGCTCAATGTCAGTATCCCGTCTAGTACCAGTGAACTACAACTCAAATTTGTTCGTCTGGAGCCTTACACGCATTTTGTTTGCCAAACGTCCGCTTCTTGTTACTTCATTGGGCGAAAAGCAAGCCGCATCCTCACAGGTTATCAAAGTTGAGGCCAGCGTTTACAAAATCAAATTTGGGGGTTTTACGTGCCAAACCAACGGCGGGCATCTGGCACGCCCCAGCGGAGGACTGAGGATTAATTTCGACCACCTGGGGATCTTTCGACTTGCAACCGAAAGCTCGGTTACTCGGCGCTTTCTCCGCAATAGGCCTCCGTCAGATTGCGGGCACCTCGCCCGGGATTCGAACCCGCCACATGGGGATCCGTAGGCCGACGCTCTCGCCTCGGAGCCACCGAGGTGGCTTGAGGCCAGCGTTTACGCATGAACGTTTAAGAAAACGCAATAAATTTGACCTCACTACTGCACAAAAGTTACTATGATGTCTTCCTCGTGTCATCATATTGTCACGAATTAAGGCGACGAGAACGCGAACAGTGAACTGAAAAGAAAGGTTTAATGGGCGAGCTTGTGCCAACCAAAAATAAGTAACGAAAGAGCGTCGAAGCAGCAGAAAAGCAGGCGGCGATTCGGCGGCGAATCAGAGAGCGCGAGCGAGACTGAGACTGACTCGACAAGGTCGCGAGTAGCTGCTTATCTGCCGTGCGTCATTATCTCGAAAGTTCGGCACAGAAAGTTTGAGCGTCGCGCGCTCGGGGCGAGGATGAACTGGCACTCTCGAGAATAACAAAGCAGAGGGAAAGTTACGTCTGGTGCGAGAATGAACGGGAATCTTCTAGAGGACCGTGACCAAGCGTTGCTTTCTCGGCTCTGCGGGCGGCAATATACCTCCCACTCAAATTTTATGCTGATAGAAGATTAACTTTTCGCAAACGCTCAGATCGGCTAGCTACGACGGAGGCCCTAAAAAGCGTCCCCTACTCCTCGCTAAGCCTTTTTGGACGAGTTTTTACAGACGCCCGAGATCTGTGCCGGGAACGGTGTGTCTCAAATTATCTCGGCATACTCAGGCAGGAAGAAAGCAAACACATAGCAAATAGTATGGCCATTAGCAACCGTCAAATGCGCTTTGAATTCGTTCGAGCACTTGTGTGAAGAATGTCGCACCGTGCGCCGGACGGGCATGAACCCCAATGCGGTGCGCATAGGGGTTCATGCCCGGCTGAGGCACTTCCGGCGAACGGTGCGACATTCTTAACACAAGTGCTCGACTTTTGCATTCTTAAAACGGTCTGTATGCGCGAATATATGATTGCAGGATAACTTTATGCGCATACGCGATGTTGAAGATTAGTGGAATGCAAGCGGGTGGGGGCAAAAAGTAATATTTCGTCTATGGACGCACGAAACAAACAAACTTCTTGATCAACAACAATAGAGAGTTTTAGTAGATCGTTCCCATGACTCCGATAACGATATCCCGATACTCCGCCACCGCCTCCCTTGCGCATGCATAGTATCGTTATCGGGGCTATCGGGGGTATCGGAACGATCTACTAAAACTCTCTACTAATGTAAAGGCGCGAGCTCGATGTATGCATACTTATTGTTTGCTACAGCTTGTTGATTCGTACACAAGCAAGATCCCCGAGCACTCGAGCTTCGCAGCGTCGAGACTCCCAGCACTGGCTCGTCCACATACCTCGATTGGAACGCTAACAGGAAGGCTCAAGTACAAAAATACAACAAGCATGTGTTAAGACAAGCTATACGTCTAGGGATTGTGCTAAAGCTTCGATGTATGACCATTTAGGTTAGTTTAGTGACCACAAACGACGCTCTCGGAACCAGAAAACAATCTCTTGTCGACGTGTCGATCGAAACCGAAACCATGCCACCCTCCTCCCTGGCCAACTAGTTCCCAGAGTGCAACGCGCGCCGTGTTGCATGCAGGGCTTTATGGAAGTAGTCTATTGAGGTTCGACTCGTGTGCGCATGCGCGACAGGCTGACCAGTTGGCTTCGGGTTGGATGGTAATGGCTAAGGGATAAATTAAGGGCAGCGCTGATTGGTTATTTCACTTAATACAGTACAAAAAATTAAATTATTAACCTCTTCAGTGATTAGAATTAGTTTCTTTTAATTGCAACTGTTTATAAAATAAAAAAACCCTTTTCTTAAAAAAACATTCTCCAAACCTAGACATGCTTGTATCAAGGTCTGGCCACACTGTCCACAAAGTCGAACCGGTTGAATCTGGGGAAAAGTTCGAAGGTTCGTCGAACCGGTTCGACCCAGTCGAACCCCGAAAGGTCGACCTTAAAATCCGGTTCGACAAAAGTTCGCGACACCCCTAGTCAAGAGAGAATGCCAAGCCCACTTTCCGACTCTGCCGCACGCCCTGACTCTGCCCGCGCCTCTCATTGACCAAACTCTCTCAATACACGGCTCTGATACGGCTCAGAGCCGAATAAGTAGAGAGTTTGGCCATTTGTTGGAAAATACAAAATGTCAAAAAAAAAAAAAAAAAAAATTTACACGGTCTTTTTTACCGCAAAAATAAACTAGGCATCGCCAAACGCTCATTCTCCGCCCAAAGGTAGAGCTAGAGGTAACAACCATATGCCAAATTTTCAGCCCGATCCGATAACTTAATCAAAAGTTATAAGTGATTTTCTGAAAATTTCAATGGGAAAATGGCGGCCGACGGAGTTTTCAAACACATGGGGCTCTATGCAAGTATTGCTCTATGGCACCAGAAATCGAAAACGGGCAAAAATAGGCTCCATTTTCCCATTGAAATTTTCAGAAAATCACTTATAACTTTTGATTAAGTTATCGGATCGGGCTGAAACTTTGGCATCTGGTTGTGACCTCTAGCTCTACCTTTGGGCGGACAATGAGCGTTCGCCGATGCCTAGTTTATTTTTGCGGTAAAAAAAATGAAAGCCGTTTACAAATCCCTGTAACGCCGAATTGGCGCGCAGCTCTTGAGGAGGAGTAGGGAAGGGTACTGAGGGGCACGTCACCTACAGGTAGTCACGCGACCCCGGGGGGGGGGGGTCACGTGATCTCGGGGGAAGGGGGTCACGTGACCTCGGGGGGGGGGGGGTGACCCCCCCCCCCCCCCCCGGTTATGCAGACGCCGACGCCGCTCAGGCTGGAAACGGGCCCCTAAAAGCTGCGCTCTAAAAGACCGTGTAAATTTTTATAGGCGACAAAAGGGGAGGCGCTATTGGCCGAAAGCGGGCTGGGCGTGTTCCAGGGCGTCTTCAGAAATTCGAATGTGACCAACCAGAAGCCGGAAATAATAGAGAGCTTTAGTAGATCGTTCCCATAACTCTGATAACGATACCCGATACTCCGCCACCGTCTCCCTTGTGCATGCATAATACCGTTATCGGGGCTATCGGAGGTATCGGAACGATCTACTAAAACTCTCTAATGCCCAGGCGGTGGTCGCGAGAAACAAAGCTGATAACTGTACTGGAGTAACTCTCGGTGGCTGTAAATATGGTACACATGATGTTGCAATCACGCTCATCCAAAATGACGGTGGAAGAGTGCGACTAGCGGAACGATCGACATAATCCGTACGCCAAACGCCGAGGGCCGGGTATCTGCCGTCCGAGCGGTCACACACTGTCCGCGCAAAACAGAGTTGAGCGGCGCATTCGTTTCTTACATCTTTCTGCATGATCATGAACAAAACAACACGTGAACCGTCACCTAGCCAATTTATTTTACAGATGGATGAATGGATAGATAAATCCGGCTGAACCCTTTGGGTCGGGCGGTAGCTTATGCCACCTAGCTAATTTATTTTATAGATAAATGACTGAATAGATGAGTCCGGCTGAGGCCTTTGGAGCGGGCGGTAGCTTGCGCCACCTAGCCAATTTTGTTTACAGATGAGTGGATGGATAGATAAATCCGGCTGAACCCTTTGGGTCGGGCTGTAGCATACGCCACCTAGACATTTTGTTTTACAGATAAATGAATGGATAGATTAATCTGGCTGAGCCCAGAGCCGTATATGTAGAGAGTTTGGTCAATGGGAGGCGCGGGCAGAGCCAGGGCGTGCGGCAGACTCGGAAAGAGGGCTTGGCATGCTCTCTCGACCAACCAGAAGCCGAAAAGAATCCCCTAGCGGTGGTAGCGAGAAACAGTTCTGAGCCGATCGATCGTCGAGGGTCTATGTTCGTATATGGCTTTAATAAGTGCGTAAGAGTGAAGTGTAGTAACTCTTTGTGGTTGAAAATAGGGTGCACGTGTTGTTTCATCATGATCATGCAGAAAGATGTAAGAAACGAATGCGCCGCTCAACTCTGTTTTGCGCGGACAGAGTGTGACCGCTCTGACGGCAGATTCCCGGCGCTCGGCGTTTGGCGTACGGATTATGTCGATCTTTCCGCTAGTCGCACTCTTCCACCATCATTTTAGATGAGTGTAATTGAAACATCACGTGTACCATATTTTCAGCCATCGAGAGTCACTCCAATGCAGTTATCAGGTTTGTTTCTCGCGACCACCGCCAGGGTATTATTTCCGGCTTCTGGTTGGTCACATTCGAATTTCTGAAGACGCCCTGGAACACGCCCAGCCCGCTTTCGGCCAATGGCGCCGCTTCATTTGTCTCTTATACTTCCCAACGAATGGCCAAACTCTCTACATACACGGCTCTGGCTGAGCCCTTTGGGTCGGGCGGTAGCTTGCGCCACCTAGCCAATTTATATTACAGATGGATAGATGGATAGATAAATCCAACTGAGCCCTTTGGGTCGGGCGGTAGCTTATGCCACCTAGCCAATTTATTTTATAGATGGATGGATGGATAGATAAATCCGGCTGAGCCCTATGGGTCGGGCGGTAGCTTACGCCACATAGCCAATTTGTTTTACAGATAAATGGATGGATAGATAAATCTGGCTGAGCCCTTTGGGTCGGGCGGTAGCTTGTGCCACCTAGCCAATTTCTTTTACAGATGAATGGATGGATAGATGAGTCCGGCTGAGCCCTTTGGATTGGGCGGTAGCTTGCGCCATCTAGTCAATTTATTCTACATATGGGTGGATGGATAGATAAATCCGGCTGAACCCTTTGGGTCGGGCGGTAGCTTACGCCACCTCGACATTTTGTTTTACAGATAAATGGATGGATAGATAAATCCGGCTGAGCCCTTTGGGTCGGGGGGTAGCTTACACCATCTAGCCAATTTATTTTACAGATGGATGGATTGATAGATAAATCTGGCTGAGCCCTATGGGTCGGGTAGTCGCTTACGCATCCTAGCTAATTTTTTTACAGATGAATGAATGGATAGATAAATCTGGCTGAAGCCTTTGGATCGGGCAGTAGCTTACGCCACCTAGCCAATTTATTTACCAGATGGATGGATGGATAGATAAATTCGGCTGAGCCACTGATCTCTATGACAATCGCTGGATCGCGCTTCCCCGCTTGTTCGCTGCAGCGCAAGAGAAGCCACCAGACTTCACTCGCTTGGGATACGATTTGCCGTTTTTGCTAGCCTTTGCAGCGGTTTTCCAGCGTGCTGTAGACACGTTTTCTACTCGTTCGTCGTCATTCGCCGAAGAAGTTTTTTGAAGACTCTGTGTATTGTTGAGACTTGCCGTTGTGAACACGTGGAAAATTTTACGAAAGTGCAGTGTCGCAGGAAAAAGTCACAACGCGTCGAAAGGAAGGGCTGGCGGCGTGTTCAAAGCTTCCTTGGCACGCCGAAGTGCCGTGTCTCTGTGCCTTCGCACGCTTGGATACCGACCAAGGACCGACGCCGTGTGTATGTGTTTAGCGAGTGCAATGTGCGGGAAGCTGTTCGTGCCTCTGGATCAGCGTCTTTTCCCCTCGCGGTTTAGGAACGAGCTTAATCCAGCGTCCACTAGCGACGGAAGATGGGGGTAAGGTACGTCTTTTTTTCGTCCTTAGACGATTTACACAATACCGTGCACAACAGCTCTTGATCACTGATCAGTGCTGGCTTATTATCAACCTACTTAATTGCACTTGACGTTTGAGCGCGGCTCGCCAGATTGCGCACGACCATATCGGCCGCGCTTCAAAGATTTTCATTCTCGCCGTCTAGTACTTTTGCTTTCGAAAACCCCCCTGGCTCCACAACGTTGCCCTATTCGTGCTCCCACAGAATCTATTAGAGTAGATTTGGGACATACCCATGGTTAATATAGTACATGAGAACACGTGCAGATCTCCCTCTTTTATTGATAGCAACTCACCGGAACAGCTGGACGATCCAGAACTAGTGGCCGATATATATAAATGATCTAAAGGCATCTACGCGCGACACACGTTCAGAACTTTGGCGCGGCGTCAATTCTTGACCGGTATCCAAGCGTGCGAAGGCACAAAGATGCATCACTCGGCGTGCCAAGGAAGCTTTGATCACGCCGCGACACCGGCGACACGTTTTCGACGAGTTGTACCTTTTGATACGGCTTCACGCACGTTGCACACGCTAAACACATTCACACGGCGTCGGTTCTTGGTCGGTGTCCAAGCGCGCGAAGGCCCAGAGACACGGCACTTTGGCGTGCCAAGGAAGCTTTGAACACGCCGCCAGCCCTTCCTTTCGACGCGTTGTGCCTTTTTCCTGCGACACTGCACTTTCGTAAAATTTTCGACGTGTTCACGACGGCAAGTCTCAACAATACACAGAGTCTCAAAAAACTTCCTCGGCGAATGACGACGAACGAGTAGAAAACGTGTCTACAGCACGCTGGAAAACCGCAGCAAAAGGCTAGCAAAACGGGAAATCGTATCCCAGCGGCGTTGCGTCCGGTGGCTTCACTTGCGGGAGCGGCAAGCGCAATCCAGCAATATCATTGAGATCAGTGGGCTGAGCCCTTTGGATCGGGCGGTGGCTTGCGCCACTAGCCATTTTGTTTTACAGATAAATGGATGGATAAATGAATCCGGCTGAGCCCTTTGGATCGGGCAGTAGCTTACGCCACCTAGCCAATTTGTTTTACAGATGAATGGATGGATAGATGAATCCGGTTGAGCCCTTTGGATCGGGCGGTAGCTTACACTACGTAGCCAATTTATTTTACAGTTGAATAGATGGATAGATGAATCCGGCTGAGCCCTTTGGATCGGGCGGTGGCTTGTGCCACCTAGCCATTTTGTTTTACAGATGAATGGATGGATAGATGAATCTGGCTGAGCCCTTTGGATCGGGTGGTAGCTTACACTACATAGCCAATTTATTTTACAGATGAATGGATGGATAGATGAATCTGACTGAGCCCTTTGGATCGGGCGGTAGCTTGAATCACCTAGCCAATTTATTTTACAGATGAATGGATGGATAGATAAATCCGGCTGATCCCTTTGGTTCGGGCGGTAGCTTACGCCACCTAGACATGTTTTTTTTCCATATAAATGGATGAATACATGAATCCGGCTGAGCCCTTTGGATCGGGCAGTAGCTTGCGCCAACTAGCCAATTTATTTTACAGATGGATGGATGGACATATAAATCCGGCTGAGACCTTTGGGTCGGGCAGTAGCTTACGCCACCCAGCCATTTCGTTTTACAGATGAATGGATGGATAGATGAATCCGGCTGAGCCATTTGGATTGGGCGGTAGCTTGCGCCACCTAGGCTATTTATTTTACAGATGGATGAATGGATAGATAAATCCGGCTGAGCCCTATGGGGTTCAGCCAGATTCATCTAACCATCCATTCATCTTTAAAATAAATTGGCTAGGTGGCGCAAGCTACCGCCCGATTCGAAGGGCTCAGCCGGATTCATATGTCCATCCATTCATCTGTAAAACAAAATGACTAGGTGGCGTAAGCTACCGCCCGACCCAAAGGGCTCAGTCAGATTCATCCATTCATCTGTAAAACAAAATGGCTAGGTGGTGTAAGCTACCGCCCGACCCAAAGGGCTCAGCCGGATTTATCTATCCATCCATCCATCTGTAAAATAAATTGGCTAGGTGGCGCAAGCTACCACCTGACCCAAAGGGCTCAGCCGGATTTATCTATCCCTTTCATCCATCTGTAAAATAAATTGGCTAGGTGGCGCAAGCTACCGCCCGACCCAAAGGGCTCAGCCGAATTTATTATCCATCCATCCATCTGTAAAATAAATTGGCTAGGTGGCGCAAGCTACCACCCGATCCAAAGGGCTCAGCCGGATTCATCAGAGCCGTATATGTAGAGAGTTTGCCCATTCGTTGGGAAGTATAGGATACAAATGAGGAAGCGCTGTTGGCCGAAAGCGGGCTGGGCGTGTTCCAGGGCGTCTTCAGAAATTCGAATGTGACCAACCAGAAGCCGGAAATAATACCCTGGCGGTGGTCGCGAGAAACAAACCTGATAACTGCATTGGAGTAACTCGCGATGGCTGAAAATACCCATACAAAAATGGTCTATGAACGTCTATGGAAAATCCTATGGCGAGCTATCACCTTCTATGGCCCTCTATGATCAGCCATAAGAAACCATAAGACACACTATAGCCACCTATAGAAAAATGTATGTCTTCAAAGCTTTAGAATCCCGACCATACCGATTTCTATACCTGGCTATAGAATAATTTATGACTACGCAGCTATAGACTCGCCACTATTCAATATTCTTTAGCGAGCTATAGAAATATGTATGTCCTTGATGCTATAGATTCGCGACTATTGAATGTGCTTTAGCCGTCTATAGGGTGGTGTATGTCCCTAAATCTATAGAATCGTGACCATTGAATTTTCTTTAGCCGACTCAATAGCGTTTTATGTCACCAAAGCTATAGGCCTCTGACCTTTCAATGTTCTTTAGCCGGCTATAGGGTGGTGTATGTCCCTAAAACTATAGACTCGCGACCATCGAACTTTCTTTAGCCGTCTCTATAGTGTTTTATGTCACCAAAGCTATAGGTCTCTGACCATTCAATGTGCTTTAGCCGACAATAGAGCGGTGTATGTCCCTAAATCTATACATGCCTTGCACCTACGTCACATCATGACGTCGAACATCGGTATCTGCCATGCTGGTGGTTGACTCGACGGCCCTTCGCAGCGAGAGCGATTGTAAACTGCGCCGGGCTCGGCTGTAGCGTCCGATCATTTCGTCGGCATGCCCCGCGAGACAGAGTAGACGTCAGGTTAGAGAAAGTACGAGCGGCAGGAAAGAGATGAGGCGTCGGATTATCGAGTTTGCGGAACGCATTTCACGAACGGCGGCACTTTTCTACCGTTGTTTACGTTCGCGCACGCCTTTGCATCGGCTTTTGCTCGTTCGTGGTGTAGATAGCCTTTGACCTTCGCTGCATAACGCCGTTTTCACGCTTCGAGCGCACCTTCGGTGCTCCCGGCCGAATCCGGGCAAGTGTCGCGCCGCGAGCCCGGCCCGACGGCGATCGGCGGCCCCCATGTGCAAGCTCGCCGAGCCGCCAGGTCATCGGTTTGTGTCGTCCGCGATACGACAGCCTTTGCAAGGAGCGAAAGTATGCAGGCGAGCCGGTTAGGAAACATAATAACATAAACCCTGAGACAATGAGAGTTTCTTGCCCGTTATTTGATTTATCCCAGGGTCAAGATTATGACGGTAAAATTGCGTTGCTTACCAGTATTTCGCAAAATCGTAACAATTTTTCTACAAGCGACTCCTAGAGCCGCTGGTCAAATTATGAAGCGCGCAATTAAGCTTTTTTTTTTTTTGGTGACACGGCATATCCTTTGGAGCCAAAACTTCGCCGGCCGCATTTCGAAACTTTCTGCTCGTAGCGCAAACGCACCAATGCCGAAAAATTCCGCACGTACTGGATAAACGTCATCATCGTAAGCTCAGCACGTTTTTCTAAGTTCACGGTACCTTTGTTGAAAATATGGTGCATGTTAGCGCATGTCCGGGCCGTTAGCAGCATCCTCCGCCTTGGAGCGCATCCGCGCGGTGTGAAGTCAACCACCAGTATGGTGCGGGGCCCCGTCCTTCCCTAGATGTTCCCTAGGGTGACGTCACTTGCAAGGCATGTATAGACTCGCGACCATTGAATTTTCTTTAGCCGACTCAATAATGTTCTATGTCACCAACGCTATAGCCTCCGACCTTACAATGTGCTTTATCCGGCTATAGAGGGATGTATGTCTTCCGAGCTATACACTCGCGACCATCCAATTTTTTTAGTCGGCTCAATGGTTTGCTTGGCTATACATGCCTTGCAAGTGACGTGACGCTAGGGAACATCTAGGGAAGGACGGGGCCCCGCACCATACTGGTGGTTGACTTCACACCGCGCGGATGCGGTTACCAAGGCATAGGATGCCGCTAACGGCCCGGACATGCGCTAATATACACCATAATTTCAACAAAGGTACCGTGAACTTAGAAAAACGCGCTGAGCTTACGATGATGACGTTTATCCAGTACATGCGGAATTTTTCGGCATTGGTGCGATTGCGCTACGAGCAGAAAGTTTCGAAATGCCGCCGACGAAGTTTTGACGCGAAGGGCTGCCGTGTCGTCAAGAAAAGAGAAAGCTTAATTGCGCGCTTCAAAATTTGACAAGCGGCTCTAGGAGTCGATTGTAGAAAAATTGTTACGATTTTGCGAAATACTGGTACATAACGCAATGTTACCGTCATAATCTTAACCCTGAGAAAAGGATAAATCAAATAACGGACAAGAAACTCTCATTGTCTCAGGGTTTATATTATTATGTTTCCTAACCGGCTCGGGCCTGCATACTTTCGCTCCTTGCAAAGGTTATCGTATCGCGGACGGCACGAACCGATGACCCGGCGGCTCGGCGAGCTTGCACATGGGGGCCGCCGATCGCCGTCGGGCCGGGCTCGCGGCGCGACACTCGCCCGGATTCGGCCGGGAACACTGAAGGTGCGCTCGAAGCGCGAAAACGGCGTTATGCAACGAAGGTCAAAGGCTATATACACCACGAACGAGCAAAAGCCGATGCAAAGGCGTGCGCGAATGTAAACAACGGTAGAAAAGTGCCGCCGTTCGCCGCTATGAAATGCGTCCCGCAAACTCGATAATTCGCGGCCGCATGCCTTTCCTGCCGCTCGTACTTTCTCTGACTACTCTGTCTCGCGGGGCATGCCGACGAAACGATCGGACGAACATCGGGATACGGGGTGATTGGTACAGCCGAGCGCGACGCAGTTTACCATTGCTCTCGCTGCGAAGGGCCGTCGAGTCAACCACCAGCATGGTAGATACCGGTGTTCGACGCCATCATGTGACGTAGGTGCAAGGCATGTAAAGGCCCGCGACCCTTTTTTTTTTTTTTTTACTGCAGATGTACGAAAGTAAAAGAGAGTCATTCATACGCTCGATCGGGGCGAGAATTTTCTTCAGCCAGGTTAACGGGGCGTACATCGCCGCGGCTATACGCCCGCGATCACAAAAGCGTCCTTATGGCAGTTTTGCCGGCTGCTTTCCCTGCGCATTGCCTTATTTCGGCGTTGACGTCATCTCAATCTTCCGTTTTTTAGCTCTAATTATCTGTCGCTTCCAGTGTATTTTGTAAGTATATGTATTTCGTAGCGCGCCTTCTACTTTGTCCGTGTCCCTGCCATGTTTGTATTTCTTTCTGCCTGCTGTGTTAAATATATTTAATGTTTTTTTGTATATATTTCGTCGTTCTCGACGCGGCGTCAAGAACGCTGGTTACGTCACTATACAGAGGTGAGCTTTACTCTTGTCACGACGGTTTATCGCGCTATAAAGCCGTCTATTGGACTCGTATAAAGTCTCGAGAGGGCGGTTTCGAATGCCGGTGCACATGTCATCGGTGTAGGTAGAGCAACGACGTAGCAATTGCGACGCGAGTGCTGACTGCGCCTCGATCTGGCCGGCCGCGTTCGCTCTGTGGAAATGTAAGCTTGGGACTCTCGAGCCCCGTTAGCTTACTGAAGATGCAAGACACTACTTGGTCGTCGCGAATCCTTTGCCCTTCGAATGGCTTCGAAGCCGTTCCAGCGCCCGGCGTACACCCTACGCTGCGTCCTGCAACAACCGTTCGCACAGCATCGGAACCCTCCGTCTGCTAGCGCCGGCGGTTCGCCGTCGCGGGGATTATGTTCGCGGAAGTTCATGTTCGCGGTGTTTCATGTTCGCCGCAGGAGTTTCTAAAATGCTCCCATTCAAGTCGCGACGATGAATCGTCGGCGCTTGCAGACTGCCAGTAGGGTCCAGAAAGGTTGCGATGCTGCGCGGGCGGTCGCTGACAGGCGCTGCTGCCTAGGGTACGCCGAGCACTGGAACGTTTTCGCCGGCGTTCGCAGGACGAAGATTCCCAACGACAAAGCAGCGCCCTGCATCATCATCAAGTTAAAGGGGCACTGACACCCCAAAGGCCGTATTTATTTTTATTGTCTAAAACGATGCAAGTTGCAGTCATAGAGACGCAAAAAAAAAAAAAAAAACGCATCGCGAAAATAAATTTTTCCGCGCGCGCGCGCGCCTTTTTATTTTTGGCGTTTGATTTTCCCGCCTCTCGCCTCCTCGCTTCTTTTGATCGGTGACGTCAAAAATCAGGAAATTTAGAAGCTTTGTAGGCGACATCTCTATAACATTTAATTACGGCAATCCTAAAACATGTTTTTTAACGCAATTGCGAACGCACTACGGCCCTTCTTTTTGAAATACCAAAAATCGGGAGTTCGTTGTGGTGCCGTCTCCTGGATTTGTATCCTCCAACGGAAAACAGGCGACACCGCTCAAAACCGGTCCGCCGCAACGCCGCCGCTCACTCCTTTCCTCCTCGCTTTGGGTCGCCATGGCAACAGCAGGGAGTGGTGAAAGAAAGTCGACTCTCAGGTCTCCGGAATTTTTGACGTCAAGGCACCGGCGCCGATCGCGCGGGAACTTCGAATTCGGCATTTGGAAATTGTTTTTTTTACTTCACGAATACTGAATTCCCAAATTTCAAATTTTGAGGGTAATGTCCCGGCATCGTTTTCAATCGTTTCGGATAATAAAAAAAAAATATGATTTTCATGTGTCAGTGCCCCTTTAACGCTGCTCGAGAGTCCCACGCTCACATTTTATCAGAGTGAGGCGCAGTCGTCTCTCACTTCGCGATTGCTGCGTCATTGCTCTAACTAAACAATTGACAGTTCTCTCGAGACTTCATGAGCGTTAAATCGACGCGTCTATAGCGCGATAGAGTGTCGTGACAACAAAAAAGCTTACCCCGGCAGGGGCGTAAGCTGCGGTGCAATGTCTGTCAACGCCCATGTCAAGAACGGCGAAATATACACAAATAACAGCCGAAAAAAAAAATCATATCATTAGGCACGCGCTACCCTAGGTGCGTCCTATTATCTCTCAGTTCTGCGAATTCAACAAATCAGCAAGCGCTGTGGCTAATTTTTCTTCTTTTTCTTTAAATTATGAGACATTAAAGTCATTGGAGTTTCTTGGAGCACACATCCCCACCATGTGTCATCATGGTGCTCAGAGATTGTAATTGATGGCAGTGATATAGACTGAACTCAGGCATGAAAAACGTATTACGGCACAAATGTCTTAAACCACGCAATCATAGATGCCACAACGATGCAAAGATTCCCAAAATTGAAATTTAAAAATGCGAACCTAACAGTGTACACATAATTCAAAAGTGCTTGGTAAAAAAAAAAACAAAAAAAGATATATATATATATATATATATATATATGTGTGTGTGTGTGTGTGTATATATATATTTATTTATTTATTTGTTTGTGGACATCCTGCGGAAAGAAAAAGTATTCGCCATTAATTATTCATTTTAAATGATAATGTGGGCTACAGGGCATAAAATATGATATCTTCAAACCTGCCTCGTTCTGGGTCATTTCTGGGAAGTGCAGCTTTAGAAAGAAGTCCAAAAGCTGGTGGGCCTTCATGGAGCTGTCCTGTTCACTCGGTAGTGACAGCGGAGTAGACGCTTTGCATGTTTGAGGAAAAATCATGTCTCCGGTTAGGGTCCCGTGACAACTGTCTCGAAGCTGGTGATAACGCTTGACACTATACTCCGTTTCACCTTCAGTCCGAGCGCAGCGGACGCTAGGAGTAATCCCAGCCAATCCAGCGTGGAGAGTGTCATGTGACCTTGAGCTCCCTGTGTCCCTCTGCCCAACCGGCAGGTCACGCGATTTTTTCCCGGCGCTGGATCGGCTGGGATGGCTTGCCTGTGGCGTCCACTGCGCTCAGACTGAAGGTGGAACGGAGTTCATGCGCGCTTTGCTGGGATGATGCCACCCTTTGTAATACCACTCGCCGACAAACCAGCAGCCATTTTGTTCCTCGGCGATAATCCGTGGGGCTTATAACCCTCCCGGAAACAAGCACCTTATCTCAGAAGTTCGGAGCAGCGTTGTGGAACCCACGGAGGGAGGATTAGCATTTTCCCCCTCGGATGGGATTACCGATGGACACAAAGGCCACTTTCCGGCGCACGGGGAAACAATGAGAGGAACAAAATGGCGGTAGAAGAGGGTGTGGGAAAGGGAAACAGGTAGTTGGCATCACTCTATGCGAAGTGCAAATGAAGGCACTCTACTGGACACGGCACCTGCCTTAAGCCCAAGGCCACACATAGCATCCACTGCACTATGAACCTTGGCTCGAACTGTCAACAGGATATAAGTGACACATTCTCTCGCTGTGTTCATTGTTGGTATGCCCCTGAAGATTAGTCTTTGTGATCGCACCCCCGTTCTGGCCTTGAAGGAGCTCTGCTTTTCAATTTTTCTGTTTTCTCTCTCTCCCTAACCTAAAAGCCTTGTAGAAGGTGCGGACTCGGCGGACCAATCAACCGTAGACTTTTTATCGCTTCACTCTGCTCTCTGTGCGCACGTAACGGAAGGAGCGTGATCACGTGGTTTGACGGATGACGCATTAGCCACTGCCAATCCCGGAATGAGGCTGCTTGCGGACCTAGTTTCGCGTGTCGTGCGGCCCGCGGGGCTGCTGTGGATTTCGCTTCTATGGTAAAAGGTATCCCGATCGAAAAGTCCTACCCGTATGTCGGCAACAAGCGATTTCTTCAAAGAAGCCCAAGACATTCTTGTGATGCGTTCAGTGTTCGGTTCGGCAAATGACAGCTTGTGCTACATCGTGGTGAATCTTCACGGATCCCTTCCTTCTCGGTTTTGTGTTTGAGTGGTTGGTCTGCAGTGCCCGTGTCGACGTATATCTCGGATTACATCTTTCAAGTCCGGTATTTTGAACATAAGTGCGCTGCAACCTATTCGGCGAAAATTGACCGTTCTGTAGTGTCTATCTCCTGGCAGTGCCTATCTTCTGACAGCTGGGAGAATAATTTCCCCGTAATTCTACCGCAGTCGCCTGCCATTAGCTCTCTGAAATCATGTGAAAATTGTAGTTAGAATACTGACATTCTTATTCTCCCTGCGTTTTGTGAAAAGACGTTTCATGGACACCTTTTCGTGGATAGACGTTTCATGGACACACGTTTAGTCGGCACTCGTTACGCGAATTGCACGCTGCAGGGACGTTTCGTCGCGCCTGTATTCCCGAGGCGCGTGCTCACCGACTCAGCCCACCCGTTCACGCCATTTCTTGGCAAATCATTACAAGAGAAACAAAAAAACAAACATATTTTGAGTTGTTTATAAACGTCACGTGTTGATGAAACGTCTTTTGATAAACTGATTGCAGCGCCAATGAGTGGCGACTGGCATTAGCATTTCGGGGGGAAGGGGGGGGGGGGAATTCGGCCGGCTGCCGAAGGACTAGACACTACCCAGGAATTGCCAATTGGTTCTTGTTTGCTTTGCAATATTCTCAGTTGTATAACAGCTCAGTAGTACCTCTTCACATAGTAGAGATTGCTTAGTGTGTGCTTGTCTACAGAATGGACTGTGTGTAATAAACTTCTCACAAGGTTTTTTTTAAAGATGTCCAGTGACAACAAATAATTTGTTTCACATTTCATACGATTGCGGTAAAAAGAAAAACTACAGGCAGCTATGGCAAGATGGTAGAGACTCATAAGATGAGCTATAGAATGAGCTATAGCGGACCATGCAAAGAGCCACAGGTGGCTAAAGAAACCATAGGAAAAGCCATAAGCAGCTATTGCACGGTGTCTAAAAAGATCCATCAAGTAAGCCATAAAGATCTCTATAGCAGACCATACAAGAAGCTATAGGCGGCTAAAGGAACCATAGGAAATGCCATAGGCGGCCGTAGCACGATGGGTAGAGAGAACCATAGGACGAACTATAGAATGAGCTATAGCGAACCATACAAAGAGCAATAGGCGGCTAAAGAAACCAATGGAAAAGTTATAGGCAGCTATAGCACGGTGTCTAAAGAGATCCATAAAGTAAGCCATAGAGATCTCTATAGAAGACCTTACAGGAAGCTATAGACGGCCAAAGGAACCAAAAGAAAAGCCATAGGCGGCTATAGCATCCTTTCTAAAAAGACCCATAGATTAAACCATACAAAATTCGATAGCCAAATTTTTATTGAAAAAGCTATAGACAACAATAGGGTAGACCAGAAGAAAAGCTATAGACAGCCATAGAAGCGGTAATAGCTAATTGGGCCAATATTCTATAGCCGGCCATACAAAGGATTTTCTCTAGCCGACCATAGACCATTTTTGTACGGGTATGGTACACATGATGTACCAATCACGCTCGTCAAAAATGATGGTGGAAGAGTGCGACTAGCGGAACGATCGACATAATCCGTATACCAAACGCCGAAGGCCGGGAATCTGCCGTCCGAGCGGTCACTCACTGTCCGCGCAAAACAGAGTTAAAAGGCGCATTCGTTTCTTACATCTTTCTGCGTGATCATGATCAAAACAGCACGTGACTCTGTTTTCAACCACAAAGAGTTACTACACTTCACTCTTACGCACTTATTTAAACCATATACGAACATAGACCTTCGATGATCGATCGGCTCAGAACTGTTTCTCGCTACCACTGCTAGGGGATTCTTTTCGGCTTCTGGGTGGTCAAGAGAGCATGCCAAGCCCTCTTTCCGAGTCTGCCGCACGCCCTGGCTCTGCCCGCGCCTCCCATTGACCAAACTCTCTACATATACGGCTCTGGGATTCATCTATCCATCCATTCAACTGTAAATCAAAATGGCTAGGTGGCGTAAGATACCGCCCGACCTATAGGGCTCAGCCGGATTTATCTATCCATCCATCCATCTGTAAAATAAATTGGCTAGGTGGCGCAAGCTACTGCCCGATCCAAAGGGCTCAGCCGGATTCATGTATTCATCCATTTATATGCAAAAAAACATGTCTAGGTGGCGTAAGCTACCGCCCGAACCAAAGGGATCAGCCGGATTTATCTATCCATCCATTCATCTGTAAAATAAATTGGCTATGTAGTGTAAGCTACCACCCGATCCAAAGGGCTCAGCCAGATTCATCTATCCATCCATTCATCTGTAAAACAAAATGGCTAGGTGGCACAAGCCACCGCCCGATCCAAAGGGCTCAGCCGGATTCATCTATCCATCTGTTCAACTGTAAAATAAATTGGCTACGTAGTGTAAGCTACCGCCCGATCCAAAGGGCTCAACCGGATTCATCTATCCATCCATTCATCTGTAAAACAAATTGGCTAGGTGGCGTAAGCTACCGCCCGACCCAAACGGCTCAGCGGGATTGATCTATCCATCCATCCATCCATCTGTAAAGTAAATTGGCTAGATGGCGCAAGCTACCACCCGATCCAAAGGGCTCAGCCGAATTTACCTATCCATCTATCGATCTGTAAAATAAATTGGCTAGGCGGTGTAAGCTACCGCCCAATCGATGGGCTCAGTCAGATTCATCTCTTCATCCATTCATATGTAAAATAAAATGGCTAGGTGGCGTAAGCTACCGCCCGATGCAATGGGCTCAGCCGGATTTATCTATCCATCCATCCATCTGTAAAATAAATTGGCTAGTTGGCGTAAGCTACTGCCCGTCCCGAAGGGCTCAGCCGGATTTATCTATCTATCCATCCATCTCTAAAATAAATTGGCTAGGTGGCACAAGCTACCACCCGATCCAAAGGGCTCAGCCGGATTCATCTATCCATCCATTCATCTGTAAAACAAAATGGCTAGGTGGCGTAAGCTACCGCCTGACCTAAAGGGCTCAGCTGGATTTATCTATCCATCGATTCATCTGTTAAATAAATTGACTAGGTTACATAAGCTACCGCCCGACCCAAAGGGCTCAGGCGGATTTATCTATCCATCCATTCATCTGCAAAATAAATTGGCTAGGTGGTGCAAGCTACCGTCCGATTCAAAGGGCTCAGCCGGATTCATCTATCCATTCATTTGTCAGTAAAACAAAATGGCTAGGTAGGGTAAGCTACCGCCCGACCAAAAGGGCTCAGCCGGATTTATCTATCCATCCATTCATCTGTAAAATAAATTGGCTAGGTGGCGGAAGCTACTGCCCGATCCAAAGGGCTAAGCCGGATTTATCTATTCATCCGTCCATCTGTAAAATAAATTGGCTAGTTGGCGCAAGGTACCGTCCAATCCAATGGGCTCAGTCAGAGTCGTCTACCCACCCATTCATCTGTAAAATAAATTGGCTAGATTGCGGAAGCTACCGCCTGATCCGAAGGGCTCAGCCGGATTTATCTACCCATCCATCCATCTTTAAAATAAATTGGCTAGGTGGCACAAACTACCGCCCAATCAAAAGGGCTCAGCCGGACTCATCTATCCATCCATTCATCTGTGAAATAAATTGGCTAGGTGGTATAAGCTACCGCCCGACTCAAAGGGCTCAGCCGGATTTATCTATTCATTCATCTATCTGTAAAATAAATTGGCTAGGTGGCGCAAGCTACCGCCCGACCCAAAGGGCTCAGCAGGATTTATCTATCCATCCATCCATCTGTTAAGTAAATTGGCTAGATGGCGCAAGCTACCGCCCGATCCAAAGGGCTCAGCCGGGTTCATCTATCCATTCATTCATCTGTAAAACAAAATGGCTAGGTGGCGTAAGCTACCGCCCGACCCAAAGGGCTCAGCCGGATTTATCTATCCATCCATCCATCTCAAATAGATTGGCTAGGTGGCGCAAGCTACCGCCCGATCCAAAGGATCAGCCGGATTTATCTATCCATCCATCCATTTGTAAAATAAATTGGCTAGGTGGCACATGTTACCGCCCGATCCAAAGGGCTCGGCCGGACTCATCTATCCATCCATGCATCTATGAAATAAATTGGCTAGGTTGTATAAGCTACCGCCCGACTCAAAGGACTGAGCCGGATTTTTCTATCCATCCATCTATCGGTAAAACAAATTGGCTAGGTGGCGTAAGCTACCGCCCGACCCAAAGGGCTCAGCAGGATTTATCTATCCATCCATCCATCTGTAAAGTAAATTGGCTAGAGGGCAAAAGCTACTGCCCGATCCAAAGGGCTCAGCCGGATTCATCTATCCACCCATTCATCTTTAATATAAATTGGCTAGGTGGCGTAAGCTACCGCCCGATCCGTATGGCTCAGCCGGATTCATCTATCCATTCATCTGTAAAATAAGTTGGCTAGGTGGCACAAGCTACCGCCCGATTCAAAGGGCTCAGCCGGATTCATATATCTATCCATTCATCTGTAAAACAAAATGGCTAGGTGGCGTAAGCTACCGCCCAACCCAAAGGGCTCAGTCAGATTCATCCATTCATTTATTCATCTGCAAAACAAAATGGCAAGGTGGCGTAAGCTACCGCCCGACCCAAAGGGCTCAGAGGGATTTATCTATCCATCCATCCATCTGTAAAATAAATTGGCTAGGTGGCTCAAGCTACCGTCCGATCAAAAAGGCTCAGCCGGATTCAACTATAAATTCATCTGTAAAATAAATTGGCTGGGTTGCACAAGCCACTACCCGACTCATTGGGCTCAGCCGGATTTATCAATCCATCCATCCATCTGTAAAATATATTCGCTAGGTGGCGTAAGCTACCGCCCGACCCAAAGGGCTCAGCCGGATTTATCTATCCATCCATCTATCTCAACTAGATTGGCTATGTGGCGCAAGCTACCGCCCGATCCAAAGGGATCAGCCAGATTTATCTATCCATACATCCATCTGAAAAATAAATTGGCTAGGTGGCACATGTTACCGCCCGATCCAAAGGGATCGGCCCGACTCATCTATTCATCCATTCATCTGTGAAATAAATTGGCTAGGTTGTATAAGCTACCGCCCGACTCAAAGGACTGAGCCGGATTCTTCTATCCATCCATCTATCTGTAAAATAAATTGGCTAGGTGGCGTGAGCTACCGCCCGACCCAAAGGGCTCAGCAGGATTTATCTATCCATCCATCCATCATTAAAGAAAATTGGCTAGATGGCAAAAGCTACTGCCCGATCCAAAGGGCTCAGCCGGATCTATCTATCCATCCATTTATCTTTAATATAAATTGTCTAGGTGGCGTAAGCTACCGCCCGATCCGAAGGGCTCAGCCGGATTCATCTATCCATTCATTTATCTGTAAAAAAAATGGCTATGTGGCGTAAGCTACCGCCCGACCCAAAGGGCCCCGCCGGGTTTATCTATCCATCCATCCATCTGTAAAATAAATTGGCTAGGTGGCGCAAGCCACCGCCCGATACAAAGGGCTCAGCCGGGTTTATCTGCCTATTCATTCATCTGAAAAATATATTGGCTAGGTGTCATAAGCTAGCGCCCGACCCAAAGGGCTCAGCCGGATTCATCTATCCCTCCATTATTCTGTAAAACAAAATGTCTAAGTGCCGTACGCTACCGCTTGACCCAAAGGGCTCAGCCGGATTTATCAATCCATCCATCCATCTGTAAAATAAATTGACTAGGTGGAGTAAGCTACCGCCCGACCGAAAGGGCTTAGCCAGAGTTATCTATCCATCCATCTATTTGTAAAATAAATTGACTAGGTGCCGTAAGCTACCTCCCGAAACAAAGGGCTGAGCCGGATTTATCTATCCATCCATTTAACTGTGAAACAAAATATCTAGGTGGTGTAAGCTACTGCCCGAGCCAAAGGGCTCAGCCGGATTTATCTATCCATCCATCTATCTGTAATATAAATTGGCTAGGTGGCGTAAGCTACTGCGCGACCAATAGGGCTCAGCTGGATTTATCTATCCATCCATCCATTTGTAAAATAAATTGGCTAGGTGGCGCAAGCTATCGCCCGATCTAAAGGGCCCAGCCGGATTCATCTATCCATCGATTCATCTTTAAAATAAATTGGCTAGGTGGCGTAAGCTACCGCCCGATCCGAAGGGCTAAGCCGGATTCATCTACCCATCCATTTATCTGTAAAACAAAATCGCTAGGTGGCGTAAGCTACCACCCGACCCAAAGGGCTCAGCCGGATTTATATATCCATCCATCCATCAGTAAAATAAATTGGCTAGGTGCCACAAGATACCGCCCGATCCAAAGGGCTCAGCTGGACTCATCTATCCATCCATTCATCTGTGAAATAAACTGGCTAGGTGACATAAGCTACCGCCCGACCCAAAGGGCTCAGCCGGATTTTTCTATCCATCCATCTATCAGTAAAAAAAATAGGCTAGGTGGCGTAAGCTACCGCACGGCCCAAACGGCTCAGCGGGATTGATCTATCAATCCATCCATCTGTAAAGTAAATTGGCTAGATGGCACACGTTAACACCCGATCCAAAGGGCTCAGCCGAATTTACCTATCCATTTATCGATCTGTAAAATAAATTGGCTAGGTGGTGTAAGCTAGCGCCCAATGCATGGGCTCAGTCAGATTCATTATCTATCCATTCATATGTAAAATAAATTGGCTAGGTGGCGTAAGCTACCGCCCGATGCAATGGGCTCAGCCGGATTTATCTATCCATCCATCCATCTGTAAAATAAATTGGCAAGTTGGCATAAGCTACTGCCCGACCCAAAGGGCTCTGCCGGATTTATCTATCCATCCATTCATCTGTAAAATAAATTGGCTAGATGGCGCAAGCTACCGCCCGATCCAAAGGGCTCAGCCGGATTCATCTATCCATCCATTCATCTGTAAAAAAAAAATGGCTAGGTGGCGTAAGCTACCGCCTGACCTAAAGGGCTCAGCTGGATTTATCTATCCATCCATCCATCTGTAAAATGAATTGGCTAGGTGGTGCAAGCTACCGATCGACCCAAAGGGCTATGCCAGATTTATCTATCCATCTATTCATCTGTAAAACAAAATGGCTAGGTGGCGTAAGCTACAGGCCGACCGAAAGGGCTCAGGCGGATTTATCTATCCATCCATTCATCTGTTAAATAAATTGGCTAGGTTACGTAAGCTACCGCCCGACCCAAGGGCTCAGCAGGATATGTCTATCCATCCATCCATCTGTTAAATAAATTGGCTAGGTAGTGCAAGCTACCGTTCGACCCAAAAGGCTCAGCCAGATTTATCTATCCATCCATTCATCTTTAAAATAAATTGGCTAGGTGGCGTAAGCTACTGCCCGATCCGAAGGGCTCAGCCGGATTCATCTATCCGTCCATTTATCTGTAAAACAAAATGGCTAGGTGGCGTAAGCTACCGCCCGACCCAAAGAGCTCAGCCGGATTTATCCATCCATCCATCTGTAAAATAAATTAGCTAGGTGGCACAAGATACCACCCGATCCAAAGGGCTCAGCCAGACTCATCTATCCATCCATTCATCTGTAAAAAAAAAGGCTAGGTGGCGTAAGCTACAGGCCGACCGAAAGGGCTCAGGCGGATTTATCTATCCATCCATTCATCTGTTAAATAAATTAGCTAGGTGGCATAAGGTACCGCCGACCCAAAGGGCTCAGACGGATTTCCTATCCATCCATCTATCTGTTAAATAAATTGGCTAGGTGGCGTAAGCTACCGCCCGACCCAGAGGGCTCAGCGGGATTTATCTATCCATCCTTCCATCTGTAAAGTAAATTGGCTAGATGGCGCAAGCTACCACCCGATCAAAAGGGCTCAGCCGGATTCATCTATCCATCCATTCATCTGTAAAACAAAATGGCTAGGTGGCGTAATCTACCGCCCGACTTATAGGGCTCAGTCGGATTTATCTATCTTTCCATCTATCCATCTGTAAAATAAATTGGATAGGTGGCGCAAGCTACCGCTCAACCAAAAGGGTTCAGCCGGATTTATCTATCCATCCATTCATTTGTAAAACAAAACGCCTAGGTGGCGTAAGCTACCACCCGACTCAAAGGGCTCAGCCAGATTTATCTATCCATCCATCCATCTAAAATAATTTGGCTAGGTGGCGCCAGATACTGCCCAATCCAAAGGGCTCAGCCGGATTCATCTATCCATCCATTCATCTGTGAAATAAATTGGCTAGGTGGCGTAAGCTCCCGCCCGACCCAGAGGGCTCAGCCGGATTTATGTATCCATAGATTCATCTGTAAAATAAATTGGCTAAGTGGCGCAAGCTACCGCCCGACCAAAGGGCTCAGCCGGACTTATCTATCCATCCATCCATCAGTAAAATAAGTCGGCTAGGTGTCGCAAGCTACCGCCCGATGCAAAGGGCTCAGCCGGATTCATCTATCTATCTATTCAACTTTAATATAAATTGGCTAGGTGGCGTAAGCTACCGCCCGATCCGAAGGGCTCAGCCGGATTCATCTATCCATTCATTTATCTGTAAACCAAAATGGCTTGGTGGGGTAAACTACCGCCCGACCCAAAGGGCCCCGCCGGATTTATCTATCCATCCATCCATCCGTAAAATAAATTGGCTAGGTGGGGTAAGCTACCGAAAGATACAAAGGGCTCAACCGGGTTTATCTATCTATTGACCCATCTGTAAAGTGTATTGGCTAGGTTGCGTAAGCTACCGCACGACCCAAAGGGCTCAGCCGGAGTCATCTATCCCTCCATTAATCTGTAAAACAAAATGTCTAAGTGCCGTACGCTACCGCCCGACCTAAAGGACTCAGCCCTATTTATCTATACATCCATCCATCTGTAAAATAAATTACTAGGTGGCGCAAGCTACTGTCCGATCAAAAGGGTTCAGCTGGATTCATCTATCCATTCATCTGTAAAATAAATTGGCTAGGTGGCGGAAGCTACCTCCCGAAACAAAGGGCTCAGCCGAATTTATCCATCCATTCACCTAACTATAAAACAAAATGGCTAGGTGGTGTAAGCTACCGCCCGACCCAAAGGGCTCAGCTGGATTTATCTATCCATCCATCCCTCTGTAAAATAAATTGGCTAGGTGGCGTAAGCTACTGCCCGACCCAACGGGCTCAGCCGGATTCATCTATCATTCCATCCACCTGTAAAATAAATTTTCTAGGTGGCACAAGCTACCGCCCGATCCAAAGGGCTCAGCCGGATTCATCTATCCATCCATTTATCTTTAAAATAAATTGGCTAGTTGGCGTAGCTACCGCCCGATCCGAAGGGCTCAGTGGGATTCATCTATCGATCCATTTATCTGTAAAACAAAATGGCTAGGTGGCGTAAGCTACCGCCCGACCCAAAGGGCTCAGCCGTATTTATCTATCCATCCATCCATCAGTAAAATAAATTGGCTAGGTGGCATAAGCTACCGCCCGACCCAAAGGGCTCAGCCGAATTTATCTATCCATCGATCCATCTGTAGAATAAATTGGGTAGGTGACGCAAACTACCGCCCAATTCAAAGGGCTCAGCCAGACTAATCTATCAATCCATTCATCTGTAAAATAAATTGGCTAGTTGGCATCAGCTACTGCCCGACCCAAAGAACTCAGCCAAATTTATCTGTCCATCCATCCATCTGTAAAATAAATTGGCCAGGTGGCGTAAGCTACCGCCCGACCCAAATGGCTCAGCGGGATTGATCTATCCATCCATCCATCGGTAAAGTAAATTGGCTAGATGGCGCAAGCTACCACCCGATCCAAAGGGCTCAGCCGAATTTACCTATCCATCTATCGATCTGTAAAATAAATTGGCTAGGCGGTGTGCTACCGCCCAATCGATGGGCTCAGTCAGATTCATCTCTCCCTTCATTCATATGTAAAATAAATTGGCTAGGTGGCGTAAGCTACCGCTCGATGCAATGGGCTCAGAAGAATTTATCTATCCATCCATCCATCTGTAAAATAAATTGGCTAGTTGGCGTAAGCTACTGCCCGACCCAAAGGGCTCAGCCGGATTTATCTATCTATCCATTCATCTGAAAATATATTGGCTAGATGGCACAAGCTACCGCCCGATCCAAAGGGCTCAGCCGGATTCATCTATCCATCCATTCATCTGTAAAACAAAATCTCTAGGTGGCGTAAGCTACCGCCTGACCTAAAGGGCTCAGCTGGATTTATCTATCCATCCATCCATCTGTAAAATAAATTGGCTAGGTGGTGCAAGCTACCGTTCGACCCAAAGGGTTATGCCAGATTTATCTATCCATCCATTCATCTGTGAAACGAAATTGCTAGGTGGCGTAAGCTACAACCCGACCGAAAGGGCTTAGCCGGATTTATCTATCCATCCATTCATCTGTTAAATAAATTGGCTAGGTTAATAAGCTACCGCCCGACCCAAAGGGCTCAGCCGGATTTATCTATCCACCCATCCATCTGTAAAATAAATTGGCTAGGTGGTGCAAGCTCCCGTTCGACCCAAAGGGCTCAGGCGGATTTATCTATCCATCCATTCATCTGCAAAATAAATTGGCTAGGTGGTGCAAGCTACCGTCCGATCCAAAGGGCTCAGCCGCATTCATCTATCCATTCATTTATCTGTAAAACAAAATGGCTAGGTAGTGTAAGCTACCGCCCGACCAAAAGGGCTCAGCCGGATTTATCTTTCCATCCATCCATCTGTAAAATAAATTGGCGAGGTGGCATAAGCTACCGCCCGACCCAAACGGCTCAGCCGGATTTATCTATCCATCCATTCATCTGTAAAATATATTGTCTAGGTGGCGGAAGCTACTGCCCGATCCAAAGGGCTAAGCCGGATTTATCTATCCATCCGTCCATCAGTCAAATAAATTGGCTAGGTGCCGCAAGCTACCGTCCAATCCAATGGGCTCAGTCACAGTCGTCTATTCATCCATTCATCTGTAAAATAAATTGGCTAGTTGGTGTAAGCTACCGCCCGATTCAAAGGGCTGAGCCGGATTCATATATCCATCCATTCATCTGTAAAACAAAATGGCTAGATGATGTAAGCTTCCTCCCGACCCAAACGGCTCAGACGGATTCATCTATCCATCGATTCATCTGTAAAACAAAATGGCTAGGTGGCGTAAGCTACCGCCCGACCCAAAGGGCTCAGCCAGATTTATCTATTCATCAATTTATCTAAAATAAATAGGCTAGGTGGCGCAAACTACTGCCCGATCCAAAGGGCTCAGCCGGATTCATCTATCCATCCATTCATCTGTAAAATAAATTGGCTAGGTGGCATAAGGTACCGCCCGACCCAAAGGGCTCAGCCAGATTTATCTATCCATCCACCTATTTGTCAAATAAATTGGCTAGGTGGCGCAAGCTACCGCCCGACCCAAAGGGCTCAGCCCGATGCATCTATCCATCCATCCATCAGTAAAATAAGTTGGCTAGGTGGCACAAGCTACCGAACGACCCAAAGGGCTCAGCCGGATTTACCTATCTATCCAGGCATCTGTAAAATAAATTGGCTAGTTGGCGCAAGCTACCGCGCGATCCAAAGGGCTCAGCCAGATTCATCTATCCATCCATTCATCTTTAATATAAATTGGCTAGTTGGCGTAAGCTACCGCCCGACCCAAAGGGCTCAGCCGGATTCATCTATCCTTCCATCCATCTGTAAAATAAATCGGTTAGGTGGCGTAAGCTACCTCCCGACTCAAAGGGCTAAGCCGCATTTATTTATCCATCCAATTAACTGTGAAACAAAATGGCTAGGTGACGTAAGCTACCGCCCGACCCAAAGGGCTCAGCCGGATTTATCTATCCATCCATCTATCTGTAAAATAAATTGGCTAGGCGGCGTAAGCTACTGCCCGACCCAAAGGGCTCTCCTGCATTTATCTATCCATCCATCCATCTGTAAAACAAAATGGCCAGGTGGCGCAAGCTTCCGCCCGATCCAAAGGGCTCAGCCGGATTCATCTCTCCATCCATTCATCTTTAAAATAAATTGGCTAGGTGGCGTAAGCTACCGCCCGATCCGAAGGGCTCAGCCGGATTCATCAATCCGTCCATTTATCTGTAAAACAAAATGGCTAGGTGGCGTAAGCTAGCGCCCGACGCAAAGGGCTCAGCCGGATTTATCCATCCATCCATCTGTAAACTAAATTAGCTAGGTGGCACAAGATGCCGCCCGATCCGAAGGGCTTAGCCAGACTCATCTATCCATCCATTCATCTGTAAAATAAATTAGCTAGGTGGCATAAGCTACCGCCGACCCAAAAGGGCTCAGCCGGATTCTTCTATCCATCCATATATCTGTAAAATAAATTGGCTAGTTGGCGTAAGCTACCGCCCAACCCAAAGGGCTCAGCGGGATTTATCTATCCATCCTTCCATCTGTAAAGTGAATTGGCTAGATGGCGCAAGGTACCGCCCGATCAAAAGGGCTCATCCGGATTCATCTATCCATCCATTCATCTGTAAAACAAAATGGCTAGGTGGCGTAAGCTACCGCCCGACTTATAGGGCTCAGTCGGATTTATCTATCTTTCCATCTATCCATCTGTAAAATGAATTAGCTATGTAGCGCAAGCTACCGCTCAACCCAAAGGGCTGAGCCGGATTTATCTATCCATCCATTCATCTGTAAAACAAAATGCCTAGGTGACGTAAGCTACCGTCCGACTCAAAGGGCTCAGCCAGATTTATCTATCCGTCCATCCATCCGAAAAATAAATTGGCTAGGTGGCGCAAGCTACCGAAAGATACAAAGGGCTCAGCCGGGTTTATCTATCTATTCATCCACTTGTGAAATATATTGGCTAGGTGGCGTAAGCTACCGCACGACCTAAAGGGCTCAGCCGGAGTCATCTATCCCTCCATTAATATGTAAAACAAAATGTCTAAGTGCCGTACGCTACCGCCCGACCTAAAGGGCTCAGCCCTAGTTATTTATACATCCATCCATCTTTAAAATAAATTGGCTAGGTGGCGCAAGCTACCGCGCGATCCAAAGGGCTCAGCCAGATTCATCTATCCATTCATTCATCTTTAATATAAATTGGCTAGGTGGCGTAAGCTACCGCCCGATCCGAAGGGCTCACCAAGATTCATCTATCCATCCATTTATCTGTAAAACAAAATGGCTAGGTGACGTAAGCTACCGCCCGACCCAAAGGGCCCCGTCGGATTTATTTATCCATCCTTCCATCTCTAAAATAAATTGGCTAGATGGCGCAGGCTACCGCCCGATACAAAGGGCTCAGCCGGGTTTATCTATCCTGTCATCCATGTGTAAAATATATTGGCTAGGTGGCTGAAGCTACCGCCCCACCCAAAGGGCTCAGCCAGATTCATCTATCCCTCCATTAATCTGTAAAACAAAATGGCTAGGTGCCGTACGCTACCGCCCGACCCGAAGGGCTCAGCCGGATTTATCCATCCATCCGTCTGTAAAATAAATATGCTAGGTCGCGCAAGCCACCGCCCAATCTAAAGGGCTCGGCGGGATTCATCTATCCATCCATTCATCTGAAACATATATTGGCTAGGTGGCGTAAGCTACCGCCCGACCCAAAGGGCTCTACCGGATTTATCTATCCATCCATCCATCTGTAGAATAAATTGGCTAGGTGGCATAAGCTACTGCCCGACCCAAAGGGCTCAGCCGGATTTATCTATCCATCCATTCATCTGTAAAATTAATTGGGTAGGTGGTGCAAGCTACCGTTCGACCCAAAGGGCTCAGCCGGATTGATCTATCCATACATCCATCTGTAAAATAAATTCGCTAGGTGGCGTAAGCTACCGCCCGACCCATAGGGCTCAGCCGGATTCATCTATCCATCCATTCATCTTTAAAATAAATTGGCTAGGTGGCGTAAGCTACCGCCCGATCCTAAGGGCCCAGCCGGATTTATCTATCCAGCTATCGATCTGTAAAAAAATTGTCTATGGCGGCGCAAGCTACCACCCAATCCAATGGGCTTGGTCAGATTCATCTATTAATCCATTCATCTGTAAAATAAATTGGCTAGGTGGCGCAAGCTACCGCCCGACCCAAAGGGCTCTGCTGGATTTATCTATCCATCTATTCATCTCTAAAACAAAATGGCTAGGTGGCCCAAGCTACCGCCCGATCCAAAGCGCTCAGCCGGATTCATCTTTCCATCCATTCATCTGTAAAATAAATTGGCTTTGTGGCGTAAGCTACCGCCCGACCCACAGGGCTCAGCCGGATTTATCTATCCATCCATCCATCTTTAAAATAAATTGGCTATGTGGCGCAAGATACCGCCCAATACAAAGGGCTCAGCCGGGTTCATCTATCTATTCATCGATCTGTAAAATATATTGGCTAGGTGGCGTAAGCTACCGCCCGACCCGAAGGGCTCAGCCGGATTCATCAATCCCTCCATTAATGTGTAAAACAAAATGGCTAGGTGCCGTACGCTACCGCCCGACCCAAAGGGCTCAGCCGGATTTATCTATCCATCCATCCATATGTAAAATGAATTGGCTGGGTTGCGCAAGCTAGTACCCGACCCATAGGGCTCAGCCGGATTTATCAATCCATCCATCCATCTGTAAAATCAATTGGCTAGGTTGTGTAAGCCACTACCGACACTTTGGATCAGCCGGTAGCTTACGCCACCTAGCCAATTTAATTTACAGATGGATGGATGGATAGATAAATCCGGCTGAGCCTTTTGGGTCGGGCGGTCGCTTGTGCCACCTAGCCAATTTCTTTTACAGATGAATGGATGGATGGATAGATGAGTCCAGCTGAACCCCTTGAATCGGGCGGTACCTTGCGCCACCTAGCCAATTTATTTTATAGATGGATGGATGGATAGATAAATCTGGCAGAGCCCTTTGGCTCGGGCGGTAGCTTACGCCACCTAGCCATTTTGTTTCACACACAAATGGATGGATAGATGAATCCGGCTGACCCCTTCAGATCAGGCGGATGCCTACGCCACCTAGCCAATTTGTTTTAAAGATGAATGGATGGATAGATGAATTCAGCTGAGCTCTTTGGATCGGGTGGTAGCTTACGCCACCTAGCCAATTTATTTTACAGATGGATGGATGGATAGATAAATCCGGCTGAGCTCTTTGGTTCGGGTGGTAGCTTATGCCACCTAGCCAAGTTATTTTACTGTTAACACAGAGGTTCGGGCGACTTGGTTGCTCATGATGTACAGGGGGTACAGCGCACCCGCAGAACACTCATTCAAATCAACATACACACAAAAGAAAGAAACAGCGCTGAGTAAGTGTTTCTTTCTTTTGTGTGTATGTTGATTTGAATGACTGTTCTGCGGGTGCGCTGTTCCCCCTGTACATTATTTTACTGATGTATAGATGGATAGAAGAGTCTGGCGGAGCCCGTTGGATCGGGTGGTAGCTTGCGCAATCTAGTCAATTTACTTTACAGATGGATGGATGGATAGATAAATTCGGCTGAGCCCTTTGGATCGGGCGGTAGCTTGTGCCACCTAGCCAATTTATTTTACAGATGGATGGATGGATAGATAAATCCGGCTGAGCCCTTTGGGTCGGGCGGTAGCTTATGCCACCTAGGCAATTTGTGTTACAGATAAATGGACGGATAGATGAATCCGGCTGAGCCCTTCGGATCGAGCGGTAGCTTAAGCCACCTCGCCAATTCATTTTAAAGATGAAGGGGTGGATAGATGAATCCGGCTGAACCTTTGCATCGGGCGGTAGCTTGCGCCACGTAGCCAATTTATTTTACAGATGGATGGATGGGTAGATAAATGCGGCTGAGGCCTTTGGGTCGGGCGGTAGCTTACGCAACCTAGCCAATATATTTTACAGATGGATGGATGGATAGATAAATCCAGCTGAACCCTTTGGGTCGAGCGGTAGCTTATGCCACCTAGCCAATTTATTTTACAGATGAATGGACGGATAGATGAGTCCGGCTGAGGCCTTTGGATCGGGCGGTAGCTTGCGCCACATAGCCAATTTATTTTACAGATGGATTAATGGAAAGATAAATCCGGCTGAGCGCTTTGGGTCGGGCGGTAGCTTGCGCCCTTTAGCCAATTTGTTTTACAGATAAATGGAAGGACAGATAAATCCGGCTGAGGCCCTTGCGTCGGGCGGTAGCTTAAGCCACCTAGCCAATTTCTTTTACAGATGAATGGATGGATAGATGAGTCCGGCTGAGTCTTTTGTATTGGGCGGTAGCTTGCGCCACCTAGATAATGTTTTTTACAGATGGATGGATAGACAAATCCGGCTGAGCCCTTTGGGTCGGGCGGTAATTATCGCCACCTAGTCAATTTATTTTACAGAGGGATGGATAGATAGATAAATCCGGCTGAGCCCTTTCGGTCGGGCGGTGGCTTATGCCACCTAGCCAATTTATTTTACAAATGAATGGATCGATAGATGAATTTTGCTGAGCCCATTGTATCGGGCGGTAGCTTGCGCCACCTAGCCAATTTATTTTACAGATGGATGGATGGATAGATAAATCCGGCTGAGCCCTTTGGGTCGGGCGGTAGCTTTCATCACCTAGCCATTTTGTTTTACAGATCAATGAATGGATAGATGAATCCGGCTGAGCTTTTAGGATCGGGCGAAAGATTTTGCCACCTAGCCAATTCATTTTACAGATGAATGGATGGATAGATAAATCCGGCTGAGCCCTATGGGTTGGGTAGTAGCTTACGCAACCTAGCTAATTTATTTTACAGATGAATGGATGGATAGATGAATCCGGCTGAGGCCTTTGGATCGGGGAGGTAGCTTGCGCCACCTAGCCAATATATTTTACAGATGGATGAATGGAAAGATAAATCCGGCTGAGCCCTTTGTGTCGGGCGGGAGCTTGTGCCACCTAGCCATTTTGTTTTACAGATAAATTGATGGATAAATGAATCCAGCTGAGCCCCTTGCATCGGGCGGTAACTTACGCCACCTAGCCAATTAATTTTACGGATGAATGGATGGATAGATAAATCCGGCTGAGCCACTGATCTCTATGACAATTGCTGGATCGCGCTTCCCCGCTTGTTCGCTGCAGCGCAAGTGAAGCCACCGGACTTCACTCGCTTGGCATACGATTTGCCGTCTTTGCTAGCCTTTGCTGCGGTTTTCCAGCGTGCTGTGGACACGTTTTCTACTCGTTCGTCTTCATTCGCCGAAGAAGTTTTTTGAAGCCTCTGTGTATTGTTGAGACTTGCCGTTGTGAACACGTGGAAAATTTTACGAAAGTGCAGTGTCGCAGGAAAAAGGCACAACGCGTCGAAAGGAAGGGCTGGCGGCGTGTTCAAAGCTTCCTTGGCACGCCGAAGTGCCGTGTCTCTGTGCCTTCGCACGCTTGGATACTGACCAAGAACCGACGCCGTGTGTATGTCTTTAGCGAGTGCAATGTGCGTGAAGCTGTTCGTGCCTCTGGATCAGCGTCTTTTCCCCTCGCGGTTTAGGAACGAGCTTAATCCAGCGTCCACTAGCGACGGAAGATGGGGTGAAGGTACGTCTTTTTTTCGTCCTTAGACGATTTACACAATACCGTGCACAACAGCTCCTCATCACTGATCAGTGCTGGCTTATTATCAACCCACTTAATTGCACTTGACGTTTGAGCGCGGCTCGCCTAATTGTAATTGGTCAACAGATTGCACACGACCATATCGGCCGCGCTTCAAAGATTTTCATTCTCGCAGTCTTGTACTTTTGCTTTCGAAAACCCCCCTGGCTCCACAACGTTGTCCTATTCGTGCTCCCACGGAATCTATTAGAGTAGATTTGGGACATAGCCATGGTTAATATAGTACATAAGAACACGTACAGATCTCCCCCTTTTATTGATAGCAACTCACCGGAACAGCTGGACGATCCAGAACTCCGTGGCCGATATATATACATGATCTAAAGCCTTCTACGCGCGACACACGTTCATAACTTTGGCGCGGCGTCAATTCTTGACCGGTATCCAAGCGTGCGAAGGCACAAAGATGCATCACTCGGCGTGCCAAGGAAGCTTTGATCACGCCGCGACACCGGCGACACTTGTTTTCGACGAGTTGTACCTTTTGATACGGCTTCACGCACATTGCACTCGCAAAACACATCCACACGGCGTCGATTCTTGGTCGGTATCCAAGCGTGCGAAGGCACAGAGACACGGCACTTCGGCGTGCCAAGGAAGCTTTGAAGACGCCGCCAGCCCTTCCTTTCGACGCGTTGTGCCTTTTTCCTGCGACGCTGCACTTTCGTAAAATTTTCCACGTGTTCACGACGGCAAGTCTCAACAATACACAGAGTCTTCAAAAAGCTTCTTCGGCGAATGACGACGAACGAGTAGAAAACGTGTCCACAGCACGCTGGAAAACCGTAGCAAAGGCTAGCAAAAACGGCAAATCGTATCCCAAGCGAGTGAAGTTCGGTGGCTTCACTTGCGGGAGCGGCAAGCGCGATCCAGCAATTGTTATTGAGATCAGTGGGCTGAGCCCTTTGGGTCGAGCGGTAGCTTATGCCATTTAGCCAATTTATTTTACAGATGAATGGATGGATAGACGTGTCCGGCTGAGCCCTTTGGTTCGGGCGTAGCTTGCGCCAACTAGCCAATTTATTTTACAGATGGATGGATGGATAGATAAATCCGGCTGAGCCCTTTGGGTCGGGCGGTAGGTTACGTGACCTAGTCAATATATTTTACAGATGGATGGATGGATAGATAATTGCGGCTGAGCCCTTTGGGTCGGGCGGTAGCTTACGCCACTTAGCCTTTTTGTTTTACAGATCAATGGATGGATAGATGAATTCGGCTGAGCTCTTTGGATCGGGCGGTAGCTTGCCCCACCTAGCCGATTTATTTTACAGATGGATGGATGGATAGATAAATCCGGCTGAGCTCTTTAGCTTGGGCTGTAGCTTGCGGCACATACCCAATTTATTTTACAGATGGATGGATGGATAGAAAAATCCGGCTTAACCCTTTGGGTCGGGTGGTCGCTTATGCCACCTAGCCAATTTATTTTATTGGTGGATGGATGGATAGATGAATCCGGCTGAGCCCTTTGGATCGGGCGGTAGCTTGCACCACCTAGCCAATTTAATTTCAAGATGGATGGGTGGATAGATAAATCCGGCGGAGCCCTTTCGGTCGGGCGGTCGCTTACGCCACCTAGCCAATTTGTTTTACAGATAAATGGATGAATAGATAAATCTGGCTGAGCCCTTTGGGCCGGGTGGTAGCTTGTGCCACCTAGCCAATTTCTTTTGCAGATGAATGGATGGATAGATGAGCCCGGCTGAGCCCTTTGGGTTGAGCGGTAGCTTACGCCACCTAGACATTTAGTTTTACAAATAAATAGATGGATAGATGAATCCCGCTCTGCCCTTTGGGTCGGCTGGTAGCTTGCGGCACCTTGCCAATTTATTTTACAGATGGATGGTGTCACGATCTTTCTCGAACGTGGACGAAGGGGGCCGAAGCACCCGCCGAGGAGAGACGACACGCAGCCTGGTTGTGAGGCGGATGATGACTGGCCGGAGCATGTGCGCTCAACGGCGTTTATTAGCGCGGTGAACAATGTTGCCCGCCGAGCCAGGCGGCCGCAGACGGGCGGACTGGAGGGGGGCGCTACATACTTGTTACATCCCTCCCCCCAGTTTGTCTTTTCTGAAACAAAATAAATGAAATAACACACACAACCGACACCACATGGCGTCTGGTCGTGCCAAGTCCTGGCCGGTCGATGGTGAAGATCACCCCGGCGAGTACCGGTTAGGTGGCCTTCGCTGCCGCATACTCCGCCTGGGCCCTGGAGTCGACGGGCCAGGTGTGGCAACCCTGGGCGCTGCCTGTACAGGTTGCGCTCCACCCGGTGGAGCTGCAGGGACCGGATTTGGGTGTGGCACCTGTCTAACTGGTGCCACAGGAGTGGCGACGCTGGTCGCCTCCGTGCTGGTGGGTGGCGCTCCACTGGCCACGACTGGTGCTGTTGTTGGGCCCCCTGCAGGTTGGTCCTCTGAAGCGACGGCCGAGGGTGGTAGCCAGGTCCCGTGGCGAGGCCTGACATGGTCGGCGAGCCGGTGCCAGGTGGTCCCGTCGAGCGTGCCGACGAGCAGCGACGAGGCACTCGCTGGTAAAACCACACGCCCGGCAGACCAGGGTGGGCCAGGACGGAAGTTCCTGGCGTACACCGACGCTCCCGGCTCCGGCAAAGGCGCGGGACGGCACCCTCGGTCAGCAGCCAGCTTCTGCTTCAGCTGCTTCAGGAGCGCCGTGGACCGGAGGTCTGGATGCAAGAAGTCCAGGGGGGTCTTGACCATCCGGCCCAGCAGAAGCTCGCAGGGGGCACGGCCAGTGACCTCATGGGGTGTGGTCCGGTACTGAAACAGTACCCGGGCCACCTGCGTCCGGAAATCCCCGGACTGGCTCCTCTTGAGCTTGTCCTTGAGTGTCTGTATTACCCGCTCTGCTGTACCATTGGAAGCGGGGTGGTACGGCGGAACCAGCATCCGGCGGATTTCATTCCTCTGCAGCCAGTCGAGGTACTCGGCGCTAGCGAAAGCGGGACCATTGTCGGACACAATAATGCCCGGCAATCCCTGCGCCGCGAAGACCTTCCGCAGAGCCGCAATGGTCGCGTTTGCCGATGGAATGGTGACTGGCAGTGCCTCCACCCACTTGGAGAAGGCGTCCACTACCACCAGGAAGTAGTGGCCCTTGAAGGTTCCCGCATAGTCCACGTGCAAGCGGGACCACGGCCTCTGTGGGAACGGCCGAAGGGTGATCTCCACGTGGCGCGAGGCTCGCTGGTTTTCCTGGCAGACCTGGCAGCCTTGCACCTGGTGCACGATGTCCTGGTCCAGGCCAGGCCACCAAACGTGCGACCGTGCCACCATCTTGGTCTTTCCGATGCCAGGGTGCCCCGCGTGCAGCAACTGCAGCACCTTGGCCCGGAGACTCTGTGGAATCACCACCCTGGAACCCCACAGGAGGTAGCCTTGCTCCAAGCTCAGCTCGGCGGTCTTGTGGCTGTATGCCTGGTGACGCAGCTCCTCCCCTCGGGCAACCGCCTTGACCACCTGCGACAGGACCGGGTCCCGGCTGGTCGCCTGCGCCACCGCAGTCCTGGTGAGCACCCCCGGGTAGGCCCACTCCAGCAGGAACACGTCAGCTGGCTCTGGAACGGCAGCAGGCACCTCCGGCAGGGGCAGGCGGCTCAGGGCGTCTGCAGGTCCCAGGTCCTTCCAAGGGCGGTAGACCAGCTTGTACCTGTAGGCTGCCAGCGTCAAGGCCCAGCGTACCACTCGAGGCGAGGCTTGCACTGGAACTGCCTTGTCAGGTCCCAGCAGCCCCAGCAGCGGCTTGTGGTCCGTGACTGCCTCGAACTGCCGGCCCCACAGGTACTGATGGAAGCGCTGGACCCCGAAGATGAGGGCCAAGCCTTCCTTGTCGAGCTGGCTGTAGCGTTGCTCCGCCGCATGAAGCCGACGAGAAGCAACCGCCACAGGGTTTTCCTGACCTTCCTGACCCCGGTGCGACAGGACGGCTCCTACCCCGTACGGCGACGCATCCACGGTGAGGACTACAGGCTTGGCCGGGTCGAAGTGCACCAGCACTGGAGCCTTAACTACCAGCCCCTTGCTGCGCTGGAAGGCCAAGTCCTGCTCCTTCTTCCAGGCCCACTGCTGACCGTCACGAAGCAGACGATGCAGTGGCTCCAGATGCGTCGACAGGTTGGGCAGGAACCTCCTGTAGAAGTTGATGAGGCCGAGGTAGCTCTGAAGCTCCTTCTTGCTCTTGGGCTTCGGCGCCTTGAGCACGGCCTCAATCTTGCGAGGTGCCGGGGCCAGGCCAGCCTGGGAGATGATGTGTCCCAGGTACTCCACGCTGGGGGTCAGGAACACGCACTTGTCCAGCCTCAGCTTGAGACCGGCGTCCTGTAGTCGTGTCAGGACTTTGCGCAGGTTCTGCAGGTGGTCCCCGTCGTCGGTACCGGTAACCAGGATGTCGTCCAAGTACACCGCCACGTGCCTCATGCCCCTGAAGAGGTTGTCCATTTCTCTCTGGAAGATGGCTGGGGCTGAGGCCACGCCGAACGGTAGGCGCGTGTACTGGAAGAGTCCCATGGTAGTCGAAATGGTGACGTACTTCCGGGCGGCATCCTGGAGCACCATCTGCTGGTAGGCATCTCGAAGGTCGAGCTTGGTGAACTTCTGTCCCCCGGACAGAGCCGACCAGAGATCTTCTACCCGAGGCAGTGGGTACTTCTCGACGGTAGCGACGGGGTTGATGGTGACCTTGAAGTCCCCGCAGATCCTGACGCGGCCGTCTTGCTTGAGGACTGGAACGATCGGTGCAGCCCACTCGGAAGACTTGACGGGCACCAGGATTCCCTCTCGCTGCAGCCGTTGCAGCTCCTGGGTGACCCCGTCCTTCAGGGCGAACGGCAGCGGACGCGGCGTGAAGAATCGAGGCCGGGTTCCCTCGGGTATGTGCATGCCGACCGTCGTGCCGGCGAAGGTGCCCACCCCTGGCTGGAACAGGGACTGGAAGTCGGTCAGGAGGCTCGAGACATCCTTCACCACGTGCAGCGCAGCTTCTTGGTACTCCGGCAGCCGAACACCCAGCGAGTGAATCCAGTTCCGGCCCAGCAGCGTCGGTGACGACCCCTGGGTTAAGTAAAGGGGAAGGATTGCCTCCCTGTCGCCAAGGCGAACGCTGACTTGGGCCCGACCCTGGACCTGGGAAAGCTGCCCGGAGTAGCTGCGCAGCATGACGTCAGACATGGACACGCCGGGGAAGGTCCGCTTGAACAGTTTCCCGGGCATGACCGACACGCTGGCCCCTGTGTCCAGCTCCATGGTGATGGGGTGGCCGCAGACTTCGACTGACACCAAGTAAGGTGGCACAAACGATGAAAGTCTATTGGTGTGCCACACGTCGAAAATCTGCGGTTCCTCGGTCACGACGTGGACCCTGGCTGAGGAGGTACCCGGACCTGGTGCCGCTCGTCCCCGCCGCGTTCTCTTGCGACGACCACCCTGGCCGCGGGCTTGGCTGGAACCCGGGCTTGAACCAGGCTGCTGATGCTGCTGCAGCTGGCCGCCGCTCGTCCTTCCCCCTCGGCAGACACGTGCGAGGTGCCCAGTTCTCCCGCACGTGAAGCATTGTGCTTGGACGAACTGGCACTGTGAGGGGGAGTGGGCAGCACCGCAGCGGCTGCAGGCACCGCTCCTTGCCGCCATCTTGTTCACCGCCGCTTCCGTCGACGGTGAGCCGGCCGCACGCGCTATCTCGCTGGCGTCCTTCGCTGCTGCTTCCATCGCCAGCGCTGCCTTCACCGCGTCGTCCAGCGAGGGGTTGGGGAGCTCCAGGAGTCGCGTCTGCATAGCAGGGTTGTTGATGCCGCAGACGAACCGGTCCCGGAGTAGCGAGTCCAACTGGTCGCCGAAGGCGCAGGTGCTCGCTAACCCTCGTAGCGCAGCGACGAACTGCCCGAGGGTCTCCCCGTCCTGGCGGCTCCGGTTGTTGAAGCGGAACCGCTCCATAAGCGTGGACGGCGCCGGGCTGAAGTGCGAGCGCAGCGTGGCGAGCAGCTCACCCAGCGTTTTAACGTGCGGCGTGGCCGGCTTGAGGAGGTCGAGCAGGAGGCTGAAGACTCGGGTCCCGCAGCTGGCCAGGAAGATGTCCCGTTGTTTCGCCTCCGGCGTGTCGTTCGCCCGGAAGAACACGTGGACTTGTTCTTCGTAGAGTGGCCAGGCGGACCCATCTCCCTCGAACGGCTCGAGCCTCCCGTACAGCGGCATGGCGACAGGAGCGGGGTGCGGTGTTCCGACTCTCTCGGCGGCGTGGGCCGAACAATGCACGTTGGTGGCCTCCAGTGCCACGGTTCCTCGTCGCCAGTGTCACGATCTTTCTCGAACGTGGACGAAGGGGGCCGAAGCACCCGCCGAGGAGAGACGACACGCAGCCTGGTTATGAGGGTGGATGATGAGTGGCCGGAGCATGTCGACGCAAAGAAAGGCCACAAAGACAGCACTCTACTTGCAGGACAAGAGGGCAAGCAAGCTACCCTATGAAAGGCGGCTGCAATCCCTCCGCTGGTCCAGACTTGATAAACGTCGACTGTTCTTCAGACGGGTCCTCCTCTACAGGTACCTACATGGTGTCTGTCCCATCCCCGATGGTTACTTGAGGAGGTCTAGGCGAGACCCCTCGAAACTTGAACAGCGCTTTGCCCGCACCATTAGTGCCTCTACCTCCCTCTTTGTCCAAGCGCCTACCCTGTGGAATCACTTACCAGATGCTGCTCGCCAGGCCCCAAGCGTAGACGAATTTAAAGATCTGGTGCGGAATCACCATGACACCTACTCTCTTCATTAGACTAAGTATTCTCACCCTTTTCTAAATTACATTCAAACATCTCCATTTCATCTGTTAACGTATGGCCGAGGAGGAAATCAGCATATGTATGCACGGGCTTCTGCCTTTTGATTGCCTCAGGCTCTCGGTCGTATGGTTGTTTTAGCCAATAAACACCTTTGAACCTTTGAACCTATGTGCGCTCAACGGCGTTTATTAGCGCGATGAACAATGTTGCCCGCCGAGCCAGGTGGCCGCAGACGGGCGGACTGGAGGGGGGCGCTACATACTTGTTACAGATAAAGCTTTTCGATGTGTTTGCGTTTGTCTTGCAAGTAGCGTCAAATGCGCGAGTGCACGAGGCCCATGTCTCGAGCGGCCCTTGGAAGCAAATGGCGGCGCAGCACTGAAATGAGCGGGCCTTGGAAGCGAATGGCGGCGGAGCACCCGCTCATGGCACGTGTCTCGCGCGCTTCCACAACAATGATTGACGGTACTTGTAAAAAAACGCTTTTATCAAGGGGCTTTAGTTACAGATGGATGGATAGATAAATCCGGCTGAGCCCCTTGGGTCGGGCGGTAGCTTACACCACCTAGCCAATTTATTTTACAGATGGATGGATTGATAGATAAATCCGGCTAAGCCCTATCGGTCGGGTAGTAGCTTACGCAACCTAGCTAATTTATTTTAAAGATGAATGGATGGATAGATGAATCCGGCTGTGCCCTTTGGATCGCGCGGTACCTTGCGCCACCTAGCCATTTTGTTTTGCAGATAAGTGGATGTATAAATGAATAAGGCTGAGCCCTTTGGATCGGGCGGTAGCTTACGCCACCTAGCCAATTCATTTTACAGATGGATGGATGGATAGATAAATCCCAAAGCTGTATATGTACAGAGTTTGGTCAATGGGAGGCGCGGGCAGAGCCAGGGCGTGCGGCAGACTCGGAAAGAGGGCTTGGCATGCTCTCTTGACCAACCAGAGGCCGAAAAGAATCCCCTAGCGGTGGTAGCGAGAAACAGTTCTGAGCCGATCGATCATCGAAGGTCTCTGTTCGTATATGGTTTTAATAAGTGTGTAAGAGTGAAGTGTAGTAACTCTCTGTGGTTGAAAATAGGGTGCACGTGTTGTTTCATCATGATCATGCAGAAAGATGTAAGAAAGGAATGCGCCGCTCAACTCTGTTTTGCGCGGACAGAGTGTGACCGCTCTGACGGCAGATTCCCGGCGCTCGGCGTTTGGCGTAAGGATTATGTCGATCTTTCCGCTAGTCGCACTCTTCCACCATCATTTTAGATGAGTGTGATTGAAACATCACGTGTACCATATTTTCAGCCATCGAGAGTTACTCCAATGCAGTTATCAGGTTTGTTTCTCGCGACCATTGCCAGGGTATTATTTCCGGCTTCTGGTTGGTCACATTCGAATTTCTGAAGACGCCCTGGAACACGCCCAGCCCGCTTCATTTGTCTCCTATACTTCCAACGAATCGCCAAACTCTCTACATATACGGCTCTGATAAATCCGGCAGAACCCTTTGGGTCGGGCGGTAGCATACGTCACCAAGACATTTTGTTTTACAGATAAATGGATGGATAGATGAATCTGGCTGAGCCCTTTGGGACGGGCGGTAGCTTGCGTTACCTAGCCAATTTATTTTACAGATGGACGGATGGATAGATAAATCCGGCTGAACCCTTTGGGTCGGGTGGTAGCTTATGCCACCTAGCGAATTAATTTTATTGATGGATGGATGGATAGATGAATCCGGCTCAGCCCTTTGAAGCGGGCGGTAGCTTGCGCCACCTAGCCAATTTATTTTAAAGATGAATGGATGGATAGATAAATCCGGCTGAGCCCTTTGGGTCGGGCGGTAGTTTACGCCACCTAGCCAATTTGTTCTACAGATAAATGAATGGATAGATAAATCTGGCTGAGCCCTTTGGGTCGGGTGGTAGCTTGTGCCACCTAGCCAATTTCTTTTACAGATGAATGGATCGATAGATGAGTCCAGCTGAGCCCTTTGGATTGAGCAGTAGCTTGCGCCACCTAGCAAATTTTTTTACAGATGGATGGATAAATCCGGCTGAGCCCTTTGAATCGGGCGGTAGCTTGCGCCACCTAGCCATTTTGTTTTACAGATAAATGAATGGATAAATGAATCCGGCTGAGCCCTTTGGATCGGGCGGTAGCTTGCGCCACCTAGCCAATTCATTTTACAGATGAATAGATGGATAGATAAATCCGGCTGAGCCCTTTGGGTCGGGTGGTAGCTTATGCCATTTAGCCAATTTATTTTACAGATGAATGGATGGATAGATGAGTCCTGCTGAGCCCTTTCGATCGGGCGGTAGCTTGCGCCGCCTAGCCAATGTATTTTCAGATGGATGGATGGATGTATAGATAAATCCGGCTGAGCCCTTTGGGTCGGGTGGTAAGTTACACCACCTAGTCAATTTATTTTACAGATGGATGGATGGAGAGATAAATCCGGCTGAGCCCTTTGGGTCGTGCGGTAGCTTACACCACCTAGCCTTTTTGTTTTACAGATCAATGGATGGATAGATGAATCTGGCTGAGCTCTGGATCGGGCGGTAGCTTGCGCCACCTAGCCAATTTATTTTACAGATGGATGGATGGATAGATAAATACGGCTGAACCCTTTGGGTCGGCCGGTAGCTTACGCCACCTAGACATTTTGTTTTACAGATAAATGGATTCATAGATGAATCCGGCTGAGCCCTTTGGGTCGGGCGGTGGCTTGCGCCACCTAGCCAATTTATTGTACAGATAAATGGATAGATAGATAAATCCGGCTGAGCACTTTGTATTGGGCGGTAGCCTGCGCCACCTAGCCAATTTATTTTACAGATGGATGGATGGATAGATAAATCCGGCTGAGCCCTTTGGGTCGGGCGGTAGCTTGGGCCACCTAGCCATTTTGTTTTACAGATCAATGGATGGATATATGAATCCGGCTGAGCTCTTTGGATCGGGCGGTAGCTTGCGCCACCTAGCCGATTTATTTTACAGATGGATGGATGGATAGATAAATCCGGCTGAGCCCTTTGGGTCGGGCGGTAGCTTGCGGCTCCTAGCCAGTTTATTTTCAGATGGATGGATGGATAGATAAATCCGGCTGAGCCCTTTCCGTCGGGCGGTAACTTACGCCACCTAGTCAATTTATTTTACAGATGGATGGATGGATAGATAAATCCGGCTGAGCCCTTTGGGTCGGGTAGTAGATTACGCAACCTAGCCAATTTATTTTACAGATGGATGGATGGATAGATAAATCCGGCTGAGCCCTTTGGGTAGGGCGGTAGCTTACGCCATTTAGCCAATTTATTTTACAGATGAAAGGATGGATAGATGAATCCGGCTGAGCCCTTTGGATCGGGCGGAAGCTTGCGCCACCTAGCATGTTTATTTTACAGATGGATGGATGGATAAATCCGGCTGAGCCCTTTGGGTCGGGCGGTAGTTTACGCCACCTAGCCATCTTGTTTTACAGATGAATGGATGGATAGATAAATCCGGCAGAGCCCTTTGGGTCGGGCGGTAGCTTGCGCCACCTAGTCAATTTATTTTACAGATGGATGGGTGGATAGATAAATCCGGCTGAGCTCTTTGGGTTTGGCGGTAGCTTACGGCACCTAGCCATTTCGTTTTACAGATGAGTGTATGGATAGATGAATCCGGCTGAGCCCTTTGGATCGGGCGGTAGCTTAAGCCACCTAGCCAATTTATTTTACAGTAGAATGGATGGATAGATGAATCTGACTGAGCCCTTTGGATCGGGCGGTAGCTTGCGCCACCTAGCCAATTTATTTTACAGATGAATGGATGGATAGATGAATCTGACTGAGCCCTTTGGATCAGGCGGTAGCTTATGCCACCTAGCCATTTTGTTTTACAGATGAATGGATGGATAGATGAATCTGACTGAGCCCTTTGTGTCGGGCGGTAGCTTGCGACACCTAGCCATTTTGTTTTACAGATGAATGGATGGATAGATGAATCCGGCTGAGCCTTTCGGATCTGGCGGTAGCTTACACCACCTAGCCATTTTGTTTTACAGATGGATAGATGGATAGATGAATCTGGGTGAGCCCTTTGGATCGGGCAGTAGCTTACGCCACCTAGCTATTTTGTTTTACAGATGAATGGATGGATAGATAAATCCGGCAGAGCCCTTTGGGTCGGGCGGTAGCTTGCGCCACCTAGTCAATTTATTTTACAGATGGATGGGTGGATAGATAAATCCGGCTCATACCTTTGGGTCGGGAGGTAGCTTACGCCACCTAGCCATTTCGTTTTACAGATGAGTGTATGGATAGATGAATCCGGCTGAGCCCTTTGGATCGGGCGGTAGCTTAAGCCACCTAGCCAATTTATTTTACAGTAGAATGGATGGATGGATGAATCTGACTGAGCCCTTTGGATCGGGCGGTAGCTTGCGCCACCTAGCCAATTTATTTTACAGATGAATGGATGGATAGATGAATCTGACTGAGCCCTTTGGATCAGGCGGTAGCTTATGCCACCTAGCCATTTTGTTTTACAGATGAATGGATGGATAGATGAATCTGACTGAGCCCTTTGGGTCGGGCGGTAGCTTGCGACACCTAGCCATTTTGTTTTACGGATGAATGGATGGATAGATGAATCCGGCTGAGCCTTTCGGATCTGGCGGTAGCTTACACCACCTAGCCATTTTGTTTTACAGATGGATGGATGGATAGATGAATCTGGGTGAGCCCTTTGGATCGGGCAGTAGCTTACGCCACCTAGCTATTTTGTTTTACAGATGAATGGATGGATAGGTGAATCCGGCTGAGCCATGGAGAATAGAAGGCAACGTTACTAGAACACTCCGTTGGGAAACTTGCCGTCGTAACTTGGGCCGCTGGCGTCCACCAAGACCGAGCTAAATTCAACAACAGCGTCACTCTTTATCATTTGTCTGTACTGTGGTCACCTTGAGCTTTTAGAAAGCATGTTCTTGCGTAAAAACAAACGGAAGACTGTTTGTATGAAATTTATTGGAGTTTAGTGCCAAATGATAGGCGCGTGATGTTTTTTTTTTTTTTAAATCTTTTGGTAGCAGGGTTTTGCGGCACAATATTGTTTTTATACAACCATGCCTCAGCGGTGCTTCCAGGTAGCACGTCCCGACCTAGGTGCATTTTAACTTCGGTAGTAAGTCGCGGCGCGTCCGCTGGGGAGACGGGGGTGGCACCCCTGTAACCTCTTCCTCTGTATCTGTTTCGGCTCTAAAATGGCCGATTAAAGCCAAAATAGAAGTAACGTACAGTTTCTCGAGTGGCCGCTGCGGGAGAAATGGCGGCGTTGTGTTCGTCATTAGTTCGGTTCTCCGGGACAGATCGGTGCCACTTTTTGAAATAAGGCTCTATGGCAGTTTCCCAACTGGGTCATGGTGTAATACGCCAAAAAAACAGGGACAAAAAACGAAGGGAGAACCAGACAGAATGCCGCGTCCTGTCTAGTTCTTCCTTCGTTTTTTGTACCTGTTGTTTTGGCGTATTACACCATGATGCAAAACCAACTTGCCCAACTAGTCATCCTTTCCCGACTGAGCGTTTTTTAGCCCCTTCCCCTGGCAAATAGCGAGCGCTCGGAGCGCGCTCCCCGAGCGGATTCTTGTTTCCCTCGCGAGATGAAAGCGATCTCTCCGTGTGCCTCTTGCAGATCTGGAGCCAGTGGGGCGCTCGCCGAGCGGCTCCAACCGCTCCGTGGAAAAGTGGTGGAGCACGTCGAGCGGTCCGGAGCTGTTCTACGCGCAGTCTTTTTCGGAGTAAGATGTCAAGTCATCTCTCGCAACGTTTCAGTTTCGTTATCGACATTCCCGCAGAAGAGTAAAGGAGTTTCGCGGCTTATTTGTTTCGATTGCTGGGTGGGCTCTCTTGGTGTGCTTGTTTTCGTTCCCCTCGTCATAACCGACTCGCCCGAGCAAACTGCGGCGATGACATCGTTGCTGTTAATTTCAGGAGGTATAATAAAACGCAGTGACAGCGACGAAGATACCAGGTTAGCTCCAGCTCGAGTGACCACGAGGCAGCCGTTCTCGGCGAAGTGTTTGCCGAGTCGTTTGGCTGGCCAGCGAAGAGGCCTAAGATACCTCGTTACGTCGAAGGCGTTGTGCGCACCTATTCGCATGAAGAGCTAGGTATGTCGTTTGTTCGTTTTGTGGTCTCTGTAATGTAATTGGAATAATTAGAAGGCAATACGCCAAATACTCCGCAGATGGAAGTCGCCTTCGGAGATGACGATCGCTTTACGGCATACATGTTTGGTATTGCTTAACTGCATCCTACGGCTCGTACAAGTACTTCTTGTTGTCTTCATCGGGCTTATATAACTGTAAAGAAAAATAAATTGTGGCTTAATGTCGGGGTTGCCGTTAATCAAGTAGTAAACAATAAATTTTTTAGTGAAAGCATAAAGTTTCGATCAGAACTTCATGCTTTCAGCAACATAGCAATGGGAACCGCAACTGTTCAAAAGCGAGGGCAGACGCTCTGGAAGCGGTGGCGCTGGGAACGTTACGCTTAGTTTGCTCCGCAGCGCGTGCCACTGGGGTGGATCACGTAACCGATCGCTCGTCATTTGCCAGGGGTAACGTTGATAGAAGATAGTAACGTTGCTAGAAGGGTAGGAGAGGGCATGACGTCAGCCGCGTAGCCCCCACAAGCAATGCTCCCTTGACGCCTCGCCTCTCTCATTTTCCTCCTCACTCACACAACACCACGTGACCGAAGCTAGCCTTCGTCTAGCCTTCGATCTGATAAAACCAACCGGACGGAGCGCGCGCAAGCCTGCAAGGAATCCTCCTACAATCAACCATTTATCTCGCACGTAACATGTCACGCGCACCAATCGCCAGACAGATCTGAGGTCACGCTGGGCACAAAATCGTTTACTTTTTATGACTAGGCTTCACCAATGCTGCAACGTGCCCCCTCCTCAAGGAGGATAGAAGGGTAGGAGAGGGTATGACGTCGGCCGCGTAGCTTCCACAAGCCATGCTCCCTTGACGCGTCGCATCTTTCTCATTTTCCTCCTTACTCTCCTCACTTAACATGACGTGACCACATCACGTGACCGTAGCTAGCCTTGGTCTTGCTATGTGGTACTAGAATACACCACAGTCTAGCCTTCGAGCTGATAAAACCTACCGGACGGAGCGCGCGCGAGCCTCCAAGGAGTCATTCTACAATCAACCATCCATCTCGCACGTGACATGTCATGCGCACCAATCACCAGATAGATCTGCCGTCACGCTGGGCACAAAATCGTTTAAACTTTTTATGACTAGGCTTCACCAATATTTCAACGTGCCCCCTTCTAGTACTTCTAACCTCCTTGCCCCTCCTAGTACTTCTAACCTTCTTGGGCTAAGCCCTTTAGATCGGGCGGTAGCTTACGCCACCTAGCCATTTTGTTTTACAGATGGATGGATGGATAGATGAATCCGGCTGAGCCTTTTGGATCAAGCGGTAGCTTACGCTACCTAGCCATTTTGTTTTAGCATTTAAGTTTAGAATATTTAAATGTGAAATCTATATTCAATCCGCACTGCAAAGGAAGTGAGGCTATAAAACCCCTTGCCGTCAGTTAATAAAAAAATACCTAGTTTTCTCTCACAGCCACATCTGGCGACGCCCTTCGTCGGCGCAAAGAGGCATAATGGGAGCATTTAGGCCTGTGCGCCGGTCACAAGTCGCCGGCGGCGGTGCGCCGGTGTCTGTACCTCCGGCGGCGGCGTGTTGACGGTGCAGGGGTCAACGGATCAGCGGCGACCGACGTGGCGCGGAAGAGGGAAAGGGTGGGGGTAAATTAGAAAGTGAGGGGGAGAGAGAAAACAGTCGTTTGAATTTAGAAAACAAAATGCAAACACCTAAAAAAGAAATACGCTTTTTGTTTTTCTTGCCGCCAAGCTGACACACAACAGCTCTAGTTCTCTGTAAGTTCTCTGGAGCCTGCCCCCTCGACCAGATGCGATCGAAGCCTGACCAGCTCGACTTCGACTCCCGATGCTGGATCCCGGTGTGGGGATGAGAAAAGAGGGCCCCTAGAAACACGAGCGACAGGAACGAAAACGGGCGCCAATATAGCCCTCTTGTATCAAATTATTTCTCAGTTTTCATGAAATCATTTTAGTCTACAAAACGGTTCATTCCGTTATAACACGGGTAAAAACACGAGCGAGCTGGCGAAGAACTTTCATAGTAACTGGAAGCACGAAACGGCGAATAAAAACAGACAAGAGAACAAGTCTCAAATACAGCCGCTATACCCCTTTTCACGCAAAGAACCCTAGTATAAAAAGTCCGACTCCTCGCGAACCATTGCTAATTTCCACCTTTATGTGAAAAATTAAGATATATGTTGGTGGAATTCTAGATTACATATATCTTATATTATCAAGACGTACACGTTCCAGCGTCAAAATCCATCCCTTTTTCCTCCAACAACCAAATCTCGTAAGAACTACTTCGCATCGCGTATGAACCTCGCGCAAAACTTGCTTTTTTCTTCAGAAAACGGATACAGTTTATTTGAAACACGAACGCTCTTATATATACGTCAAGACCCTCACCACCAAAAAGGAAACACTCTACTGCAGCCGCACTGAAAGCCGGACGCTCAGACAGATCCAAATCAATCATGGTCACACCAACCACCCACCCTGACGACCTCACTTGATGACGGACCAGCCAGACGCGATAACAGGCAACTCCATCACAACTCTTACTATTCTTGGAAAACCCACAAAACAAGATCTTACAGACAAAAAAAAAAACATCTCCTCATGGTGATTGATGTTGATTGGGGCGAAGCTCTGGTGGTGCTTGTCTGCGTAGACGCTGAGCCGCAGCATGCCGAGCCTTTCGTTCGTTTTCATCCATGTCACGCTGCGGTCAAATGCTCAAATGAGTATATAACCACGTTCCATACCACACATTCTCTTTCTGACATGGCTCGCGCCTCCAGCGCGAGCTTCCCGCAGTTGCTACACTGTAAAAAAAAAAAAAAAAAAAAGTTATGTAAAAGAACAGAAATTGTCTGGCAGCTGGCCTGCCAGAAAATTTCTGTAGAGCTCTGTTCTCTGTTTTTAAATTTTTGTTATTTAACACACTTTTTTTGTTTCTAACTAACAGATAATTTCTGTAAAATTACAAGGTCTCTGAAACTTTTTTCACGGAACTTGTGATTTAACAGAAACTATCGGTTAGTGAGAAACAGAAAAAGTATGTTAAATAACAGAAAAAATCAAAAACAGAGAACAGAGCTTTACAGAAATTTTCTGGCAGGCCAGCTGCCAGACAAATTCTCTTTTTTTTTTTACACATCTCAAATCTTAGAAAAAACGGTTAAAGTGCACGCGAGCTGGCGTAAGTTATACTTGATTAAAACCTAAAACTGCTTTGAAAAACAGACACTCCTGAGGGAGGAAGAAAAAGGGACAGACAACGTCTCAAAACGGAGCCGTTGTCTGCCCCTTTTTCTTCCTCCTTCACGAGTTTCCGTTCTTCAAACCACAGTCTCCGGTTTCAATCATCATGTATAGCCAAATCTTAGCACAGAACTTGTAATTTCAGAGAAAATTTATCTGAAATTACAAGTTCTGTTAAACCAATCCCAGAAATATAACAGCACAGACAGTTTATGTAAAATAAGAAGTTCCATCAAATCAGGTAGAGAAATACGAGCGGTGATAATTCCTATAAAATTACAAGTTTCGTGAGATCAATCACTGTGAAAGCCCACCTCACTGCCGATATATTGCAGCGCGACAGCTGTGTTACTAGGCCTCAAAGCTACTGAAGCATGCACTGTAGCAAATGTAATTGGACGTATTTTATTACCTTTGATAGTATGCACGCTTTACTACCTAGATGCCTATGTACACAATTGTCGCGTAGTAATATATTAGCAGAAAGGTCATCGTTTGCTGACGCCTTGTTCCACCGTCAAATATCAAATCTGCAAAATTTAAGAATAATTGTAATAACTGTACTTTATTGCGCCGGTTACTAAGCTAAAATAGCAACCACGTATCAGGGAACAGCTGGTTGTGAGAGCTTGATTTAGCTTGTTTGGCGCAGTGCACCAAATAACGAGGGCCAAGTAACAAGGGAGAAGAGGCGTCAGCGTGTCGCCACTCCGAACACTTGATCGATTTAGCATTCTCAAACAACCTTGTTCAGATGGTAGCGAGTCCCACGAGGGTTACTGAAACCACCAGTTCTCTCCTTGATTTAGTATTTGTTTCTAATACTCTGTGTGTTGCAGATAACCATTGTGCAGTTGTAGATGGAACATCAGATCACCGCATGATAGTGTTAGACTGTACAGGTTTAGTCCCCAACCGTCTACCTAATACGGTAAGAAACGTTAAGGACTTCAACAAAGCAGAAGACGAAAGTATCTTAGATTTCCTTGAGTTTTCCTTCGACAGGTTTTCCGATTTATCTACCTGCACTAACTGTGATATAAACCAATTATGGCATTTCTTCCAAGAAAGTGTAAACACGTGTATAGAACGCTTTGTGCCAACCAGGAAAACAAATACTAGACAGCGTAGTCCTTGGGTAACGAGGGAGATTCTACAAGTAAAGCGCCAGGCAAAAAGACTTAACAAAACATGTAAAGGCAAAGCAAAGGTAGCTGTGCTGCGTATAAAACTTAAATCACTAATAAAAAAATCCAGGTACGAATACTACAACGTTAAAATGACCAACTTCCTACTTAATGATCCAGTTAAATTTTGGAGGCATTTACAGGGCACGAGACAGCACGTAACCAAGATTGAGGAATGTGGAAGAGAAGTTGTTGACAAATCAGCTATCGCTAAAACATTTAATAACTATTTTTCTTCGGTATTCACGATTAACGACGGCTTTAATAACTATTTTTCTTCGGTATTCACGATTAACGACGGCGGGTCACCCGAGTACAGGGAAAGAGCAATAGGAGTACCGGACGTCCAGGTGACGCAGGAAGGCATTTTCGAAGCACTTCTAAATTTAGACACAAAAAAATCAAGTGGTCCAGACAATGTCCCTAACGCTTTTCTGAAAAGATACGCCGAATGGTGCTCTAAATTTATTTTTGTTATATTCAACAATGTGCTTGAACAGGCTATTGTACCGGATCAGTGGAAAACTGCAAAGGTAATACCAATTCATAAAGCCGGTGACAGGCTTCAAGTGTGTAACTGTAGACCGATTTCTTTGCTTTGTTCTTGCAGCAAGGTTCTCGAACATTTTTTATTCAAGCATCTCGTGACTCGCTTTGATGCATATAACTTCATATCGGATCAACAGCATGGTTTTAGGCGCGGCTTCTCGACGGTTACGCAGGTTCTTCAGACTGTAAATGAGTTTGCAAAGGTTCTTGATAAGGGGGGCCAGGTGGATGTTATTTTCTTGGATTTTGCCAAAGCCTTCGATCGAGTACCACACCAGAAGCTGTTGATAAAACTTAAGACTCTCCTAGGCAATGAAAGACTCGTGCGGTGGTTGGATTCTTACTTAAGCAATCGTCATCAATTTGTTGAGGTGGGAGGGGTAATTTCCCCGACTATCCCGGTTATTTCTGGTGTGCCCCAGGGGTCCGTGCTCGGGCCTTTGCTTTTTCTAGTTTACATAAATGATCTTACTGTTGATGATAGCGTACAATGCCGGTTTTATGCGGACGACTGCGTATTGTTTTCAGAGGTGGATTCGAGAAGTAGTCAGGTAAAGCTCAGTAACTGTCTAAACAGTATAACGCAATGGTGCACGAATTGGCAGATGTCGCTTAACAGTTCTAAGTGTGTGTACATGTGCGTCACACGCAAGAAAACGCCCCTTGCTTTTAGCTACACCATCAACAACCATCCCTTAGAAACTGTCAACGAATACAAGTATCTCGGTGTTATAATCACGTCAAAACTCAATTGGAACAGTCATGTAGCATGGAGTGTGCAGAAAGCGATGGTGAAACTCTGGATCTTAAAAAGAAAACTAAGACACTGTACACCCAAAAAAAAAACTAGCAGCGTACAGCACCACCGTACGCCCTGTTCTGGAGCATGCTGACGTGGTATGGGATCCCACTTCCAAAATCAACGTAGACCGAATTGAGGGAGTTCAGAAGAAAGCACTTCGATTTGCGTACAAGGAATACAGAAGAAAAAGTTCAATTACAAAATTATACGACATATCAAAAATGCCTCGTCTTGAAACCCGTCGCAAAATAAACCGTCTCAAGCTTCTTTATACTGTCGTGCACAACTCTTCGCGCATGTCATTCGAAAAGTACATGGACTACAACTCAAGCAGGCACACGCGCAATAAGCACTCGAAAACTATTGTGGTCCCTTTCTGTAGAACTGACTGTCTAAAAAATAGCTTTTTCACGCGAACAATCAATGACTGGAATAGTTTGCCTGAAAGTGTTACAAATGCAGACACAGCGTCATCATTTGCAGCAATGATAGAACAACTTTTTTCGCGGTGACTGCAGACGGTATATTAGGTTAATATTGTCGCATGTTATTTTTTTTTTGTACACAATTGGTACCGTTTGCTCGAGAGTTGATTGTGTCAAGTGAATAGATGCCACTTTGTTTATATTTTTTTTTTACCATGATTGAACACTTTTCCTTTTTTTTAATCGCCGATGATTTGTCAGGTATGCTTGCTGTGTGCTAGGTTATCCTGCTATTTTTGTTTGTGTCTGTCTATGCCCACCCCTGCCCCGGCTGCCAACAGGCGGCTGGCAGTATGTTCAAATAAATAAATAAATAAAATGGCGCAGGGTTGCTTTTTAGTTCGCCGTTTTTTTAACGCTTCTCTCAGGCTGGGCTGTTACGCCTTCTTTTTTTGTCCATCCTTGTTTCTGAATATACCTGCATTAATCACATATTCTCTGCAGAAAAATGTTTGTACTCAGATAAACTAGAATGAAATATTAAAACCTTTATTAAAAGAAAACAAGAAAACAAATATTAAGCTGGTAGGACGCCTGCATGGCACATGTGTCTTTATGTTTTGAATGTGTAGAAGTCATAATCATGCAACGCTGTCACCAGAGCTGCAGCCTTGGGCATCAAGCAATGTTGTTTGTATTTCGTTCGTTGAACCTTCGTGCCTTTTCCTGGGTTTACTGCAGCGATGGCCCTGGAGCAAGAAAAAAAAAGTCAAATTTAGGGTTTTTACAAATCAAACCAATGACGGGCATCTCGCACCCCGCAGTGGAGGACGGTGCATTATTTCGACCGCTTAGGGCTCTTTTGACGAGCAACCGAAAGTTTTTTTACACGGCGCCTACGCTCCAATAAGCCTCCCTCAAATAGACCGATCTCACCGGGAGTTGCGCGACACCACTGCTGCCGCGGTGCATTCTGGTACCTGTGGTTCTCCCTAGCACTACGGCCGTTGCAGCGTGCGTTGTATGCCCGGCGTTTGGGAGTTTCCGCGTTAGCACGAGACTTTTTATAGGGAGTCCGCTCACGGTTTTCAATAGGTGACTTCCCCTGTTGTGTGCAAGGCTGCCACAAAACAGCACCAGACAAAAAGGCATAGAGTTGTATGTCGTCCTGACTGGACATTAAAAGGATGAGCCACTTTCAGGAGATGCACACGATCACAATAGCCTATAAAGCTCATAAACAGAACAAAACAGATATTTGTGGTCGCGTTTTGTAATGAACATATATTGACATCTTTATTGAGTAGGACTGGCCTGGGACTTCGTTACCAAATTGCGTGCTGTAATTGCAACGAGTCATGCGGTGACAGTCAGGATCGCCTTTGTCTCTTCTCGAAAGGAGAGTGCCTTTCCCTTCCACTAACTGCTGCGTGCTGAACACAGCACGCACCAAGGAGCAACCGATTTCGATCCATCGGTAATCAATAATTCAAAATCGGAAAGAGTGAATTTTTTTTCCTGTTTTAAAAATTTTATTGTTTAGTTTTATTTGAATTTAGGAGCATGACGGCCCTCATAGAGGCTCTCCTCCTGTAACTGCTGGAACGCCGCTTTGTTGTTTGCCACTGAGAGTTATACACGACACAAAAGCGAGAAAAGTGCTGAGTCAGTCCTCCTCGCGACTCAGTAAATTACGAAATGATGAATAGACACTTTCGTTCCTACCTCCGCATGAACTCCAAACACAGGCTTGTCTCCTTGCGGTAAACGATGGTGAAGGCAAAGTGAGCTAAAAACACCAGCTTGAAGTTCAATGGTCCACACGTCCAGCACGGGGGCTGGACGTGTGGACCATTGGCTGGCTGTCGATGCATACCGTGAACGACTTAGCAGTCAGAAAGCTCCCTCCTGAATGAAATGTGTCATAATTTAGCAATGCATACCTGTCTGCTAGTATCATTTGCAACTATACGTTTTGCACGAATGAAAGTAGAGCCTGGCATGTGTCCCAAGTCATCGTCACACGCAGTTTCCTGTTATGGAAGAAGAGTTCCACAGATACATAAGAATTTTGGTTTGTAATGTGGTTTTCTTTACAGAAGTTTTCAGTGGCATAAAAGACATGCGAGAAGCCGATTGGCCTTATATGTTCGATACTAAAAAGAATCGCCGGTTCAATTTCAGTTCATGGTGTGGCGCAAATTATGACTAAATATTTTTGAAATGTTGAATTTGCATAGTGCGTAGGCAGAGGAATTTTTTTTCGTGAGTGAAAACGGATATAATGAGCGTAAAAAGAAAACCTTCCGTAGCAGACAAGGCATTTACCCTTACATGGAAATGTTAATTTCAATACTGTGCACAATATAGTCACGTGTACACACTAAATTACGAGGTAACCAGCTAGGAATGTTGAGAAAAAATAGGGTTGCAAAATCTTTCTTGCAATGTCTACCTCGATTACTTCGTAGAAAAGGTCATTGCCTTCCTCGAAGGTGGCCAGCAGTAATAGAGGAGCACTTTTATATTCGACTTCCTACTCATCTTGGCGGCCTCAATTTCTTGCAAACATGCCCTCACGCTTGATTATTATTTTTTTTTTTTTCACTTTACTATGAGCATACCGAAAAACCTGCCGGCCAACAGTCTTCAGTCGCTCGTCAAAGCTTTCAGTGACGTTGGAGCCAAGCCATGTACTATCGGGGAAAAATGAAATGCGAACAGAGGAGCGCGTGGCTCGCGGTACAGGCTGCGCCGCCTGGAAGTGAGCCTAGGGGCGAGGGTGCGTGGCCCACTCCGACATGTTCACGCCCCTCGATTGGCGCTCCCCCGGCTTCGGCAGTGCGCCTCTCAGTGCGCTGAAAGCTGTCACCGTTATCTTTGCCTGCTCAGCGAGCGCGGCGAGCTTCTTTGCACCGCACGCGCTGAGCCAGCAAAGATAGTGGTGATAGCTTTCAGCGCACCAAGAGGCGCACTGCTGAAGCTTGGAGAGCGCAGAGGGAGAGGCGTGAACACGTCGGAGTAGGCCACGCACCCTGGCTTCTAGGCTCACTTCCAGGCGGCGCAGCCTGTACCACGTGCCATCGGTCTACTAACCGATGTTTTTATTTCGTGCAACAGCTTGGAAAACGAAACCAATTAAGGCTGCGGTCCTACGGCAGCCATCTTGAACAAAGCTTTAGTTCAACCAATAGATGGCGACACGCACCCGTGGGGTGGCCGAAACATTGGTTCACGGAGGGATGGCTCGAGCACCATCGCGTTCCCCTCGTGGCCCTGCTCGCGCCGCTCCCAGCTGTGCTCAGCTGGTTCAAGTAGGGTGCCTTCATGTGCGCTTTGCTTAGGGTGGTGTAGGGTGGTGGCATCTCGCCATTTTGTCACGCACGTTTATTTTTATTTTTTGTTCAGAAGCGCGTGAAAGAGCGTGTCCCTGCACGCGCTTGTGGCGCTGACTGTGCTATGGCGACATTTTGTTTTCATCGATTTCTTTGTATTTTTCCCGTGAGCGCGTGCTGTCGGCATCTGGTACTACAAAGGGTGGCATCACCCTAAACAGAAGGCAGGCACCCTAGGTTCAAGTAGCGTGGCTTAGCAAACTCCTGTGTGCGAAAATGTCAGGCTGGGTATAAATGTGGTTCGGCGGTTGTCACGGGTTTTCGCAATAAATCTTACCAAGAAGGAATCACTTGTTGATTGACGTATTAATATTATATCATTGATAACTTCTTCTGCAGGAATGCACGCTCAGTAGACTCAATCTTCCAAAATACCAGTGGAAGCGGACGTCAAGTAAACTGCTCCGCGATTTAGGGTACTTACCTCACCATTATAATGACGACTGAAAAGTAACGTCACAAAATATTGTGTTTCACGGGATCCGGAAGAAGTTGTAAAGGTTGTTACATCATAGGGTTCCCAGAAAACAAAACGCCGTTCCAATATTTTCGGAAGTACCGACACACATAATGTTGTAAGTACAGCTTAGGAGGGGGATCGGTGGCCGAGTGGTCTAGCGCACACCAGCTCGTAGCACGTGGAGTGAAAGCTCGCGCTGCAGAACCCAGGGATCCTGGGCTCGAGCCCCACCCCTGCCCGTTTCGATCTGGATGAGCATCGTACCGGCGTGCGGTCGTGTATCACTACTGCGTGATGCACGTTAAAGACCCCAGGCTAGCGGCTGTACCGCACTGGCTAAATTTCTCATCTACAGCTGGGAGACTCGTCGCCCCTGTGAGGCAGACCAAGTTCTAGGCTGTATAAACACACATACAACCCAATTTTTTTACAGCTTAGGAGGATTATGATGAAAACCATCAGAATAAATAGGAAGACGTTTATTTGCAATGAAGAGGCTATGAATGAACGGTGTTTAGCGACGGCAAGTTATGAGCGTTCGGTAATTTGTAAGTTCACGTGATTCCTAACTATGGACATGCGGACAATGAAGATCTGTTCTGTCGGGCGATGGAGTAGCGGTGATGACCTGATATCGGACGACTCGTGGCAGACGAACAAGCAAGTTTCTTCTCAGCGAATGGCAAGCGTCCAGTATCAAGCACAGCACGTGGCTACCGACGTTGTCGACTTTTCGAACACTGGTGGCACCTGGACTAACTTTGTGGAAAGACTCGAAGCCTTCCTCGAGTCCAGCGCCATCATAAACAGTAATTGAAAGCAATCCATTGTTCAGTCGGTGGGTGGCGAAACGTATCCGCATTTGCGGAGTCATTGTCGATGCGTACTCTGAGTGGTTGGAAGTTTACACGATACCTGCCACGACGTCCAAAGGCGTCATTGACGTTCTACGCTATGTTTTTCCTACTTTTGCCCTACCGAAAATACTTTTCTCTGATAATGCGCCAAATCTTGCATCAAGTAAAATAAACAAGTTTTGGAAAAAAAAAAGAAGAAGAAAACCGGCATCAGGCATCAACTTAGTGCACCATACCATCCTCCAACTTACGCGCAAGCAGAACAGATGGTGTGCGAAACGAAGAAAGCCCTCTTGAAGCTTACGGAAGAAGCAGTTCAGTGAAGAATCGCCAGGTTCTTGTTCCAGCAACACGCAACGGTCTCATCTTACACGGTAAAAACACCCGCCGAAGCAATGTTCGGCGGACGAAAAGCCACACCCCTCGATCTCATGATACTATGGCCTACGAACGAAGATCGAGAGATTCCCACATCGGGGGTAATGGCAGTTTATTCGGTCGGACAACTCGTCTACCTGAAAAATTTCAGCGGAAGTCGGGCCTTCCATGTAAAACTTGAGTAGAAAAGGCTCTTTGTTGGTTGACCAGAAGGTGTCATCCCTCTGAATACGTTGGATATCAATGCCCTTCAGTGTAAATATAAAGAAATCACAAACCCTCTTTGTGTATTGTGTAACTGCCCTTGTATTTTGTAGTAGAAGCTATAGTGGTGATTTGGACCTTTCACACAAGGCTAATTTTTCTTATTTTTCGCCTCATACTCCTTTGCGGTTTCAGCAGCCTTCAAGAATCTTTTGGAACGGGGACACTTTACGTCAACGAAGCCATTTGTTCCAAGCAGTCAATCAGGGAGTGCTGCCAGAAATCCGTTTCTCATATTAACAAATAAGCCGCACTTCTGCACAGTGCAGTTTTCTTGTTCCACATACAGTTGTAAAGGAGCATCGTCATTGATTCTACCATATTCTATTGCGGGTGAAGAAAGGTCTTTGGGTCCACGATACTTGAAGCAAGTCTAGCAATGTACGTTGTGGTTCGACACCCACTAATATCGTCGTCCATATAGAGTCTCATCATTTAATTATTACCTCGCCACCTCATATTGCTCTTCATCAACAGTAAGTACAATAGGCTACCGCTTTATTACAATCCAAGAATTAAAAAATTGAGTCGTTCAATCCTTCAATATGTTTATCGTTTATATGATGTTATTACGTTACATTACCTCGAGACGATCGACGCCCGTCGTCGATCCTCAAATACTTCTACCTGTATATAAATTAGACGCACAAGGGGGCGGGGGGGGGGGGGGGGGATCGGTGGCCGAGTGCATGGTCTATACTCTGTTTCACTTTATGATGTACCGCAGTAAAAGGTACAAGCGCGAGCTCCTTGCTCCTCGGCGGCACAAGCTCTCGTATGTTAAGAGCAGCTACCAACGCTATGAGCTCGCGCTTCTAGCCTTCTCTGCGGTACAACATAAGGTGAGCGAAAGCTCGCACTGCAGAACCCACCCCGCCCTGCCCGTTTTGATCTGGAAGAGCATCTTACCGGCGTGCGGTCGTGTATCACTACCGCGTGGTGCACGTTAAACACCCCAGGTTTGCGGTTGTACCGCACTGGCTAAATTCTTCATCTACAGCTGAGACACCAGACGCCCACTAAAGCAGACTATCTTCCGGTTGTATAAACATACCCACAACAATTTGCAATTAGACGCACAATCACAAAGAACACAGCATGCCGCCTCTTTTCTTTGGATCGTATTTTTTTAAACCAGCGCAAGCTCGCGCGTTCTTTCTTTCGAGACTGTAAGAACGGTTGCACATAAAACCCGCGTTTCTCCTACCCGGCCGCTTCCTCCTCTCATCATGTGTAGTTGGTTATAACTAAATAATGTATAATAATTGTGTATTATTGATATTTAGTTTCAGTTTCAGTCAGGGGAAAGGAGAATTGAGGGAAGTAGAGCCAATAAATGAGCTGCGCTTAGAGTATCGGCACTCTCTTCCCCGACAGTGTTGTGAACACCGCCATTTTCGTGATTGAGCAGAGCAGGCGCAACTCCTGATCGTCATGATTCAAAAGTGCGACATCTTCAGCATTAGATTCGGTGTTAGGAAGCTCATTTAATGTTGCTTTGCTTTGTCGCAAACTGTTTAAAGTGGAGGACGGAAAAACGTTTCTTGTGATTTCAGATAAAGCTTCAAGTAACTGGCAACCATGATTTAAAGCCACAATATGGCCAAGTGTCACTACTTTGAAGCGTAGCTTATTTAATGACACTATTCAGGCTCTTGTTCAAAAGGCTTGTAATACCTGGAGGGGCCATGACGTAAGCCCCGTGGATTCCACAAGCCACTACTAGAGTCACTAAATAAGCTGCGCTTAGAGTATCGGCACTCCGTTCCCCGACGTTGTTGTGGGCGCCGCCATTTTGGCTCGTATGCAGAACAGGCGCAACAGCCGATCGTCATGATTCAAAAGTGCGACTTCCTCAGCATTAGATTTGGTGCTAGGAAGGTAATGTAATATTGCTTTGCTCTGCCGCGAACGGTTTAAAGATTTGTGGAGGGCGGAAAAGCATTTCCTGTGATTTCAGATAAAGCTTCAGATAACTGGCAACCATGATTTTAAGCCACCCTATTGAAAATTCCATCAAGGTACGTAATTTGGGACACTGACTGCCAGTCAGAAGCCTTGGTGGAACGTGATGGACCATCAGACGTCATCTGATGGTCCATCAGATGACGTCTGACTGCCACTGCCAAGGGAATTTCATCAACAAGGGCAGCATTTATATAAGAGTAAAGCTATACGCACTCATAAATATCGCCAAATGCCTCAATAAAACAAAATGTTAAAAAAAAAGAAAAAAAAAAGCTGGTCCACCGCGCATCGAACCCGCGACCTCTTGCATAGAAATCGGGCATCTTAACCACTATGCTATGCCTCCGCTTTTTTTTTTTATTACATGGAAGTTATAGAACAAGAGAGAGAGCACATCAGCCAAAAAGCATTCAAACAGGCAAACGACCATGGTAATATACAGATAAAGATGAAATGCTATTTACAGAGAGGATTCAATCTACAGTCAACAATAGGCCTCTTACACGCTGATGTCTTGATTAGATTATTATACAAAACTTAACAAATGATAATCAAATTTTTCAAAACCTATATAGACGCTTTCAGCGAGTCAGTTACTCGAGCTGCCACCAGTCGGCGTGCCCTTCGCGCGCTTTCCGGGCCGCCATAGCCGACCTTCAGTTCCTCGCCGTTGCTCCGCGTTGTGTGCTGCACAGGCCACTATCGGAGCTTCGTTTTCGTGTTCATTTACGTTCCGCGTTGAAATCTTGTATTTTCCTTAGGTCTTTTCGATATTTAGGATTTTCATTTACTCATTTGAAATTTATATTTCGATATAGCTCTTGTATTTTCTTATTTATGGAATCGGACAGCGAATGGGTCGACGATACAAGATTATGAGGCTTCAATGACCATGTAAGTTCATCCCATTCTTACGTTTTTGTCGCTAATAAGGCAGTCAACACTATTGCGGCATATGTAAATTGCAACTGACGCAGTAAGGCTATCGCAGTCGTGCTTCTCGCTGCATGTGCGCGCTCGTTTCCGTAAAGCCGACCCGCATGTAAGCGATTTAGCATGCGACGAGACGAGCGACGGAGATTTCTCACTGTCACCCGTCGCATCGCTCGGTTTTGGAATTTCTGGAAAACGCCGCTCACCGTCTTGGTCGTTTGCTTCGTCGCTTCCATGCGGTTTGCCCCGTCACGCGACTGACTGAGCGACAGCAAAGCGGGTCGCCGTCGCTTATCTAGTCGCTCGCCAAATCGCTTACATGCGGTTTATACTCAATTAATTTCCATGCACACAGAATTAAACCATTAGCGCCTCGATATTAAGTATAAACCGCATGCAAGCGATTCGGCCAGCAACGAGAGAAGCGACGGTGACCACCTTCGCTGTCGCTCGGGCAGTCGCGCGACGAGGCAAACCGCATGGAAGCGACGGGAGCAAGCGACCAAGACGGTGAGCGACGTTTTCTAGAAATATCAAAAAACCGAGCGATGCAACAGGCGACAGTGAGAAATCTTCGTCGCTGACTCTCGTCGTTGTCGCCGTCGCTCGTTTCGTCGCGCGCTAGGTCGCTTACATGCGGGTCGGCGTACGGAAACGAGCGCGCACACGCAGCGAGAAGCACGGCCTTACTGCGTCAGTTGCAATTTGCATATGTCGCAATGTCGTTGACTGCCCTTTATTAGCGAGAAAAACGTTAGAATAGGATGAACTTACATGGTCTCTGAAACCATAATCTTGTATCGTCGATCCATTCGCTGTCCGATTCCATTTCATAAATAAGAAAATACAAGAGCTTTGTTAAAATATGGATATCAAATGATTAAATGAAAGCCCGAAATATCGAAAAGACCTAAAGAAACCACACGATTTCAACGCGGAACGTAAAAGAACGCGAAAACAAAGCTCCGGTAGCGGCCGGTGCAGCACACAACGCGGAGGAACGGCGAGAAACTGAAGGGCGGCTATGGCGGCGGGGTCACGTGACGTCAAGATGGCGGCGCCCATGAAATGTTGCCTGAAAGGGTCTATACACACAGAACGCATCCAAAGCCCTTAGTATCACAGTGCTATATAAATATATAACGGAGGGGTTGACAATGGGCAAACAAGCAAAATCTTCAAAAATCTGGTAGACCTATGCAGGCGTCTAACAGTGGAAACCAACCAGGCTGGGATGGCTGTGCCGCATAAACACTGCGCAGTTGAGCCATATTCTCCACAAAAATAGATTTTGTGGTGCGTGGCGCTTCCGCGTTTCTATCTATCATTCTACATCTCCACAAACTGTGGAGGCCTAAAATTACAAATATGTCATAAGGAACACTTGCCCCTTTTGAGAATGGAAGAAAACGAATAGTTTGATCAGTGATGTCGAGGTCTTTCTTTAGTGTTCGTTGAAGCACATCCCAGAAAAAAAAAGGCGTCATTACAGTAAATGAAGCAGTGTTCTATGGTTTCTGGCTTATTGCATAGCCTACAGTTAACCGTCCACGGCACAAATATCCCTCTACTATGAAGCCAAGTTTTAACGGGCAAGCTCGAAGTGTGCAGTTTGAAAAAGAACGATTTGGTTGATGGTGGAAGACATCTTCTTTACTCTGTAAAGGACATCATCTTGGGGATCGACAGGAAAGTGACTTCGGTAAAGCGGGATAGGAAAAATGTTTTCGATTATCACTGCTGATAGTTTCTTGCGTGTTACATTAAATAAATATTCTAATGAGAAACGTGTCTTCAAGAATTCAATCGTGTCCACTACCTCTTTTAGGAAGCCCCAAGGTCTTCCCTGAAAGGAATCATCACTGGATACAATTAAATAATTCAAACTTGTGGCCAGTCGTAACTGAAGAACGGTTTTGAGGAAGGGATGGTCGGCATTCTTAGAGAAAAAAAAACGGGATACTAATTGCCGAACAAATAGATGACACAGACTTAGTCCCCCTGCCTCCAGGGGAAGGAAGAGGTTGTCCCTTTTGAGAGGCTCCCACGACGAAAGCCAAATAAATGTCGCAAAAATTCGATGAAATTTGTGAATGTTTTTACGCGCACAATGCATTACTTGAAGTACATACATTAGCTTAGACAGCAGTTTCTGTAAGCTCAGTTGTCTCGGAACACGGTGAGACAAAAACTTTCCGTGAACTAAGTAGTACCAATGAAACCAGAAGCGGCCACAGTACTGGGCCAGTTAGTGAAGACACAAGTGATAAAATTGTGAAAGTGACGGGAGATTTGAAGACCAATTTCCTGTCCAAGTTTCCGAAAAGGCTACTGCCAAAGACGAATGTAACGAGTCTGACGTATCCTGTTTCGGCTGGCCTTCATTTTAATTGGACGCAAAATGAAGGGCTTTTGAATCTCGAAAACTTCATTGCTGGAGTGTACACTCTTCCCGGCATCAAGGAAAACTACAACATTGGGAAGCCAGAAGCCAAACTAAAGGCCCAAACTGCCAACAAGCGCGTAAAATGCCTTTCAAAAAGGAACTTCCTTGCTCAACTACAAAGTGGAAAGCGCCGCCTGACACTTACTGTGCGTGAAACAAGGTGCAATAATAATTTCAGGAAGGTCATCCTTATTTCGTGCGTGTGTGTGCGCGCATTTTATGTGCTTTTCTTTTAATGACTTCTATGGTGTTAATAATTATTGGATATTATTCGGCACTACCGGCTTTTCTTTTCTGTTAATAAAAAGCATGCCCACGATAGAATGTGCACGTGATCTGCCGCCCCAGAACGAGCGCGTAGCCTCTGCGAGGGCTCAAACAGGATACGTTCACATGGCAAAATGGAAGCCTGAAGTATCGCATTTTTTCGCCAACTCCGCCAAAGTTTTAAAGTCCCGACGTCGGAAGTCGGAGAGCTTTGGACCAATCGTGAAAGATGATAATAGGATTTTTGAGTCGGTGTTATTCTGTTTTTGACCCGGTTTTACTCTGATTTGCTCGGTTCTGGAGCAAAATTTATACAAAAACGAGAACGTTCCACTCCGAAACCAGATAGAACTGAATAAAACGGAGCAAAGTCGAATGTGAATACATAATCCAGTTGGTGCAATCGTTTACGCTATTACTGTTACTGAAACATCCTGGAAAACAAAAGGACAGAATACACCGCTAAAACTGCAGAGTTCCGATGATACCTGAATTTCGTGGCTTGCCTATATATAATTATTCATGAATCTTGTGCATACCGTGTGCACACACAATGTTCCCGTTCCCCATAGTCGTTTCTTTATGTTTTACTGGCAGCCGCATGTTTTATAATACGAAGGAGGACAGTACGTAATCAGGAAATTCTAAAACACGTGACAAAAAAGAGTTCATATTCACTTTATTAACTGAATGTTTTATTTAATTAGTGTCTACATGGCCCAACCCAAGTTTTATAGCTAAAAAAAATTTTATTTGACAGAGAGGAACCCATTGGGCACGCGCGTATCTGCACGGGGGGAGGGGGGGGGGAACCATGGGACCTTCCCCCCTCCTTCCAAACCTTTCATTTGGTGGGGCCTCCTTTCCCCCCTCCCCCTCGTACAGTATTTTGTCATGGGCGAATCAAAATCCTGGCTGCGTGCCTGCCATCGGGTATATTTGCGGCAAAAATTATTTTCCTGTGCTCAAAACATAAAGCTTTAGTATATAACAACTCTAATTTCTCCACTAAGCATACTGTTTAACCTGATCGATGCCCACTTAATAGATTTTATGTTCTGTATTCCCAGTCGACCATTAAAAGTTCTCGATCCGAAATGCATTCCATTTCACCAATGAAGCTTTCAGTTTAACCAATACAACTTGTTATTGATCCTATTGAAGGACCAATAGGCACTTGTATTCCGGACCAGAAAACATTCGTGTTGTTCCCATAGAAGTTTCTATCTTGTCCCATAGAAGCTCCTAATGGTACAAGAGAAGTCTGTATTGGTACGATATAACTTTTTATCGGCCCAGTAGAAATGCCCATTGGTACGATGAAATCCTATTGATCGCATAAAAATCTCTATCGGTCCCATAGAAACTTTTTGCAAGGGTGTGCTAATTTGGCGATTGAGCATTGTCACTGCCATACTGCACCGAGTTCACTTCTCTGCAGTGCATGGCTCTTTGCTATCTCCCGTACAATGGCACTGCCACATAGCGCCACTGGCTGCAATGAGCGGTAATGAGCAAACTGAGTGTCGTGCACATTGACACAATTGGCATCATGGCGCTTGCCCCCTAAAGTTGACTTTCCCTCAACCGATTCTTTGGCCTTCCCCCGTGCTGCGGCTTCTCTGCAGCATTTCCAGTTGCACCAATGTGCCAAACATCAGATTTCCTCATCGGCGCCAATTGCACATTCGTGCTCATAGGCTTTGGCTATGCATTTCAATTGGAACAGGCCTGCCATTTCCAGCAGGGTAGGAACACATTGCACACGTTTGCCCTGGTGAACATGGACATGTCACGTCCTTTCCATGCTTCAGCTTTCCTCCTCAACGAGGTTTCCATTGACGTCCAGTATGATGAGCTACTCCTGATGTGTGAGAGCGGAACTCCCAGGTATTTCAGCGGACCACGATTCCATGCAATACCAGCAAAAAATGGGGGCGTGGTAGCCCATGAACCATACCAAAATCCATTACATTTTTCCGTGTTCATTGATGCTCCAGTAACACTACAGAAATGTTCTGTAACATGTATGGCCTCTTCCACACTCTTCTTATCTGCACAGAAGACGGCAACGTCATCAGCATAAGCGAGTACCTTTACCTCCGCATTATTCAGTGCAAATCCTTGAATACTCTGACTTGCAAATATGCTCCGGCACAAAGGTTCCAAATATATGGTGAAGAGAAGAGGTGATAATGGACAGCCTTGGCGAACGGAAGCTTTTATGCGTATTTTATCGGAAAGCATGTTGTTCACAATTAATCTTGTAGTGTTGGGTATAACAACTATTTATTTATCAAAATGTACAACAGGTGGCAGTAGTATAAATATTTGTTCTATGCAACGATAGATGGCGACACTTGCTCACATATGGCCCTTAAAAAAAGCGAGAAAACGGCTAATTAGCACAAAAACACTGGCACAAGGCCCTTAAGGCGTTGCGAGCTTCTTTTTTTTTTTTCAAAAATCAGTGTCATAGTCCCCAAGGTGACGTGGACGTCTTGTAGCACGTCTTGGGCGGCTCACTTCGGTTGGGAAAGCCGGTGTTTCCTCTTGCTCCGTGAATATGTCCGGGGCCAGGTTCAGCTGAGGTCGGTCTTCGAAGTGCTTCAAGGTCTGGACGTGGACGATCTTGTCATCTGTACTGCCAACTCTTCGGATACGGTAGCACACTGTACCAACAGGGCGGATGACTTCGAATGGACCTTTAAAGGGCGGTGTTAGTTTGTGATCACTGGCTTGCGGCCAGCTGTACAGTACCAAGTCTCCGGGATTGAACTTGTGGTCACTGCGATGCAGGTCAAAGCGTCGCTTGCTTGCTTGGTGAGACTGTAGGAGGTTCGTGGTAGCATCGGTCCGTGCAGCGTGCAAAATGTCGAGTTGATCCTCACGGGAGTCGTCCGATGTTATAGTTCCGATGTGAAGTTCTCTCGGGAGGCGAGGTTGATACCCGTGCAAAAGAAAAAATGGAGAGTATCCTGTGGAGCTTTGCTCTGCAGTGTTAATTGCCAGCAATGCACTGGGCAAGTGCTGGTCCCATGTCTGCGGGTTCCTGAAAGCGAGTTTCTTCAGTGTGTTCACTAAGGTTGCATTGGCCCTTTCGACAAGTCCGTTTGCTTGTGGGGTGTACGGAGGTGTGAGATGGTGCTCGATGCCATACTTGAAGAACTGCTCTGTTGTGTGGCTGGCAAATGCGGGCCCATTGTCGGAAATGTACACGCATGGCGGTCCAAAACGTTGAATGACATCTTGTTCGATGGTTTCGATGACATCTGCTGCCGACAACGAACACGTGGCTCTTGCCAGAAGGTAACGAGTGGCGTGATCAATCTGTACGAACAAGTGGGTGTTTCCAGCTTCCGTTCGGGGCAGTGAGACAACATGATCGCCTGAGACGCATTCCCATGTCGTTGAAGGAATCGGAAGGGCTCCCAATTTTCCATTGGCGAGTGTGGTTCGACGATTTGTTCGTTGACATGCTTCACAGCCCTGAACATAGGCTCTGACATATTTGCGTAGTGTTGACCACCAGTACCTCGAGCGTACTCGTTCGAGCGTTTTCTCACTGTTCAGATGGCCACTCTCGTCATGACAAAGGCGGAGTACTGTGGAGCGCAATGCAAAAGGAAGAACGAGTTGTTCTCTCCTATGGCCTCCAACTGTTGTCACGTGAGTTAGCACCGAGTTTGATAACTTGAACGAGTTATGAATTTGCTTCAGATGATGCGTGTCGGGCTGTTTCTGTAGCTTGTCAAGGACTTGGCGGCAGTATACTCATCGGTCTGCTGAGTGCGAACAAGCTCTGAATCTTGTGATGTTAGCACGGCGAGACATGCTTGGGTGGGGAGAGGGTAGCGGGACAAATGGTCAGCGATGACATTTTCCTTGCCTGGCCTGTGGAGGGCGGTGAAATCGAAGGCTGCCAGGTCAACGATGTAGCGTGCAAACTTGCGGTTCAGCTTGGCTTTGTTCACTGCATACGCCACAGTGAAATTGTCAGTGATGAGCACAAACTTGTGACCATGCAGGTACAGACGGAACTTTTCGGTCACAGCCCAATGTACAGCAGTACATTCAAGCTCATTGATGTGGTACCTCTTTTCTGCGTCTTTGAGGGATCTGCTGGCATATTCTATGACACGTCTTTTGCCATTCTGGTCTTGCGAGAGGCAGGCTCCAAGACCTTCATGTGACGCATCTGTCTCGACATATGTCTGACATTCTTGCTTGAAGAAGGACAGGACTGGCGGCGAAGTGATCTTCATCTTGAGTGACTCGAAAGATTCCTGCTGAGTATTGTCGAGGGCAAGCTGAAGTGCTTGAGTGGGCGTTTCTTTGTTCGTTTCTTTGCTTGTGGTCTTCTTCAGAAGTTCATTAAGCGGTCTTGCAATCACTGCAAAGTTCTCTATATGTTTGCGAAACGTGTTCGCAAATCCAAGGAAGCTGCGAACCTCATGTATGGACGTCAGTGTAGCATACCGAGATACAGCAGATGTGCGGTCAGGGTCTGGCTGTATGCCTTCTGTTGTCAACACTCTTCCGAGGAGCGTGATGGTTGGCGAGGCGAAGACACACTTGGTCGGCGAGAGTGTGAAACCCATGCTTCGTGTGGCCTTGAAGATCTCGCGGAGGCATTTGATGTGGTCTTCGAAATTGTTGTGCACGCAGGCAATGTCGTCGATGTAGGTGACAACACCTAGTTTGCGAAGGTGCGAATATGCCAATTTGATGGCTCTTGTCATGGTCGGCGGTCCGTTCTTGAGCCCAAAAGGCATTCGTAGAAACTCTTCGTGGTGGTCTTGGGTGACGAAGGCTGTTTTGTGCACGTCGTCTTCCTTCACTTTGATTGTGAAGAATGCACTCTTGATGTCCATGTTAGACATGAAACGAGAACCTGCAATTGCATGAAGTGCGTCTTCCATGCAGTCGACTGGTTGTGGATCTGCAACAGTGATCGGATTGATTGTGCGGGAGTAGTCAACGACTACACGTCGAGGTGTCGTGTCATGAAAAGGCTGGTCCACTACGAAGGCTGGCGATGCATACATAGATGTGGACGGGCGACAGACGCCTTGTTCCCTCCAAGTTTGCACTTGGTTCTCGAGGAACTGTCGGTCAGGCTGGGAGAGGCGGTAAGGTTGGCGACGAACTGGTCTGGAGTGCTCTAGGTTAATGCTGAGTTCAACATAGGGGCACTCACCAATCTTCGCCTGGTGTGCGAAAATATCTTCATACTCTTTTACAAGAGAGCAGAGTTCTTCTTGCTCGGTTGCGGCAAGAGAAGCATGTATGGTCACTTTATCGGTGATTGTCTCAGTGTTGAGTGCAGATGGACTCGGATGATCCACGGGCATACGTTCTCCGGAAGTCGTGATTTGCGGTAGCGGCTCTGTTGACTTGGTTGAGCACAAGGTCTCTGTTGTGGTCCAAGGTGCTAGTGCCACATCGGTCTGCAGTGATGCCTCCATTGGCCTGGATTTGAAGATGCAGTTTGCGGTGAGCGTTTGGGCTTTGAAGCGCGTGAATTCCTGAATGGATGTCGGAGTCGTGATGCAGAAGCTTCCGTCTGCTTCAATGATGTACCGGGCCTGGACAAACCATTTCCAGTCATTACCCAAAACAAGGGTGACAGGCAGGTGTTCACAAAGTCCCACTTGTGGCATGGTGTAATCAATGTTCCCAACTTTGACACGCAGGGTGATCCATCCGGCGGGTGTTATGGGTCCTGCTGCTGTCTCGATTGGTCCGTTTTGCCATTTGAACACTGGTAGTTCGGGTGGTGCGACATGCTTTCGGATTAGCGTGACTTCTGATTCACAATCACAGAGAGCGTCCACTGTAGTTGTGCCGTTAATGATGGCGTTGACGATCGGTGCGCGAGGACCTTCGGTGTACAAGCAGTTCACAGAGTAGCGGGCATTTGGTTTCTTCGCGTCCTGAGTTGAAACATTGGCAGCATTCTCACTTGAAGAACGAGGAAGGCGTGTGTTGCTGGCATGGTCGTGGTGGGCTGTGCCAGCTTCATTACTGCGGCGTTGGTGCGCGTTCATTTGGTGTGTCGGTGTAGCAGTTTCACCGTCAGCTGGTGCTGCGAGTGCACTACCTGCTTCTGGAGGTGGAAGATGACACTGATGCGAGATATGCCCCTTCTTTCCGCATCTCCAGCAGTGCAGATCTTCGGTCTTGTCGCCCGACTTTGGGTTGAACTTGTGGAGGAATGGCTTCTCTCTTGTTCCTGCGTCTTTCTTGTCGTTGCTTCCTTCTTTTTCCAGTTGTCGCAGCGAGTCGAGTGTTGCTGCTCTGTCAACTAATTCTGTCACGGAGGAGTAGAGGTGAGAAGCAAGCGGGATTGACCACTTTGTATCCTTGATGTCGCCGATGATCATCGATATGCGTTCCTCGGGGGTCAGGGGATGTGGAGACTTCTCGAGGAGGGCATCCTTCTCGAAAATGTACTGGACCAGTGTCTCGTTCCTCCTTAGCGTCCTCTTTGCCTGTAGCTCGATGAAGTCCTTCATCGAAAGTCGTCGTCGAAATCGTTCAATGAGAACTCGTTTCCACTCTTCCCACTCGTGGTGGTGTTTTCCGTTCGTCTTTTGCCAGTTGGCTGCGAGGCCTGAGAGTCGAGACGTAGCGTTCAGGAGCGTCAGTGCGGGGGTCCATAACGCTTGAGCTGCGATCCGTTCCACATCTTGGGTCCATTGTTTAGCGACGTCTAACGGATCACCGGTAAATTTGGGGATCGCATTCGCGGTATCCGCCGTTGATGTAATTTGTACCGGCTGTCTTTGGCTTTCGGCCAGCTGTTGTACTGTTAGAGCGAGTTGAGCGACGATGTTCGTCAGACTTTGGATGTCCGTCGGTTTCATTTTTTTTTTTTTTGGCGGATACGTCGGCTAGGCTTAATGTGGTTGACGACGAGCAGAAAAGGTGTCACGTACTTGCAGTTTCACGAAGTCATCGGACGTCTTGGCGAGTGTTTGCGGGGTCGTTTGTCGAGTCTTCGATGTCCGGGCACTAAGTCCTTCTTGCGAGCGGGAGCTTGAAGGATTAGCGTTGCTGTCCGCCGTAACGGTTGCGGCGATTCTGGCGGGAAAATGCGCTTCGACGGCGGCTGGCGAAGATGCGACGATGTGGAGCGTTCGCTCACTTTGCGATGGCGACTTGCGTGATTTTCGGGAGGCGGGTTACTTCGGCGCTTCGTTGTTCTGGTTTTGTTGAGGTGCCTTACATTTTTTTCGCAGTTTTCGCCGAATTGTTTTGCGACGAACAAAGGCTCGCTATGTCGACTGCTCCATGTTGGGTATAACAACTATTTATTTATCAAAATGTACAGCAGGTGGCAGTAGTATAAATATTTGTTCTATGCAACGATAGATGGCGACACTTGCTCACAGTAGTGCTATTATGATAACATAAGTTAATACCTTCGGACACAGCTTCGCCTGCGTGGCTCACACGATCAAAGGCTTTTGACAAGTCAATTTGTGTCAAAGCAACTTGTGTGTTACTGTCAGAGGCACACTCAAGAACCGAGCGCGCAACGTGGATATTGGTTTGAATATTTCTTCCTTTTATACCACATGTTTGGTGCTCACCAATAAGGTCTTCGATTGCTAGCTGGAGTCTGTCATTCAATATTTTAGCAAAGATCTTGTAATCTACGTTGCGAAGTGATATTGGCCTATAATTTTCAACTTTTTTCCTCTGTTCCAAGTCTTCCGCCTTTGGTATTAGGACAGTATGGCAGTCGTAAAAGGATGGAGGAAGCGTCTTCCATTGGTAGGAGTCATGAAAAACGTCAAGTAACACTTGACTGAGTTTGTCTCGGTATTTCTTGTAAAACTCTCCGCTAAGCCCATCGGGTCCTGGTGTTTTGCCATTTTGTAGAGTCGATTGCGGCCTTGACTTCATCTAAAGTTATAGGACCTTCTATGGTATTTTTATTGTTTTCACTAAGTGCAGGCATCAATGATAACAAGTTATCTACATCCTTTGCATTGCCTGTGTGAATAGCCTTGCCAAAAATGCTTAAGTAGTAGTTTTCAAATGCTTTAACAATCAAGGTTGGCTCCTTGATAGTTATGCCTTCTTGATCTATTTCTAATATTTCTTTCGATAGGGCATATCGCCTCTCATCATCCAGGGATCGTTTGGTAGGTTGCTCGCCAAGCAAAAACTTTTTCGTGCGAGAACGTATGACAGCTCCACGATATCTTTCTGCCTCGAATTTTTGAAGCTGTGCTTTGGTGACATTGATATCGTCATTGTAAAAACCGGGATTGATGCTTTCCATCTCATGGAATAACGAAAGAGTTTTATAGAGTTCGCGCTGTTCCTGTTTGTTTTCGTAAGATATTGCTGTAGAGCGTTCAATTGCCAAGTTTTTTACCTCTTGCTTAAAACCGTCCCATATTGCAAAAATATGCATATTACTATTTTTAAGGCTTTCTGACAGAATTAATGAAACTCCTTTTGAAAACTTCTCATCCTTCAAAAGCTTCACATTAAGTTTCCATAGTTCCCATTTAGGCCGAAAAACACGGAGAGTTTTGGTTCCGAAGCTAACAGAAACTAAACAATGGTCAGAAAAGAACACCGGTTTAACGCTATAGTTCTTCATTAGATTAGATGCATCGCCTGACACATATATTCTATCAAGACAAGCGTGTGAAACACCTTGAAAGTGGGTGAAGCGTATTGATTGGTCTTTCCGACATGCCACATATACAAGGTTGCGCTCCTGGAGTATGTCAATGAGTAACGCAGAGCTTTTGTCATACCGTGTCTGCTGTAGCGCACGGGCTTCTGCGCTACAGACACAATTAAAATCTCCCATTAGTACAACTGTTTTGTCGGTGTTCAGAAAATGTGCTAGAAACTGGAAGTAAGAAGTCCTTCCATTCACCGTATTAGGAGCATATATACAAATAAAACGCCAGTTGATCTGTCTTAAAGAAAGGTCACATAAAATGAGACGCCCTTCCTGATCTCTGGTCAAGGAAACAGACGAATAGCCAAGCTTTTTACGAAGAAACAGAAAACAACCGGCAGAAAGGCCTACTGCCTGACTCACACATATTTCGAAGTCCTTCCGAAAAGGCTCTAAAGCCTCTGCCACGTCTCCATCTGATGACAATTTCGTTTCTTGTATTGCGGCTATGTCAACATGCTCGTGATTCAAGAGCCTTAGAAGTTGGTACTGTTTCCTTTTAGACCTTAAGCCCCTCACATTTAACGTTAAAAAATGCAAAGGCAGGGCGGATTTTATGAGGGGCATTAGCGTGAGCTAAAGCCCCTCATGACCATCTTCAAGCGTCTTATGGCTACTTTGTTTTCGATACGGCTGGTGTCTGGTTCCTACCTGTTTTCTATCTTTTCTCGATTTTGCGACAGCCCCTTCATCAGCTACAACAGTGTCAGACTGATAGCCGAGTCCTTCTGAAAGATCTTGCGGCTTCAGCGCGTCTGCATCCAACCCGATGGTCGTTGGTGCTACCTCAAAGGTGGTGGTGGTGTCGTCTCCACTTGCTGTAGCATCCTCCCCGACGACCGTGGTTGTGGACGAGTTGTCGTCATCATCGTCAGGTGGGGGGGGGGGGGGGGGGGGGGATGGTTCAGGGAGGAGTTCTGGATCGTTTTCCGTGGTTTGGGGGACGGTCAATGCTGCTGGTAGGTCACCTTCGGCTTGGCTCTTAAAAGCTTCTGCGGGTGGTGTGTGCCCGGAAGCATCGACAACCTCCGAGACATCCATCAGGAGCTCAGACCGTTCCTCTTCGTCCTGGGATATCGTTCCGCGAAGCTTGCTTGCATACGTTGTGACGCAGTCGTCTGCGGTGTGTCCGTAGCGTTTACATTCCGAGCAGCGCGGTGTTCTGCACTGTCGGCGGACGTGTCCTACCCTGTTGCACCTGAGGCACAAGGGTGGTCTTCCTGGAATAAGGATGAGCGATTGACATCCATACACTTTAAGTAGGAATGGAATTCTCTCCGTGGTGATTCCTTCATGCGGGGTGATGTTAACTTCCCTGTTGAGGGTGTCCATGTGCTCCATGCCGGGGCACCGCCACTTCTCTCGGCTGATGTTGCGGACTGTGCCGTAAGGCGCCAGAGCTTCGATGATACGCCTATCTGCGAGGTAGTCCGGAAGCCAAATAAGCTTGATCTTTAGGTCCCGGCTGTCTGGGTCAAGGAGAAGGCATTTCTCGCCTTTCACGACCAACTCACCACGACTGCAAAGCTTCTCTTTGGCGAGGGCGTTGACGCAGGTCACCATCCACACATGGCTCATCTGAAATTGTCCGGTGGCTTTGACATCTTTCAGGTCGATAACATCTTTGATGGCGTCTCGAAAGTCCGGGGCCGTGTATGGCCTAGCAGTCAGATCGGCGTGGAGAAATACAGAGTTGAGGACGATGTTGCCGGTTGGCTGACGTGGAAGTATGACCTTATATTCGTTAGAGACGACATCCGAAGACTTAGAAATAACTCGGCCAGTGGCCGATGCGGTGTTTCCACCAGAGAGCATTTTTCCACGGCCGTTCGCAACGGCGTCTTCTTCTTCCTCCTGCTATGCCTCCGCTTTGGAAACTCGATTTGACTATTCGGTTTATACGAGATGCTTCGGCTACAAATGCAGTTAAGTCGTCAGCGTGTTATGCAAAGCACTCGTACATCACTCGCCGTACTTCAGTTCTACTCACCTGCCATGTAGAGTACTTTCGCGTCGTAGAGCGATCCTTTTGTTCGCGCGTCACCGACCCAGTAGACCTGGTACACCTTGTCGTCTTCAACTACACCGCTAAAGTCCCTTACATCGTCGGAACTCACAACAGGCTGGGTCTTGTCGAGTAGAAATTCTACTAAAACATATGACATTGTAGAGCCCGGGCAGGATCGACAGGTTAAAGCAAGCGGGCAAACAAAACGAGTCTACAGCGATCGTTCATGAAAGCTCGGCGACGTCTCTATGGGCGAAGCGAAGTCGGCGAAGTGTCGTGTTCGGCGCTTCGGCGGGCTTCTGACCAAGGTTGTCGGTCCGCTGCGTGTCATATTTCTAACGTCAGCGGTTTTATGGGCTCACGTCCTGAAATCGTTTTCTCGTGCATAGATTACTTTTTGTATTCATAGATTTGACGAAATAGTGGTATCCGAACGAACTTTACGTCCTTTGACCGTACGTCTGTCTGCACGTCAAAGCTTTTTGACGTACAGTCAGAGACAATCGAGAGAGAGAGAGAGTAAACTTTATTGTGGGAATGGAGCTTTCCATATCCCAGCCCTAGTCCGGGCCTATGCGGTCGGGGCAGTCTCCGTCCCATCCAGCACATTGCGAATGTGGTGGACAAGGGGGGGCCACCACAGCCTCTGAAGTTCTGAAGGGGGAGAAGTCCATTCCTCCCAGCTGCTTGGCGTACGTTCAGGGGGTAGGTGAGAGAGAAATTGCTGTCGGCTTTGGTGGGATCCAATGCATTCCCAGAGTGTATGCTGGTTGGATGGGTATCCTCCGCAGTGAGGGCAGGAGGGGTAGCCTGGCATTTTGTGTATGTAGTGGATATAGTTTTGGGTGAGGATGGAATTTGTCTGTGCTCTACGAATAAGGGTTGCTTCTTCTCTTGTGTGAGTTCGTGAGGGTGATGGGAGGAGAGTGGAGGCCTTGCGTCTTTCCTTTAGAATTTGTTGCCTGGCTTTGTGAAGTATTTTTCTTTCTTGTTTGGGGTCGTATTCCTGATCACAGGGCCAGGCGAGAGGGCTATGCTGATTTGGTGCGCGGGTAAGCTGATGTGCTTGCATGTTTCCTCTTGATGCCTGGTGTCCTGGGACCCATTGAATTCTAATTTGGAGTAGTGGGTACTTGTGCATGTGATGTTGCAGCCGGTTCTGTATTGACGTGGGGAGTTTATTATTTAGAAACGCCCTGCATGCGTCCTGGCTGTCTGTTCTTATGATAATTTTATCGTTGTTTTTGGTGAATTCGGTGATGGCAGCAGATATGGCTAGTAGTTCAGCGAGCCTTGGGGATGGGATGTCTTGATATCTTCGCGTTAAGGTTTCCTCGATGTTCCATACAGCTATAAGGCCATGTCCTGCGTTGCAGCTTGCATCTGTATAGTATGTCTTGGTGCTAGTATCTTCTTCGTCCTTCTTCTCTAGGCGCTGGACTCTGTCGTTTCTTCTGTCTGCATTGCGTTTTGTATGCATATTCTTGGGGATTGGGTCTACATGGATCCTAGGTATTTGTTCCCATGGGGGAGTTTCCAGTGGGATAGGAGGAAGGTTTGTTGTTTCATAGTTTAGTTTTGTAAGTATTCTTCTGCCTTGAAGCGATGTTTCTAGTCTTTGTTTTTGTCCTAGTTTGTGCATATCAACTCTGTCGTCTAATGAATTGAAGAGCCCCGCATCTTTTATTTTGTAGGTGGCTGTAAAGCAGGGGACGCCCAATGCTAGCTTAGAGGCTTTGCGCAGAGTTGTTTCGAGTTTTTTCTGTTGTGTTTTGGTGAGGCTGATATATGGTAAGTGGTACATGACTCTAGAGTATATTAGTGCTTCTATGACTTTCCTTAATTCATGCTCTTTCATACCTCGCTTCTGTCTTGTGATCCTGCGAATCATGCCAAGAATTGGTTCTATTTGTGCTGAGTTTATTTAAGGTGATGTTATGTTTACCGTCTTCTTGTAGATAGTATCCTAGCACTTTTATGTGTTTTTTTCTTGGCAATGGTTCGTTTTTTATTGTTAAGCTTATCATTTCTATATATTCTGAGGTTCTAATTGCGGGGGATCGAATTATTACTACATATTCAGATTTCTCTGCAGAGCATGTAAGTCCGATGGAGGCCGCGTACCTTTGCACTGTGTCTATACCCCTTTGCATCGCTTCTTCTTGTTCTCCTGCAGATCCTTTAGTCGTCCAGAGGGTAATGTCGTCTGCGTATATGCTATGTTCGAGGTCATCTATGACGTTAAGTTGTTTCGGTAGGTTTTTCATTGCTATGTTGAAGAGGGATGGTGATAGAATGGATCCCTGGGGTGTCCCTCTGTCTATCGGGTGGCTGTCTGAGGTGTAGTCGTCCAGTCTTATTTTAACTGTTCGGTCAGAGAGAAAATTTTTCACGTAGTTGTACATCTTGTGTCCGGGGTTTATTTCTTTTAGGTTCTTCAATATAGCCGCGTGTGATATTTGGTCGAACGCCTTGCTCATGTCGATTCCCGCGACTATTCTAAGTTTTACCGTACTCGGGTGATCGAGTATTTGTTGTTTGATCCTGATTATCATATCTTGCGTGCTTACGTGTTTTCTAAATCCTATCATTGAGACAATCGATGTACAGTCAGAATCGCCACCAAGACATCCTGATGGCATTTCGCGGCGGCCGACTGCCACCAGGAAACCATCAGAAAGCCGACAAGCGGAGTCTGACTGGAGTTTGACTGTAGGTCAGAGTAACTTGTTGGCCAATCAGACATGCTTGACGTACAGTCAGGCACAGTCAGCGGTCCACTAGAAAACATTGACTGCCAAACAGCGTTACATTGGTGGATTTTTCCTTCGGGCACAATATGGCCAAGTGTCGTTACTCTGAAGCGTAGCTTATTTAGTGGCACTAGCCACTACCTTTTGACACCTGCCTCTTCCTCATTGTCCCGCTTGTGCCAGTAAATTAGCTACGGTTCAGAGTAACGACACTTGGCCATATTGTGGCTTAAAATCATGGTGGCCAGTTATCTGAAGCTTTATCAAACATCACAGGAAACGCTTTTCCGTCCCTCACAAATGTTTAAACAACCCGCGACAGAGAATTGCAATATTGCATCAGCTTCCTAGCACCGCATCTAATGCTGAGGAAGTCGTACTTTTGGATCATGATGATCGGATGTTGCGTTCGCTCTGAGCAAGACCCAAAATGGCGGCGCCCAAAACAATTTTGGGGAACGGAGTGCCGATACCTTAGAGCTCATTTAGTGACTCTAGGCATGAAGTGAACACAGGTTTATTCTCTTCTTCTTCGTCTTTATTGTTTATTGATTTCAATCATATCGAATAATGAACACATTATATCACGCTACGCTTGTGTAATTATTTGTATTAGATTTATTAACCTGACCCAGTACTTAAACCATTCATTTATCGATAGTAAATCTTCCAATATATTTTTAAATGTGAAGGTAAAAAGACACGGAGATTGATGATGATACAGACGCCAACGCCGCCCTCGGAAATTTTTTTAACATTAAAAATCAGCAGTTTGTCTGCCATCCGCCAAATAGCGCAACAAAACACCCAAACAGTTTTTAATTGTTTTTAAAATTAGCTAAGCTCTACACCTATTAAAAAACCAAAGCAAGATCATTCTGAGAATCTAATACATCGCAATGTATATCTATTCCAAACAATAAATGTTATTAGATGCCAATAAATCTGTTTGGTGTCCAAAAAATATATGCGTCAAAAACAAGAAAGTTTGAAGGGCTCCTGGAGCGTTATGACTTTGAAAATGAAAAAAAGCCATCGTCCACCTCTTGGGCAACCATTGTAGATCTAAATGGTATAAAAGATTTTATCGTAGTTTAATTATTTCCTCAGCGGCATTTGAAGTACCATGACTCGAAGCACAAAAAAGTGCTACGTTTGATATAAAATATCTAAACAAAAATATTTTACAAAACGTGAAATTTTTTTCTGCATATTACCAAATATAAGCACTACATCTGTAGCTAATTTCATTGTCCTAGCTCTTGTCATTAAAAAAATATTTGTGCTGAAAAATGTCAATTTTAGGGCAATATTCGGAGGGATGAAAAAAACAAAGTAGTGCAAATACCAAAAAAGGGTATCGTTACGTTCTGCTCCGACATCATCTTAACAAAACTGCTATATTGGAACCGTGTTATCTTTAATGGATCATTCATAAAACATGAACTAGCGGAGCAAGTTAGGGTCCGCGCCATCATATTCGCAACGCTACAAATGCGCATGAACAGTAAACACCAACACACACATAATATCAAATGAAAGAGGATTAAGTTGCTTTTCGAATGACATCAATCCCACAAAACAGTATTTAAAAGGAGATGAGTAATGACCTGCCAAAAAGTACCTAAACTGCCACATTCAGTGGGACCATGGCCTTAAAGGGGCCCTGCAATCATATTTAAGCAACTACCTTTTTTGCGGTTTCCACGTCTCTTGGGGTATGGGCAAGCCAGCGGGCACGGAGAGAGTAACTAAATATCAGTGCGTCATATTTTAACCGGGCGGCGCGGAAACCACCTCCACCGACGAGGGCGATCCGCGGTACCGAAAGCGCGCAAAATGTGACGTGTTTGGTCCTAGGCTTACTACTGGTCAGAGCCGCTAAAAGCTTTTTCGTAGTCGAAATACAAAATATAAGTGGCACGAACCGTTTCAGTTATTTATAAAAGAAGTATTGTTCAGTATTTTAGATCAGAAAAGAAACAAATGCAGTTTATAAAGTACGGAAAAAAGAAAAGACCCGTCGACATACCCGCCACCAAGCGGCGGAAAAAACTGCGCATACTAGAAAGAATTAGTGGGATGAGGCTACGACGAACGGCCAGCGTAGAAAAGCCCCGGACGTACGCGGCGGCGCTGCGGTCGTATACCGGCTCAACGATCCGACCGGTTCCGAGCGTTCCGAAGGCCTTCGGCGCGGGCCCTGCTGGCGATTTGGCCATTTGGCGGCACGGCAGCGCGAAGTGGCTCCCGTTCTGAACTGATCTTTAACCCGTGTTTGCTGTCGTTTGTGGCCAATGAAGTGTTATGCCGAAATAGTCTTTAATCGCGCAACAAATGCAATGCGAGCCGCCCCGGCCGCCCTCTTCATAGAGCCTATCCAACATATGCTTTAGTGGCGCCCTCTCGAGCCGTTGACCCGGAGTGCGGCAACCGTGAACGCTCGATGAGCTCACTACCCCTCCTCTAGTTCACGGCCACTCAAGCCAGGACCTACAACCACCATACTACAACCTACAACGCATCGAGTTATTATAATGTACGCTAGAGGCTCAAGTGGCGCTAGTGTGCTGACGCAAATTGAAGAAGACAGCAACAGCAACCAGTCGAAAATTGACTTCCGGTAATGCATTTCTATGGGAAAAAGTGAGTGCATTTTATCTCTGCGCTCGATCATAAGAGCAAATATCCCGAATAATTCGTACGTACTAGGTAGCTTGGAACATTTCTCAGTCAGGCCGACGAAAGAATTGGTCAGTTACGGTGTTTTTCTTTCGAATTCATCGCATTAAAGACGGTGCTAAAACAGCTTCGTACGGTAGTGTTGACGATTGGGCTAGTTGGTCATTCATATTAGCGGAAAACAAACAGCGCAAGGACAAGGACAGAGTAGAAGGCGGTAGACACACACAGCGCTGACTTACAACTGAGCTTTATTGGCACTGACAACATGTATAAATACACAATTTGCCCTGCCCAAAAGCCAAGAAAAGAAACACAAGAGGAGGACTACACGTGTTCCTAGAGTCATCTGCAGGCGCCGTTGCTCTCCGATCTGAGTAGAAAAATACACTCCTTTTCCGTCAAGGCAAGTGACGGGGCACTAACACACTCAGAGCCCGATTGTCCAATGGCGCGGGCTTCTATAATCTCACGTGTCAGTTTATCTTTTTGTTCACTGATGACCGTGCATCGTTCAAAAAACGGAGTACATCCGCAATCGCGGCAATGCACCCCAAGGTGCCCCGACACAACCTGAGACACATTATATCGATGCTCTCTTAAACGCTCATTAAGACAACGTCCCGTCTGCCCTATGTATCTCCGGCCACAGGACAGGGGAATAGAGTAGACAACACCCGCAACGCATGCAACAAACTGGCTTTGGTGTTTCTTGGCGCACACCTGTCTCTCTATTACATGAGAGTTCACTCTTTTGCACATCATAGATAGCTTGTCTGGAGCCGAAAAGACCACGTGAACACCAGCTCGGCGTCCCACTTTTTTCAGATTATGGGATATTTTGTGTAGGTACGGTAGTACTGTGATGTTCCTGTTTTTCCTGTTAACTTGTTCAGCATTCTCAATCCGTCTTCTCTTTAGTAGAGTTTCTGCGACTGCCGTTAAGAGGCGCAACGGGTAGCCCGCGGCCGTGAGCCTCGCTACTTGATTCTTAAAGCTATCCTTGACTAAGTGAAAGCATGATTTATTAAGGGCGTTTTTAAAGCAAATGTTGATGATTCCCCTTTTTACCAGTTTAGAGTGGGCAGACGAAAACGACAGGAGGGGTTTATTACTCCTTGGCTCATAAAGCCAGCAGGTGTGTGTGGGGAGACACTGCAGCCTAAGGTCTAAAAATCTTATGGAACCGTTTACTGGTAATTCATGCGTGATAACCAGTGGTTCCAAGCATTTACTAAAAGTGGCCAAAACCTCAGAAATTTCGCCAGCAAAGTGGTCTGAGTCACAGTCAACAAGCACTAAGTAGTCATCTACAAACCTAAAACCTTTTCGTTTCGTACCTTCGTACGTGTATTTATGTGCACTGTCGGACACTGTTAGCGCGAACGCGGCGTCGGCGATTTCCAGCATAGGGGATATATACATGCCAAACGAACGAAGGACATCTGGAAAATCAAGAGCGGCGGCAGGAACTACGCAGTAACACTGGATCAGTAACTCGCAGTGCATGTACGATCAAAATAAATTGAAGGCCACGTAATCTATTCCGATTTTAAATAAGTAAGTACTGCTTATTCTTTCTGCCCTGAGCAAAGCTGCTTGTTCTACGCTCAAAATATCACCCGAGAGCAAGTGCCCGATAAAAGCTGCCCGGCAGAGAAAACAGTACGAAGAGACACCTTTCATAGCCCACGGACTTTATTCTCTACGTTTTGAAGGTTTTTATCCGCTCATGCACGACGGGAGCATTTTCATATGGTGACAGGACTGGCATATTATGTATAGACAAGCGTCACCGGAATGCTGGCGAGCCTTGAACACACTCTATAATCGTTTCGATTGTCATTTTGCTTTGAATCGTCGCTTGCTTTTACACACCCACTGCGGAACACACGTTTGGGACTGAAATGTAGCGAAGTTAAATATCGTTCACTGATGCAGAAAAATGCGCTAACTAAAGCAATCACACTTTTACAGTGTTAATCAAGGTACATACTATTCGGTACGACCCAAATAACCAAAATGTTCCGTGTTATTTTCTGGCGAAGAGACAAACTGCAGGCGCATTTTCCCACAGGAATGCACCGGAGCACCGCAAAAGAAGACTGGTTGCTGTCTGCTTCAATTTGCGTCACGGAAGTCGCGTAGACACTAGCGCCAGTTGAACCTCTAGCGTACAAGAGAAGGAGGTTATTTTTTGCTTGTTTTTGTAATTCTAATTCGCCCATAACTTTTAAAATAAAGCGAAATTTGAGAAAAGAAAAGTTTGATTAAGTTACTACGTTCAGTGCGCTCATGTTCGGTGCAAATCTGGATCGCGCTTCCCCGCTTGTTCGCTGCAGCGCAAGTGAAGCCACCGGACTTCACTCGCTTGGGATACGATTTGCCGTTTTTGCTAGGCCTCATTCACACAGCCGTCGTTTCTCCCATCCCGTCACCGTCGCGAGGGGCGTTCCCGTCAGGGGAGAGGATTTTCGGCCAAGGTTTTCGACGGAAAGCTGTGCCGCGCCGGGTGCCGGGCGACGTAGGGAACTGCTCTACGGCACCGGCGTCCCGACATCCCGGCGGGTGACGGAGTCCCGCCCCCATCAAAAACCGACCAATCACAAAATAGAAAAGTTTCGCTAAGTTTGGAAGATTTTTCACCGTTCGGCTGCCAACAGTCAGCCAACGCTTGTGTTTGTTTGTTTTTGTTGTTCCTTTTCGGCGGGAATTGTTAATAGCAGACGGAAAAATGGCAGCCCTCAATGCCGAGCACGGTGATGCCGAGCGAGCCGAGCGACCTTTTGACGCCGAAGCACTCCTCGAGTTGGTGAGGGAACATAGATTTCTCTTTGATCATAGCCAACCTGATTTTAAAGACACACAGATGAAAGAAAATCGATGGAAGATAATCGAGGAGCAACTGGGAATGAAAGGTGAGCGACCCGAAGTCCGTGCGCGCGCAGTGGACTGAATGCTTATTTTCAGAGGGCACAGCGGCTACGAAATTCGCCAACCTAAAGGACCGCTGGCGGCGGCTGAAAAACAAGCTGGACGCCGCGAAGAAGTCTGGCGCGGGGGCGTCAGATGTTCCCAAGATTTCCTGGCGTTATTTCGCCATCATACACAGCATGATGGCGACCGAGCGGCTAGGAACGTGAGTACAATCGTTGGTCAAATATATCTTAACGAAGTCCTCCAGGTGGGGCACTGTTTGCGGCAAGTCGAGGCTTGATCATAATTTGCAGTCTACTGCAATTAGGGACATCAGGGCCCCTCCCAATAGAAGTGTAAAACTCGAGAATCTGCGCGTTACCTCGTATTACCTCGCGATGGAGTGAAACAGGTGCTTATCCTGGGCACAGGAAGCTGTATCGGTTGCAGGCCGTCTTAATTTAAAGCGAAATGAAAAGGCCACGTCGGTTACTATGTGTTGACATTGTGGCAACCTCTTGCTTTCATTCTTTTCAGTACAGCTTCCAATTTGATCCTGGAGCCTGCATCACCGGCTGACACGCAAGTGATATTCTGACCATAAATATGAGACGGAACAGAGAATTCTGCTATTGAATCCGAGAATGCGGTGTGATGTCAAACAAACTCGTTTTCAGGACCCCATCTCCACAAAGTGTTGAGGCCGAGACAGCCGGATGCTCCTTCTGGTAAACTTGGCTTGCTCATATACTACAGATAGCTTGCAGTGGCCTAATTTGGTCTTCCTTCTTGGTGGCGGAGCATAGCCCTTTACTGTAGTAATTCTACAAACAGGAAGCAAGCTTTGCAAGTGAGCAGAAACGAATGAGCCTAGCTTCCACTGCATTAGCGAGTCTTACATCAAGGAGGGCAAATATGATGTCACATGCTAGCTGTATATATATAACTAGGGTTTGGAGTCCTCTATATTTGCCGATAAATGGCCGCTGATTTTAATTTTTTGGATCGGTATAACCGGAAGGTGCCGGTTTTTATTTTGTATTCTGATCTATACAACTGCTGGGCACCTACCGTTTTGCAAACACTTGGGATTTCCACCTACTCTGGGTGACCTTATTGTAAGTGTTAGTCTTCAAAACAGCAAATAATGGTTTCTGAGGCAGTCCCTTATTTGGGCTCTCAATTAATTTTTTTATGTAGCTGGAATGAATGAAAGAGTGCTCATAAAATTGTAATTAAAGGACTCTGTGTCTAGTATGTGCTGTATTTCTGATGTTGTATCTTTGAGTGTTCTCTTATACCCCGCACCTGTTAAAGCCCCATACTTGGGGTGGACAGTATTCATAAATAATAAATAAATATATTTTTCAGGCACGACACCCTCGATCTGGACGGCAACCCTGACAGGTATAGACAAACAGCGATGTTCCAAATGCAGTAGTGTTGTCCGAACATACTTATTAGAGAGTTGGTGACACAAAAGAATGTTACACTGATAGACATTTCATTTATAGATGGATAGAAATGGATGGAAGTGGAGAATGATGTTGCTACTGCGCGCTTGAGGGATCGCACCGGCCTTCACCTCTTCTTCTCCTCCTCGACCTTCTTTTCTTCGGCTCCTTCGTCTTCGTAATAGTATCTTTGTATAATCATCTCATCGCGATTGGAAAGAGGAAGATGGGAGAAAGGGAGGGATGTGGGCGAGGGCTTAGATATCTACAGGTATTCCTAGGGAATACAAAGCTAATAAGGGGAGCCTAGTGTACGCTTGCAATCTGGGCAAGCAAGGCTGAGGTGAGTTCACTCATAGAACTTGAGTCTTGTGGAGCTGATTAATAGTTTAGTTTGGAGCAGTGAGAGCCCGGCACAGTCTCGCACGGTATGGGAACACAGTGCCTGGACCTCTAAATGCAGCGCAATTTATTGAGATGTAGATCTTTTACAGGCTCTATAATTAATGTATTTTCATAGTCATTTTAAATGCATGCCCCTAACGACATCATGAAGAGTGAAACATCTTGCCTTCTACAAAGTGGTACCACTATACTTCGTTTCACCTTATGGTGTACCGCAGCGAAGGCTAGAAGCGCGAGCCTATAGCGTTAACAGCTGCCCCTATTGCACGAGAGCTTGTGCCGCCGAGATGTGCCCTGGAGGAAGGAGCTCGCGCTTGTAGCCTTCTGCGCGGTACATCATAAGGTGAAACAGAGTATAGTATCTTGCTGCATTTTTCCATGTCTGAAAAAAGTGATCTTAAGAAGGGAGAACACATTGACAATATAGGGCCTACTGTGTTTCCTTTTATTAATGGGAAAGTTTTCTTTTCATCAGCATTGCATGTACAGAGGAAGTGGAGACAGAGGAGCCAGCTGTTGAGCTAGAGAGCCGCCCAGCTGAACCGCCGGCGCCTACAAAGCAGGCAGGAGGGAGACCTTCCGGCGGGCCGCCAAAACCAAAGAGGTACCGAGACCCTTTAGACGCTTTATAAAAAACATCATTCTATTCTGAATTTCTGCACTAAATCGCAGTGCGACCTATTGATAAACTGATTTTTGTGGGGCGTTTAAAGTGGTCCAAACTCTTGACGCATGTGGTATGTGAATTCAAACTGAAGTTGTTGCGCCACCTCTATAACATGCTCACCCTGTTGGCTCCTTTATGGTTTGAAATGTAACAATGCTGCATCGTGACCATATTACCATAACCATTTGCAATACAGCTGGCATGAACAAGCAATCTCCAGCTGTTAACAACCTTCGTACAGAAGTTAAAAATGATTATCAAAGCATCTACTTTGGTGGGAAGTTCCCATTTGAGGCATCAACACAACCAGTACAATTTTCTGCTTGTGAATATAGTGCTTGAGTGACATGTAAAGGCCGGTTCAAACCAAAAAGGATTTTCCTTGTTGTCTCTGTCCCTGTATCGGAGTAAGGACGATTCTGCAAGAAACCATGGCGTCGCTCTGGCGTTTGTCTTACTTTCGGCATAGGGAAAGGGACGAAATGTTTCCTTTTCGGTTTGAACACCTACACACAAAGGGACGAAATGTTTCCTTTTCGGTTTGAACACCTACACACAAAGGGACGATATGTGTTTTTTTTTTGTTTGAACACCTACACAGTAGGTGTTCCTTTTTGGTTTTAACACCTACTGTGTAGGTGTTGAAACGAAAAAAGACACATTTCGTCCCTTTCCCTATGGAGGAAGTGGGACAAACGCCGGAGTGACGTCACGGCGTCTCGCAGAATCGTCCTTATTCCGGTACGGGGATAGGGACAACAAGAAAAATCCTTTTTGGTTTCAACCAGCCTTAGAAGGGTGTCGAAGGTTGTGTATCATGAGACGGGAGTACATAAACTTTCACAAAGGACTGTGGCATATATATTGCTCAATTTTTCTTAGGAAGAAGACTGCCACACCACCATCTGATGACCTTGGTGAGGTTAAAGAAGCTTATATTGAAGCAATGCGGACAGTGGCACGGCCGAACCCTCCGCACAGGTGCAACTTGTTTTTTGATTTTGTTGCCGAGACCGCAAAGTCTCTCAGTGCTAAGGAACAAGATGAGCTGATGCATAAGTGCCACATAGCCCTTCTTGAAGTTCGGTATGAAGAAAACAATTAACTTCCGAGTGTTAAAGGGCCACTGCAGTGCAAAGAGACATTTTCTAAATATCCCAAATAGGACATGCATGTCGCATTATGCATTCTCCACCTGTTCACTTGTGGGTGCCCGCTGAAAATGGCCTTTATTTGGAGGGGAATGTCACACTGAAAGTAATAGTCTCTCTAACAATATATGTTGTTTGGGGGACTAGTACAACATACAACAAAAGTTTGTTAACCAACCTGCGAGGCATCTGCTGCCCTTCCAGCTAATGGAAGGCTGCCAAAAGGGCAGCCTCAGTGTCACATTCTTCTCAAATAGTGTCCACTTTTCAGCTGGTCAGGCAAACAGACAAAACAGATGCCAAATAAAATGAGTTCCGGGACATAAATCTATGTCTAATCAATTATTTTTCTGTGGAGACTGCATTCTGTGACACGGATGGCCAGGTTTACTTTACACTGGAGTCCACTCTCCAGACTAAACGGATGCTGAACTGAAATTTGGTTTGATAAGGCAAGGCAGGAGCGATAGGCGAGATGCTATAAACCCCGAAACATCACTCGTACAGCGATGTGTCCAGCGGATGGTCGTACCTTTCGAAACAAGAGGCACGATTGAAGGAGCCCCACGAGGCCGATGAACCATGTCACACCGCGATTCTCATTCCCGCTCTTCTTTGCATTCTCCCATCTTTATCATTGTTCATTATCAACTGTTCTGGGGGAAGCGCGACGTCACATTCTTCACTCAAATGCGCCCTTCTTTTCCAAAAGTACAGTCGTCCGCTCGAGATATTGCTGTATGAGTGATGTTTTGGGGCTTGTAGCATCCTGTTGAGCACTTCTGCTGCCTTATTTCGTGAAATCCAAATTTTGGTTCAGCATTCCTTTAATGTAACGGCAGTCTTTTCACCCTTTACCACATGATATTTTTTTATTTCTATAACAAATATTTCTTCATGTATGTGTCAGACCTATAGATCTTCCTTCATATATTTTTCGGACATTCCTTTGGGAGTGGGAGACTTTCTCCCAAATTACGTCTTTTTCTTTGTGTGGTAGAAACAATGCGTGCTAAAAATTGGCTTTCATAATGTGTGAGGTGCATTCAAGGGTTTGCAAACAAGTCTGAATTTCTAAATTAAGTCACATGCACAGAACTTGGTGCATATGTGATTACATTTGATTGTAAGCAAGCTTGAAACCAAAACCATGGGCTGCCCTCCGAAAACACAGTGGATAAATGGTGCCGTCATCCGCCATCATCGTTTCGAAGATGACATACGTGCAATATTTGCAGCCACACAAGGATCGGGTAAAAGTTGCTGCTGCTGTCATGTTTTATGCATACTTAATTGGTATCTGCCATGAATCACTGATGATGTGGTAAAGGGGTAACACAACAGGACAGACAGCTGTTTGTTCTGAACATGAGTGGGCTTTTGTGTTTGGTGTACTTTTTATGTTCGTACCTGTTTCATGATAATATGGCAAAGGGCAAAAGCCAAGGCCCCGTCGAGCCAATCTGAGCGAAGCATCTGGCGGCTCTGCACAGGTTAAGTGCACTGCCATGATGTGCTGTCACATGCTATGCTCCGGCAGGCCTGCTGGGAACCTACCTTTGGCCTTTCACCAAGTTACGCTGAAATTGAGTATAGTTCTGTGATACTGTTGTAGTCAAGATCAAGGATGTTGTCTTCCTTGACAATTTTCCATGAAGACTGTTTAATCTATATATTTTTGTGGGTCTGTGCAATGTCATGATGCTGCTACATGTTTATGCCTTTGGTATTCCAACAACAGCAAAGGCACAGCAATATATTATAGTCAAGATATGATCTACACTTTTTATTATGCAATCAGGTAGAAGGCATGGTTACACTTAACAAACAGAAGCAGCAAACTACACAAATAAAGTGTTAAGACCTCAAATTGTGTTTGAGTCAGTGTTTCCAACTCCAAAGCTTTGAACTTTGCAAATTTGAACGTCTATCATAACATATCTAAGACTGTATGACCAACCTCATGGCTACAGAGATAAAATTAATACACCTGTTCGGGAAGTATTCTGAAGAACGGTGCATGCAACGCTGATTGCACAGCAGTCACTGAAACTGAAAGGAAATCATAAAGTTATTACGAAAAAGGAATCACAAAGACAATGTTGCGCTTTTGTTGACAAGATACTAAAACGGGAAATACAGACACATTGGGAAATGTTTACCTGGAATAATAGACAGTTTCAGGAATTCAATGCCATCCAGCAGATTAGACAGCAGTGTAAATTTATACATGCTATCCGCTTCGTACAAAGTGCACTGCCCCGAGTGTGCCGTGGTTACGTCGAGGTTCAAATGAGTCACCGTGACATACATGTTATGTATGCTGTGTGTCAATTATTGAATTGGCTGCCATGCAGCATAGGAAGCACGTATGTAGCGGTGACTACCATTCAAATCTTGACATAAAATATCTAACATAAGGAAAACATATTAGGGGGGTTCTGGGCGACAAAGCTGTACGCACATTACCTTGAAACCTTTTTTAGTGCAAGGGCTTGTTGCAGAAAAGACCATCATCCATAACACAGCTAGGGACAAAAAAGTTAAACAGCTGAAGCTGAAGTGGATGGTGAAGCTGTTTTGGTTTTTTGTCCTGAACTTCTCCTGGGTGTGCTTCTATGGATATACTCTAATTGCCAGTCCACCTTTCCAGGCCCCATAAAATAATCTCTGAAGCTTGTGCGAACATGTTCTGCGACGCTGCATGGTTTGTTCGACCCCAACTGCGAAGCTTGAGAAAATATTGCTTCAGTGCCACTTTCTTTTCGCCATTCTCCGTTAAGGATGTCCCCATTCCCTGATTCGGAATCTACAAATTGGGGAGGACAGTACTTGTTTCGATCTTCGCTCTGGGTCATGAGAAAGTTGTGAAGGGCTATAGAGGCCAGGACATATCTGTTAACGTTTTCATTGTTCGCTTTGAACCGCCGCCTTAGGATGCGCCACCGGCTTGTGAGAATACCAAAAGCATTTTCAATTACGCGCCTTGCACGAGAAAGCCTGTAGTTGAATATTTTGTCTGCATCGGTTTTGATTGAACGCTTCGGGTATGGCCGTATCAGATAGGGCTTCAGAGGGAAAGCCTCATCCCCAAGAATGACATGGGGAGTAACATTTCCTCCTGGAAGCGCCACTGGTTCGGGAACCCCCAACTGGTTAGATTCTAGAGCACCAGAGAGCTGGCACCTCCTAAATACGCCACCGTCACTTTCCCCACCGCAGCGACCAACATCAACATACAGAAACTTGTAGCCCGAATCACACATAGCTAGCAGGATCTTGCTAAATCCTCCTTTGTAATTAAAGTTTTCAGACCCCGAGTTGCTCGGAGCATCCACTGTGACGTGCTTGCCGTCGATACTGCCTGAAAACAGAAAGGCGAGTGAAATTTGCCCTCAGCATGATGCAGCGAGGCTGATGTAGGAGAGTAGACCATAAGCTTTTTGCTGTGCCACTTGGCGACGAATGATGTTCATGCTGCGGTTTTGCCTGTGCAGACTGCAATGCTTTTACACACCTGGTAGCTGGCATGCACAGGAATACTGTAAGCTTTTCACACGGCCACTGGGGGAGGACAGATGTTCATGCTGGGGCTTTGTCTGTGCAGACAGCAATTCCTTTCTCACACGTCCTCAACTGGTTGCTGGCGTGCACCTCTTGGTTGATCTCTCGCATGCTTTGTGCAATATACCTTGGTTGGAATATGCTGAAGACATGCAGCACTCTGCTATTTCTTGGCCACTGCAACTTATTGGATGGCAAAGCATAATTAATTGCAAAATGTTAACAAACTGTGCCAGTAGCAGTATAAATACTGCAAAAGGTTGCACGAGTGCCCACTACATTTGCATTCAGAGCATGCATGCCATGTAAACATGCAGCAGAATGTTTTGGAGTATAGTCATATTGCATTAATATGGGCCCCGTTGATATGAACTCCCCGCAATATGGACGAAATTTTTGGCAACCGGTCTCTCGCCATGCAATACTGCCCCTATAATTTAGAAACCCGCAGTTCAGACTATGGACAGCTATTTTGGGGACGAAATAGGTTAATACAGGCATTTTGTCTCGTTATTATAAACACTGGCCCACGAAGCAAAAAAAAAAAAAGAAAAAGATTTGTGACTCACTATTGTCTGTTGTTCCTTGCCTGTCTCGTTATTTTTAATGCGGGTCCACAAACAACAGAAAAAAAAAAAGTTAACTGCAAAGGCCAGTATGGGTACCTGGAATTCACTATTGTCCCTTATTTGTTGACCGTCTCTTTATTTCTGATGCGGGTCCACAATCCCAACCGAGAAAAAGCTTAGTAAATCACAGAGGTTACAGTGTGTATGCGGAACTCATTATTGTCCCTTGACCGTCTTGAGATAAGACGTGGGCAACTAAAGGTGGTAGGGTTTTTTCCAGTTTTTAAGCCGAAAGGTATGTTGCCCCCTGCCGGGATGAGATCTGTGATCAGTCACATTCGTGGGCATAAAAGGCAAGGCCGTGCGCTTCTCTGGTCAGTCACATTATGGACGATTTTTTGGGGAAGCAAACACGTGCATATTAATGAGACATCACTGTACCACTTACCAATGCAATTTGGCATATTCCAACGTTGTAGGAAGCCCCTGGCAATTTCGTTCCATTCTGCGGGTGTTCTTGGGCATTTTACATACTCGTCCTTTAGGTTTTCCCAAATTGCCTGGGCCGTCTCCGAGATTATTTCAGATATGGTTGATCTCGCCACGTTAAATGCATAGGACAGGCTCCGCTGGCTATCACCGCTGGCGAGAAATCTGCAATAGGCCAACCATATAACCGTATTGGTTACTGCAACTAGCTAACTCAGTAGTGAGCAAGCCCTTTATTAGTGTGTAGTGTCACAGATTGTGTGTGAGCATTGAGGCAGAAAGAATGTGCATAGTTTCATGTACATGCTCACTGATCATAAATGTAACTCGCGCTGCTTTTTAAGAACCGGGAAGCCCAGTCACAAGTCCGACTCGTGCTTTGGTTTTGCGACCTGATAGCAGCACTGCTAGTGCTGCTCTGTCTCCTTTGTGCGGTTTGTTTTCATTGTAAGGATGTAAAAAGCAACGTGGCCTCAAAACACAGATACGCTAGAGATGATCCAGAAATACTGAGACTATAGCTCTAATGTCATAAGTCTTCTACTATCTCTGGCAACGAGTCATGCCGCCTTTCCTATGACAAGATGACAAACAGTGCAAGTGTGTTCCGGACAGCCACAATAAAATTGGCGGGTCTAAAACCTAATGTTTTTTTTTGTTTTTTTTTTTTCAATGATACTATATTGCGAAGAGTTGTTAAAAAATGACGGACAGCGCAAGGTGAGTTCCGGACCGTAACAGCAAAATTTGTGGTCCTCCAACCTCGTGAATTTTTCCAAACAAACTGTTTTGTGAAGAGTTGATATAAAATCGGTCAGATTAACACGAATCAGGATTAAGGCCAACAAACAACACATGGGGACTGAGAAAACATTACTAAACTGCTCAATCATCAAGGAGCATACTGGGGTTTTAGATACACGCACAGCACGTGCTGTAATCCGCAGTTGCTATGTTCCAGAGCAAGCATATCAAATGAATGGATTGTTCTACAAGCCTTTGCCGCCACCTTACTTTTGGTGTGTACTTCGAACTACACTCCCCGCAGGCTATTTTGTGTTTTTTTTTTTTTCTTCTTCTTCTTCTTCCTCCACGAAAATATATCTACCTTATCGTGATTTCCAGTCGAATTTTCGCTGGAATGCACTCTCTCCAGTTTGTGTCTTGCCTTTCGATTGAGCTTTCAACCAGGGTCAGGAGTCGATCAAAGGTTGACGGCAACATCCTCATGTAGCTGCAAATGTATGGCGATAAGGTTCGTACACCAAAGCTCAAGACACAGTACTTACTCAAAGAAATACTGCGGATCTGATTCTCGCAGCAAAGGAATCAGCGTTCCTGAGTGGCCGGACTTGCGATGCCGGCACATCTTCCGCATCCACACACTCCTCGGCCGCCTTGCCCTCCTCGCGCGCTCTGCTCTTCGTTTTCGGAATAGGTACATCAGCAGAAGTGTGCTGAGGAACACAAACGATGATCCGTGGTGTGCGTGGCTCGCCATGGCTCCTCGTTTGCGCGCGTTCGCGCGCCTCGATTGTAGATATCAACATAGGCCGGCGTTGGGTCGACCCGGTCGACGCAACGCTAAACGTTGCGTCGACCCAAAACGTCATATCCGGTTTTTTACAACGCATGGGTCGCAAAACTTTTACGTACTATATCGCTAATAAACTGTTTTAATGTCAATATATTATTAAGTCATCAAGAACCCATTAGTTGTTCAACAAAATAATATTTTTACTCTGATGTCATATCCGGCTTTAGATTAATTTAAAATACAAATGGGTCGCTTGTGTTATATACTTGCACTTGTTTGAAATTTGTTTTAATTATTATTTATTAGAATAGTAAGGCAAACCCATGCCATCCATGACATGGACCAAAAATCGCTGCCACCTCGCGCACCGGTTCAAGAGTACGCACACATGTTTACAAATGGCGGAACTGTGGTAAGTCAGCTGGCGGGGCTATTCGGTTATTTAGAGAATTTCATGTAGTTCTTTACAAATTAGTGTATCAGGGAGCCCATGTATGCATCTTGATGATGTAGCCTAGCCTGCATAACCTTCGCGATCCTAACTATCGCTGCTCACCAGAGCAGCACTGACCGCAGCGCGTCCTCCCCGCACACCGAAAACCGCTGAGCCACAAGCATGCAGGATTACGCTCGACGCTCACGCGATGCCAGAAAATCACTGAAGGTGGAAGCCTCGCCGGCCTCGCGCCGAAAGCAGTGTGTTCCCCATGCCTGCGAGCGAGCTTAGAAACACAAATACGAGAATATTGTCTTGAGCAGCGTTTACACTGCACGAGAGCGCTTGCACAGCAGGCCACCTCGGGGTGTAGAGGTTTTCGTTGCTTTGGCCTCTCCTTCCGTCGTCCTTGCATACCTCACGACGATAACAATGTCTTGCCTAAACCTACCAGTGGTATGATCTGGGGAGAACAGACACCTTTACCGAAGCCCAATTACACGAGTATCCCAGCGGTTTCTGGGAAGAAAAGGCAGGGGGACGATCCCCTGCCTCCTTATTTATGAGTGAGTGCCGAGTTACTTCTGTGTTATGTTTTTTTAAAGGGAGAATACGTAAGTGTAAAATGCTTGGTGTTGATTTTCCGAAGCAAATGTAGCTGTGATGGATGCCTCGGGAAGAACTAAAGATTAATTTGAACCACTTCACTTCGATTTTCTTTTCGCATGCCTGAAAGACCTCTATTACACAGTATGTAAAGCTACTGATAGACTAAGCTGCACATTTTGCCTCTTTAGTTCCCTATCTAATGATGCTGGCCTTGAAAGTGAACTTATGTAAGCATTGACAATGTTTTTATCTGTGTTGTACCCTGGAACCCAGCATGCTTACACTGAGCATACAAATAAAAAATAATAATTGGAACGGCAGCTATTATACTGTTGGCAACAACTGTAATCAGCCTTACTGTGATGAATCGTCAGCTGACAAAGAGGGTGTGTTTTCCAAAGTTCCTGCGACGCTAAGTGATTACTGGTGTATTTAGTTTAGTTGCAGGTGTGTTTATGGGGTATTAGAAAACAGTTTTTAGAGTAGCGATAGGATAGGCTTACTTGTTGGATCTTCTTCGTTGATGGTGTTGCATGCTAAAGGCAAGAGGCACACCATATTGGGGTTGGACCTCCAGGTTTATAGCCCTACTGTAAAGCATTTTTGGTCTTATACTAGTGGTTTTATGGGTAGAAAAAAGCAGTTTTTAAAGTAGCGATAAGATAGTCGGGTTAAAGCAGGCTTTTTAGGCAGGGTCGCGAGACCGAACTAGGGATGCCGCGAACTTTTTTCGAATCGAAGTTTCGATGATTGAATCAAGCGGTTCGAAAGGTTCGAAAGATTTCGATTTTTCGAATTGTCTATATCGTAAAATTCGACGGAGGTCGAATTTTCGAACTTGTTAAGCTAAGAAGTTCGACGCTTTTCGAACCGTCGAACTTATTACGCTAAAAAATTCGATCTTTTTCGAACTTTCGAACTTATTGCGCTGCAAGGTTTGATGCTTGTCGAACTTTCGAACTTGACTGACCAAAAAATTCGATAAATTTCGAACTTTCGAACTTATTTATCAAGAGAATTCGAAAAGTTTCGAACTTTCGAATTCTGAAAAGTCAGAAGTTCGACGAACTTCGAACTTTTAGGGTAAAAGTTCGACGTCCGTCGAACTTCGAAAGACCGGCGTACGGTTTCATTTGATTTCAAGTAGTGGGGTACATTCGTAATTTTTTTTTCTCGAACTTTTACACGCGGTGCTGCGCTCCTTACGAAAGAGAATGTCGTTTATTTCAATGTTCTGGCATGCTTAGGTTTAAAGAAATAAATCCCTGAAGGGGCGAGGAAGGACGACGGGTTTTTGACGATTTTTCGTTTGTGCCAGATTTGAAGCACGCTGCAGCCGGAGCTATTTATGGTAGATATGTTATACTTTTTTAAGAATGATCTATGTATAGCCTAGGTAAGTGCCGTCTTAAGATGTGATTATTGTTATTCAACGTGAGTTTCGAAGAAATGTCCAAACATGTATCTGCATGCAATTATAAACTAAACTTGATATTTATTTTCGTCTAAGTTGTTTGAGGTATCGCATTTAAATTAACACCACAGACAGTACATATCATTGCCATCTGCAGAATACAAAATAATATATTTATTGTTTTTTCACGTTAAGGAATAAATTAACTCATGGGAGAAGATTTCTAATAGTGCTCAAGTTCAGCACGTCATTAAAACTTTTTTTTTTTCGCTTCACGTTCCTGGGACGTGTTTCTTTTAGCCTTTACACATTTTGGTAAAAGAAACTTGTTTCGAAGTTCTAAACCTCTGAATATGCAAGAATAGAACACTTCCGACGAATTCTTGATAGTTTTTTTTTCTCCTGCTTTTTATTTCCGCATTTATTCTTTTTTTTTTTTTTTTTTTTTTTTTACTATCGGCACAGGTGTTTAGGTCGAAAAGACAGCTTTGAACTTCCGAACCACTAAGCATGTGACGAGCAGTGCCTTCTGACAACGAGTTTCTAACAATAACCATCTACGCAACCTTTTATACAGTGAAGAGCGACAGTAGCTATACATATGCATAAATAATTTCAGATTAAAATAAGCTCGACCACGCCCTCTTTCCCCGTATTGTTTTCTTTAACAGTCCGAAATACCTGCAAGGGAGAGAAAAAGGCTAAAGCCCCCCCCCCCCCCCCCCCCCCCCCCCCCCCGCTACCCTCTTTCCCCCCGTTTCTCCTCTTCCGACGCCACTTGTATGGTAGAACGCTCCTCGACCTCGAGTTGTGTCGGCTTTTGTGCTTTTTGCGAGGCGATTCCTCCGTCCCAGAAAATAAACCTCCAGGACAATTATAAACTTCACCGGATCGAATTACTACCAGCGTGCAAGGGGTGGCGAGGTAGTTTGCCAGGTCGCTTCAAGGTTTTTCTGAGCCTCAACCTCCTGCTCGCCCCTGGCCGTTTCGAACTGGATGAGTCTCGTAAAACAGTGTGTTCGTGTGATCACTACAGCGTGACGCAGGTTAAAGACCCCCCCCCCCCCCCCCCCCCCCCGGGGCTGGCGGTCACAATTCTGCACTGGCAAATATTCTAGCACGTCCGGGACACTCGTGGTCTCATTTAATTGCCTGACCAACTTCGCAGAATCTAGATATCACACTTTAACTTTTCTAAACTTGATTTTGTGGAAACCAGTGCGTCGTGAAAACGTTATTTGAAACTGAAACTGTGGAAAAACTTGAAAATCGGACTTCGAACTTTGAAAACTTAGATTAAAAAAAAATTCAAAATCTTCAGTTTTTTTGTTTTTTTTTTTAATTTAGCGTTAAAAGATAATCGAAACCGTCGAACTTTTCGAACTTTATGCAAAAAGAAATTCGAAATCTTCGAATTGTTCGAACTTCATGTCTATAAAAAATCGAAGCGTTCGAAGTTTTCGAATTTTTTTTACAAAGAATATCGAAATCTTCGAATTTATCGAACCTCAAGTAAAAAAAATATTCGAAATATTCAAATTCGAAATTTTAGAAACCGTGAAAGCTTCGAAATTTTCGAATTCGAAACTCCGCTGTGTTCAAAAGTTGCGAATTTTTCGAAATCGAACCTCGGTCGGTACGAAAATATCGAAATTTTTCGATATCGAACCTCAGTTCGCTTCGCAAATATCGAAACCTTTCGAAATCGAACCTAGGGTGGTTCGCGACATCCCTAGACCGAACCACCTGCACATTTGAAACTTTTGGCTGGCTAGTTGGTTGTGTGGACAGAGGCGTACGCAGGCTTTCTCGGGTTTGAGTTTTGGTGGGATATTTGTCGTGGGGTCGCGCTGTGTGTCGGTAGACAATGGTGAATACGCGACGGAAGAAGGATGCACAGCCTAAAGTAAAAGAAGGACCCGATGTAGAATGTGAGGAGCGTGGCCGTTGGTGCTGCATGATGGAGACGGAGTTCAAAACTATAGCAGAAGCCGAGGAGAGCAGCTTTACCTGCCGGAGTTGCGAGAAGGTAGAACTTGGTTTTAGGAGAAGGGAATGGGTGGATGCGGTTCAGGAGTTGAAGCGGGAGATAAAGGTAGAGCGGGAGAAGCGGGTACAGCCCGAGGCACAGGTGGGAAATTTGATTAAGAGGGCCGAAGCGGATGTGGAGGAGATGACCAGGAAACGGGGAAGTAAGGTAGAGAGCGTGGCGGGAGAGCTGAGGCGAGAGCGGGAACAGCGAGCCGAACTTGAGCGTCAGGTGGAGGAGCTTAGACAGGGGAAGAGTGGAAGGCGAAGTTGGAGGAGCATAAGAAGAAGTGTGAGGAAAAGGTGCAGCAACTGACAGGAATAGTTAATAAGAAAAAGGGGGAGGTGGCAGAGAAGATGGCGGTGGGGGCGGCAGACATAGGGGGCCAGTTAAATAGTGACGAGGTGTTTGACTGTGTAGGAAAGGAGCCTGCACGGCTGTATAGCGCTGCAGTACAGCAGGGTTCGAGGAAGGCAGCCGAAGTTGAGGCAGAGAAAGCACAGATAACTGGAGGGGATGAAGACAGCAAGTAGGGGGTTAAGAGTGTGCTTGTGGTATACTCCGTTTCAAACATCGCGTGCAACGCTGGGAAAGCTACTGAAGTAGTGCGCATGAAAAAACACACAAAATTGTGTTACTCCGCGAGATTCGTGGACGAGCGGTACAAGGCGCTGCTCTGGCGATGCCGGCGATGCCGACATCTCGGTGGCGGTGGTTCGAATCCACTTAGGGCGCAAAGGTTTTTTTTTTTTTTTTTTTTCCTCGACCGATTTTTTGTGCAAGATTGTGCGTATTGCGGGAGTGCATATTTCAATTCCTCTTTTCTTGTTGATTTTTATTTATAAGAAGGTAGACTAGGGGCTGGTGTTCCGCTCGAACTTGCGCCGGCCTCGTCAAAACGGAAGAACGGTCGAGATCCAGGGCGTCTCTATTTAAAGCCGTTTATTTACATGGTAGCGTGAAAATCAGAGAGTACCTTGAGAGTGGGGTGGACGGTCCTTTATATAACGAATATTGTGATTAGGGGACCGCACTGCCATTGTTCAGACGGCTTGGCATTCCCTCACGTGATGTGACTTCATGGAAGTTTCCTTCAGAGTCAGAATACTCGCCGGTGTATGAAAGAAGTCATCCAGACGGCAGTATCTCGGTGCTCTGGTGCCGGCGCCCACATGAACCGGGAGTGATTCACAATAGACGCGTACACAACACACGGCACTCGAGATCAGGATCTAGTGTTGTTTCCTTTTCGAGGAAAGCAGGGGCCTCGGAATACAGGCACGGGCGTGTGCGTCGTTTACTTAGCCGACCAAGGTTAAGGTGCCTCAGGCAGACGGAGCCGACCATGGTTACGGTCCCGCAGGCAGAAGAACCCAGACACTTCGGAATGCAATCACGGGCACCGCCTGCTGCAAGGTCCCGCAAGCAGACGGAGCCGTAGGCACGATTCATCACCGACACAGTTCCTTCTTGAGGCTTGTTTCACTTTGAAGCCATAAGGCCGATTTCAACACCAGAAATAACAGGTGGCAGTTCACAACACTGTCCGCGTGCTCGGAACTTTCACGTTGCGAGGTCTTCGCTTCGGGGACGCCACCTTGCCAGATACTCCGGTGTCGTTACTGACCGTCTCCAGGACCTCACGGACCGACGTCTCCGGGAAACACGTTCTTGAACTCGCGTACACGTTGGCGATCACCTGCTTGCACTTTTGCGAGATCTTCACACAACGAATCTTCGAAAATATCCGAGCAGGAAAGGAAAGCTTCCCGCGTAAGACGCTATCTTCACGAAACCGGCGAGGCAGGGGCAGCCGCACAACCCGAAAACCCGAAGCGAGTGCGAGTGCCGCACGAACGAAAACGGAAAATAATTTGGAGTAGTTTACATTATCTTTTCCTTTTTATTGAAAAAGAATTGGTGTTCCCTCGAAATCATAACGCCACTATTAGTTACTAGCTCCAAAAATGTACACTTTTCGACTTTTTTTTTTTTTTTTTTTTTCAGGGGCCGCACTATTTTGTGGAGCGAACGTAGTCGCGGTCGGCTGTGCAAACCGGCGCGCTAGCTTTGAGTACATTGCACGCTATGTTTGAAACGGAGTATACACGTTTGCAAGTCCGGTCTCAGGGCGCCGCCATCTTCCTCAGTGGGGTGCGCTCTCGGGAGCGGCCATAATCCGATTACGACGCCTTAGCAAGGCATCGTAATCGGATTATGACTGGTCCAAGCGCACCCCAGACAGGCAAGATGGCAGCGCCCTGAAGCCGGACTTGCAAACGTGTATAGGAGACTCAAACATAACAAGGGTTAGGGAGGGGCTGCTGGACAGGGTGAAAGGGGATGGGAGGGTAAATGTAGTGGCTCAGTCAGGAAAGTGCATGATAGACGCTATGGCCAAAGCGAAGGAGGAGGTGTGGGAAAACGGGGGGGAGAGAACCTAGTGGGTAGTACACGCAGGACTAAATGACGTGTTAAAGGGTCGGAGCCAGAACCTCGCCAGGCAGATAGAGTTGGGGTTACGTAAGCTGAGGGAGGTCTCCGAGACTGTGCATGTGCAAATATGCACCGTCCCAGAGGTCTGGGGACAGTCTTTGCAGATAGAGAAGCGGGTGGCGGAAGCTAACCGAGTGATAAGGGGGATGAGCCGACGATTTGGGTACGGAGTAATGGAAGTAAACAGGGTGGTGTACGAGGCTCGCTCCGACCCTTTTACATGGGGCATCCACTACAGAGGAATCACTGTGAGCACGGTAGGTGATAGGATTGGACGTCACATCATACATTTTTTGGGGTGTCCCAGATCCCCGAGGGTGACAGTGTGAATAAGGGCCAAAATGTAGAGGCAGGGGGGAGGGTTTCAGAGGGTGAAAGGAAGCCTCGCAGGACTAGGAAAAAGAAACAGCTTAACATAGGGTTCATAAACATGCAGGGGGGCAGGAACAGAATAAAATGGGAGGAGATTGAAAAGCAATTAGAGAGCGAAAACTTTGCAGTGTATGGATTAGCAGAAACATATCTGAGGGTTATGGAAGAACCACCATACATACCGGGATACCATTGGATGGGATACAACCGGGCCAATGGGGAATGCAAGGGAGGGGGATTAGGGGTGTTCGTTAAGGGTCAGGAATGGGAAAGAGAATGAGAGGGTTGAAGGGAACACATGTGGGTCAAAGGCAATATTGGGGGTTTGGACACAATCCTGGGTTTTGTTTATCTAAAAACAGGGAGTGATGCAGGGGAGGAAAATGCAGAACACTTGACATGTATATCAGGAGACGTTAAGGAAATCGGCACTAACAAGTTAATAATTATCTTGGGGGACATGAATGCACATATCAAAGACTTTGCTGGATATACAGATACAACAGGAAGGATGTTAGAGGAGTTCTGCCAAGCTTTTGATCTGGTATTGTTTAATGCTCAGGTAAAATGTGATGGAAAAATAACATGGGAAAGAAAGAACTCTCACTCGACTATTGACTACTGTTTAAAGGAGCACTGACACATCAACATTTTTTTTTATTCGAAACGATTGAAAACGATGCCGGGACATTACCCTCAAAATCTGAAATTTGGGAATGCAGTATTTATGAAGTAAAAAAACAATTACCAAATGCCGAATTCGAAGTTCCCGCGCGATTGGCGCCGGTGTCTTGACGTCAAATATTGCGGAGTCCTGAGAGTCCACTTTCTTTCACCACTCCCTGCTGTTGCCATGGCGACCCAAAACGAGGAGGAAAGGAGCGAGCGCCGGCGTTGCGGCGGACCCACTGGGCGGACCGGTTTTGAGCGGTGTCGCCTGTTTTCCGTTGGAGGATACAAATCCAGGAGACGGCACCGCAACAAACTCCCGATTTTTGGTATTTCAAAAAGAAGGGCCGTCGTGTGTTCGCAATTGCGTTAAAAAACATGTTTTAGGATTGCCGTCATTAAATGTTATAAAAATGTCGCCTACAAAGCTTCTAAATTTCATGATTCTTGACGTCACGAATCAAAAGAAGCGAGGAGGCGAGAGGTGGGAGAATGAAACGCCAAAAATAAAAAGGCGCGCGCGTGCGTAAGGAAATTTTTTTTTCGCGATGCGTTTTTTTTTTTTGCGTGTCTGTGACTGCAACTTGCATCGTTTTAGACAATAAAAATTAGTACGACCTTTGGGGTGTCAGTGCCCCTTTAATGTCGCATAAGATATACAACAGATTACGAGGCACGGAAACGGATGAGGAAGGCACAAAACGTCTGGGGAGCAACCATAAAAGAATCAAGATCAGATTTGGCACAGCAAAACCAGAAATGCAAAATCAGAAACAAGAGGGTAGGAATAACTTAATTGATAAACAACTACAGGAGGTATCTAAGTGAATCGAGAACATAGTATGCAAGCTACCGGAAAGAGAATGGACATATGAAGACTTAATTAGTGTTTTCAAAAGAGAGTGAGAGAAATATTGAATCAAACGAGGAGGAAGAAAACTAAAATGCAAGCTCAAAAGCTGGTGGGATAAAGAGGTTAAAGCAGCAATATCGAGACGCCAGGCGGCATCTAAAGAACACAGATGGGCAAAGAAAAAGGGGGCCACACTAGCCGAAGTAGCATCAAAATGGGAAGAATTTCAGGAAAGAAAGCGGGAGGCATCAGCATTAACACAGGCCAAAATTGGGAGGGCAGGGGTCCAGTGGATGATAGATAAACCAGAAGTATAGGAATGCGGCAAAAAGGTTCTGGGAACACATCAGTGCGCGGGGAAAAAAGACCGACAGGTACCAGCAGACTTTAACCACACAGGAGGGACAAAGGTAGAGGGGGAAGAGGCAAGACAATACATTAGACATACAATCGAAGCAGCATTTTCAGAGTTAGAATCAGATCAGGCCGTAGGGAATGGTAGTGTCTACACAACAGAAGAGGAGGATCATAGTGAAGAAGAGGAAATGGCCTCTGGGGAGTGGGAAAAGCAGAAGGAAAGGTTTCAGCTGGAACTGCGACAGGTCCAGACGGCATACCAATCAGATTGATAAAAGTTCTAGGCAAAACAAGCAAATTGAAACTAAGGCAGGTGATTGACCAGATACTTATGGGAGGGGAGGTACCCAGTGACTGGAAATTGAGCAGGATGAATTATTATATAAGGGCAAGGGAGACAAAGACAGTATCAAATCATACCGACCAATCACAGTAACTTCCGTAATATACAGGCTAGGTATGCAAATCGTAACAAGAAGAATGGGCAGAGAGAAATCAGATTCTAGGGGAGCTTCAAAACTGTTTCAGGAAAGATAGACGACTAGATGATAATTTATTCATAATCACTCAGTGCATAGAGATAGCAGTGACAAGTCAAAGGCCATTATGGGTAGCATTTTTAGACATCAAAGGGGCATATGACAATGTGAATCAGGAAAAACTTTGGAACCAACTGAAGGGATATGGACTAGAGGGAACCGTGGTTAAGTTTGTAGAACGGGGTGGTTATAACATGGGAAGCCGAAACTACAAGACCAGCAGCAATAAAAAGAGGTTTTAGACAAGGCTGTCCATTGTCTCCCCTGCTCTTTATGATATGCCTCAGTGAAATGGAAAAAAGTTTAGAACGGTGCAACCTAGGTTTTGACCTGACTTACATGGAGGAAGGACATGAAGTAAATCAAGTATTGCCAGGGTTAATGTATGCAGACAACATTGTACTCGTATCAGAAAGTCTTGAGATATTACAGGAACTGATTAGGATTTGCAGCAGGGAAGGGGAAATTTAGGACTAAAATTTAGTAGGGACAAGTCTGGTACAATAGTTTTCAACGACGAGAAGGGGGGCCCCTGGAGATACAGGACACATTGATAGATCACGTAGAAAAGTACAAATATCTGGGAGTATGGTTAAGTGAAGGAAGACGGTATCTAAAAGACCATGAAGATATTGTAATAAAGAAGGGGAAACAAGATTCTGCTATCATGAAACAGAGGGCACTATGGAACTATTATAGATATGAAGTCGTTAGGGGTGTATGGAAGGGAGTCATGGTGCCAGGACTGTCATTTGGGAATGCAGTATTGTGTATGAGGTCAGCAATCCAGGCACGCATAGAGATACAGCAAAGGAGTGTGGGCAGGTTGGCATTGGGGGCACATGGGAATACACCAAATGAGGGAATACAGGGGGATATGGGTTGGGCATCTTTCGAGAGTAGAGAAGCAATCAGTAAAGTAAAAATTTGAACAAAGACTAGCTGAAATTGAGGGTACACGGTGGGCAGCGAAAGTGTACAAGTATCTATATATGAAAAGTCTAAACACTAAGTGGACAAACCGAACCCGCAAGCTGAGATTTAAATATATTCAGCGAGATGGAGCTGATCAGAGCATATCAGTAGAAAAGGGAGTAAAGGAAACAGAGAGGTAATTGTGGGAAGAGAGAATGCAGGGGAAATCAGCTTTCGCAATATACAGGGCACAAAAACAAGAAATAAAGAAGGAACAGCTGTATAATAATTCAGTTGGGAGCTCTTTGTTGTTTGTAGCTAGAAGAGGGGTGCTACGAACGAAAACGTATAGGGCTAGATTTCAGCAAGTGGACACTCTGTGCGACGTATGCAACCACGAAAGGGAAACTATAGAACATGTAATTTTAAGGTGCACGGGGCTTCGTCCCACCCTCTTGGGGGGATGACTACGGATTTGGAGGGGGCACTGTGTTTTCCGGACATGGGTGGACGAATGGGTAGGGAAAGAATTGCGGTAACTAACAGGAGATTAGAAGATTGGTGGAAAAGATCTAAAGAAGGATAAAAAAATAGATAAAAATAAGCAATAAATTCATTTTATAAGGGGGGGGGGGGTCTGTTATAACAAAATTAATACAAAAAGAAAAAAAAGAAGGGATGACGAAATGTTAGGCTAGGTGGCGCAAGCTGCCACCCGTTACAAAGGGTATAGCCATTACCATCCATCCATCCAGGGAGGAACGTGGTTGTTTATTTCTTTATTCTGTATTACCCTGTCAAGGTATTACAGTTGGAAAAGTACAAGTTTGAAAAAACAAAGAAAATACTTCTTTTACCTGAACCAGGAGACTTGAAATGCAAATTTGCAGGAATAATTTTTTCGTGGCACCAAACAGACGATAACCACTGGGGGACCAGTCAGGCCATACACATGCACGACCAACTGTCCGACTGGGCCTACGACATGCCAGAAAGATAGTCAAACCTCGTCAGGCGCCAACCACTCGCTGCATCGTGTGCATTCACCCGAGTTTGTGATTGCCAGTGTCTGATCGGGTTCAGCAGTCTTTTTGGCACGTCAAACAACCAGTCGGATGTTGGGTCGTGTATGGTCTGGCCGGGACCCCAGTGTTTATGACATAAAATGTGGCATTTCGCAGTCATTAATATGCGGGAAGCAGCTGTCCAGGCGTAAATGTAAAACATTTCCCCTCAAAAAAAAAAAATCAATGCTTTTTTTTTTATATAGTAAAGGACTTTGGACAATTGATATGACTGCAATATGCAAAAGTTCGACAAATGACGAGAACAAAACTTTCAGCCTTTCCACTGTGGTGAAGGAGGAGGACCAGCGGAGCTGTACAATGGAAAGTAACGGCCGACTGCAAGTTGGCAAGCCAAAGTGGAAAGGCTGCCGCCATCTATGAGTGACGGCGGCTACCAGATACGTGGCCTACCGCCGTCGCTCATAGATGGCGGTAGGTGTCCGGAGTTCGGTGTCTTCATTTCTTTGTGGGGGACACGATCCTGGGGAAACTAGACGATAACAGCTCCGCTGTAAAAGTGGTTCCAGCAGGGCATAGAGAAGCTGCCACACAAGTGATGCAAGGGCATTCGGCTCCTGTGGGAGTCTGTCAAGGTGGACATGCATGCCTACATCTAGGTGACCGGTATCTGCATCAGAAAACAAAATGGTGAATCCAAATAGTATGCTTCTGGTAATTGGCTTTAGATCATGTGGCCACTTATTCTCTCTGCGAGTTGGGGTGAACGCTGCTCGTTTTTCTGAAACATTTTCCGCACCTGCCATTACATGAAGAGAAAAAAAGTTGGACTGGGCTTCGATTAAAAATATTAACCCGGTTGACACCCTTCATTCAATTAATTAATTGGTCTCGTTAATAACTCAAAACTACATATATATATATATATATATATATATTTTTTTTTGCCTTTGCTGAATATGTGACAAACGGTGCAATATACAATTTTAATTATAAATCAACGTCGATATGCAGTTCAGTACAGTTCAAAGACACTCACACTCGCAGATTATTACTTCAGCTGCATGAGGCAAGGAAGTTTGTTGATATTCTCTTTGATTATTCACAATAGTCTCTGCTGCGCTAAACGGGCACTCGCATGGCATTGAAGTGAACGGGACACGTGTAAACTTCTGCACTTGTCTGGATTTATAAGTCTCGCCTTTACAGTTTACTTTAGGTTAAAGTTTCACTGAAAATATGCCCTTCATAAAGGTGTACTCATCCACATCTGCATGGTGAAAACATTTAACCGGTTAAAAAAGGGAAATCTGACAATAATTCGCAGTTGGGGTGCAACTCTGTACACTGAAGCCACCTGAGCAGGTTTCATCATAGGCCAGCATGCTATCTCAATGTCACCAGGGCAGTAAGTAAACAGGAACTGAAGACAGACTCAGATATGCAAAAAAAAGAGTAGTCGAGAAGATTTTGACGAGCGTGTTGGAACAGATGTAACAGTAAGAAAGCACAAAACGAACAGAGGGAGGAAAACAGACCTGTACAAGCTTTCAGTTTGCAACAAGATATATTTGTTGCCAGCGAACTCTGCACCAACAAACGTCGGTGGGGAAGGGAGGAAGGAGCGAGAGGGAGAAGAAAAGGAAAGGGGGAGAAGGGTGCACGAGGGGAGAGAAGGAGAAGGGAAGATAGCATTTTTGCATACGGAACATTGTAAAATCGGTACACTGGTTTTACGAGGCAGAACATGTACTAATCTCTGCAATGGAAATAAAAATATTGCACCACAATATCATGACAACTGTGCAAAGCCAAAGTGACTGTTTATTTTGTCTTCTACGTCCACAGCCATTTTTTTTTTACTAAAGGGTCTTGACAACCGAGGTCTTCCTGCATCTTGCACATGTTCTCAGTACACTACAGCTTAAAATGCTGCAGTCTACCAACAAAAATTGTATTCATGCTACCAATCAATCATGGTTTTATTGCGTGTTTCCAGGCAACTCTTAGACCTAAATAGGGGTGCACTCACCCCATCCAATAAAAAAAAAAAACATTGTCACATCCTAATTAGCATCCATAAGACTTCTTTTTTTTTTACATTGGAAAAGGAGCAGAGAAGTCAAGGTATGTATTGTCACATTTATTATATGCCTGCTGAATCCTAGACAAAGGAGTTTCACAATGCAAATTACAAGAATGAAAAGGTGCCCTAAGCCTGGTTTGATATTAAGGAACATTGAATAAAATCTTACTACGGTAAAATACCGGGCAAGCGCCCACTCAAAATTTAGAGATAAACGCGAAAAAATGGGGGATGGGCGCTTGTCCGGTCATCAATTTTACATATAAATGTATGGTGCATATTTTTTTCTATCTTAGAAATTTGGATATGGGTGCTTTATATGGAACGGGCGGAAGCTCGGTATTCTATGGTAAGTAGAAATAAGAGAATTACAGCATTAACCAATTTGTAAAGAAACACCATATCACAAAGTAGTCACCCTATGGAAAGAGGCGAAAGTTTCCAAAAGATGTGAATAACCATAATAAAATTGTTGTCCAATATGGCAATCATACATAGGCCTGACAAATCGTCACTGGACATATTCCAACTTAAAGGGGCCCTGCAATCATATTTAAGTATCTACCTTTTTTGCGGTTGCCACGTCTCTTGGGGTTCAGACAAGCCAGCGGGCACGGAGATATTAGGGAGTTTTCGTAGACCGCGCTGCCCCTTCCGCTAAGCGTTCCGCAACGAAGAAGTTGCTACTGCGCCTGCGCGCCGATGGCCTTCACTGTGGAGTTCCCGCTATCGTAGCGGGTTGCGGAGGGCCTTGCGGGACGGTGAAAACGATCTACGAAAACCCCCTATTAACTAAATATCAGTGCGTCATATTTTAACCGGACGACGCAAAAACCTCCTCCATCTACGGGCGCGACCCGCAGTGCCGAAAGCGCTCGATATGTGACGACATCAAGACGTTTTTGGTTCTGGCCTTACTACTGGTCAGAGCTGCTAAAAGCTTTTTTACTAGTCGAAATACAAAATATAAGTGGTGCAGACCGTTTCAATTATTTATGAAAGTAGTTTTTGCTCAGTATTTTAGATCAGAAAAGAAACTAATGCAGTTTATAAAGTATGGAAACAAGAAATGACCCGTCGACATACCCACCACCCAGCGTTGGAAAAGGCGGCACATACTAGAAAGGGGTAGTGGGACGAGGCACCAACGAGCGGCGAGGGTAGAAACTTCCCGGATGTATGCGGCAGCGCTGCGGTCGCATGGGCTCGAAGATTTGACCGGGTGTGAGCGTTCCGTGGGCCTTCGGTGAGCAGGTGTGGCTTGCGGTTTGGCCGTTTGGTAGCGCGAAGTGGCTCCCGTCCTGAGCTGATCTTTACCCCGTGTTTGCTGTCATTTGTGGCCAATGGAGTGTCATGCTGAATTAGTGTTTAATCGCGCAGCAAATGCAATGCGAGCCGCCCTGGCCGCTCGCTTCATCCAGCCAATCCAGCATGTGCTTTAGTGGCGCCCTCTCGAGCCGTCGACACGGAGCGCAGCAGCCGTGCGCGCCCGCTAAGTTCACTACCCCTCCTCTAGTTCACGGCCACTCAAGCCAGGACTAAGGACGTCATGAAGGAGGTTATTTTTTGCATGTTTTTGTAATTTTAACTTGCCTATAACTTTTAAAATAAAGCAAAATTCGAGAAAAGTTTTATTAAGTAACTACGTTCAGTGCGCTCAGGTTCAGTGCAAATTAAAAACCAGTTAAAAAGTTGTTGCAGTGCCCCTTTAAGCATTTGACTTACACTTATTGAATTCAAAACAATTTATGCTAATTCTATCTTTGGCCAAACTAACAAGCAAAAAAGCTGAATTGTCGTGTGATGTGAAATTACGCCCAACAGACTTAGGGAATCATCGAAGATTTTTTCAATGTGAGCAATGAAAAACGGGCAGGAATTAGCGAACATTCTAAGATCACTTTTGCTGCAGGGGCCGCAAAAGCAGGGGTCACAAAAGGCCCCGCTGGGCCTTCTGTGGCCCCCGCCGCTTCCTGTTTGGGCTAACCCCTGGGCAAGCCCTAGTCTACTGTGCCTCGGCACGCTTCGCCTCTTGGCTGCTAACCATGGGTGCTGTTCCACTTTCTTAGGCATTGAGCCGTCTTAGCCTCAATCAAGACGTATGTGCTCGGTCATCTAAAATTGCTATACTACCTCCTTGATTTAGGAAGCTCTTTGACCAAGTCGCACCTGCCTCTCCGAGGCAGGTTTTTCTTTTTTGAATGTGGTAAGTTTTTTCGTTTATATTTTCACTCCAAACTTGCACCACCTATACTCCGTCTCACCTTATGTTGTACCCCAGAGAAGGCAAGAAGCGTGAGCTCACAGCGTTGGGAGCTGCTCTTAACGCACGAGAGCTTGTGCCGCCGAGATGTGCCCTAGAGCAAGGAGCTCGCGCTTGTAGCCTTTCCTGCGGTACATCATAAGGTGAAACAAAGGCCGTGTTCCAAAATTTACTCGATCTTACTCCAGGGTAAGGGTTTCGTACCCTTGGCGTTCTAAAACCTACCGGCGTCCAGCGTTTTTCAATCTGTGCTGTCACGTGATACGATCTGCCAGAGTAACTCGAATCCATTTTGGTAAGATTTGAAACAGCCCCAGTCTCGGTTTTTTTCTTCTTAAATTATGTCAAAGAAGTAAATGGTGAGCGACAAGGTTACCACAGATGACTTTTTGCCAAAGTCAAGTGGAAGAGAAGTACTGTTTTGCGATATTTTCTTATATTATTTATGATCAACATGCCACATCTGCTTTCGCAAATTTATATTTTTTTTCTTGAGCAACGTGACCTAGTGGTTTCATTCAGTAGCAATAAACCTAGTCATTACAATACACTGTTGCTGCGTTACACGTGATCATGATGAAGTGACTTAATGCCCCTCTGTAGCAAATCGCAGCACACAACGTTGGGAAACTTATTTTTTCGGACAGTCTAAAATAGGTTAGACGCATCGGGGTTTATACTGTACACTCAGACCATATTCTAACGGGCTGACTGCTACTATTTTAATTACCTTTTTCTCCTAAGCACTTTTCCGCTGCGGTGCTCTAAGTCGCACTTGTTAACATAGTCAAACCTGAGACACACAAGGAGGAAGGCGGCGCGTTAAAAGGACACGCACATATACACACACCGTCTCTGCCCTTCTGTGGACGTTACGAGCGGGGTGCAGCAAAGATCTGTGGGCAAAACCACGAGAAATAGGGTGTGCGAATAGTGGTTCAAAGCTCATAGTGCTGCGTAGTTCCTAACCTTCACAGTACGAAGGAAACACACGAGATACCAGTTCTGTTTGCCGTGTTGAAGCTATGAATTACGCTGCGCTATTCGGTGCTAACTTCACAAGTACTCGCGCCTCACGACGAAGTCTTCGAACGAGATGGTTGCTGCATGCCGGCAGCATTTTCAAATCATGATAGCGGTGATGAAACCGACCTGCCTGTCCCACAATGTCCCGCTCTCGCTGATCCCGCCGAGGCTGTGCTAGAGTGACATTGTAACACCGGTAAGCACCACTTTGAAACGTTGCATCGACTATCCCGCGACTCAGTTTCGGCCATCTTGAAATCGCTTCAAGCAACAAACACAACCAACGCCTCCTAGCAACGCATAGTTGCTTCAGACTACCGCTAGAGCTCAAGTGGGCGCTGGAAGTGTCAGCGTGCCACGCCCGCCACGCTATCAAGGCGAACGTAGCGGCGTAGCCAGCGTAGCTTCCCCAGGGTCAGGAAACCAAACAAATTAGTTGTTAGTTGTTTATAGTGGACGAGTTTAGCCTGCCAGAACATGGCGACATTGTAACCCACTGTAGATAAGCAATTTAGCCAGTGCAGTACGTTTGCTAGCCTGGGGTCTTTAACGTATACGTGCACCACGCAGTAGTGATACACGACCGCAAGCCGGTACGATGCTCATCCCTCTCGAAACGGGCAGGGGTGGGGATTGAACCAAGCATCCCTGGGTTCTGCAGCGCGAGCTTTCGTTCCACGTGCTTCGAGCTGGTGTGCGCTAGCCCACTCGGTCTGAGATCCCCCCTCCCCGGGGGCACACCATGCCCTGACCGTTCCCCGACTGCGCCAGCAAGGGAAAACAAAGGAACGGAAAAACACAAACCTTCAAACAAAGCTGTCAAAGCTACTTGCGCGAGCAAGTGACTGAGACGTGCAACAAACGTAGCAACACTCTACTTGCGCGAGCAAATAGAGTGTTGCTACGGCGCCTCCTTTGCACAAGAGCGCGTGCAAATAAGACGCAAGACGAAGCCACGTGGCCACATATACTTCTTGCAACAGTGCTATACTCTGTTTCATACTTAGCGTGCAACACTGTCAAAGCTACTAGAGCGAGCGCGTGGCTTCATCTATGGTTTTGTTTGCGCGAGAACACGTGCAAATGATCAACGAGGTCAAGCCCCATGCTCGCGCCAGTAGCTTTGAGAGCGTTGCACACTAAAGGCCTGTTCACACATGTAGCGGAGCGCTACAAGCGTAGCGCTGACCTCGCGCTAAGCGCGTGCTGACGGGAGCGTTCACCAGCTTTGTATCGCGCCGTCAATACTGTTGTTCATGGCAGACAATAAGCAGCAGACGACACGTGAGAAGCGCTACATTAGCGCTTCGCTGCATCTGTGAACCGGCCTTAAGTATGAAACAGAGTATAGCAGGGCGGGACTGCAGCGTCTCCTTTGAGCTACGTTGTCAAAGCTAGCTTAGCTTCAACAGTGCTCCAACTCCATCACAGATAGTTGCGCGAACGCATGCGAATGAAATGTAATAGACAAAGCCACGTGCTCTCGCAGCAGTGCGGGGCTGCTGCACATTGAAGCTACGCTAGCTTTGACAATATACCTCAAGAACAGATAACATAGAACCAAAAAGTTTATGCCACAAGTGTATGAGGCTAGTTCAGCCTGTCGAGTGACCCGATCAGCTCATCCGAATTATTTTGTTTACACAAGAAATCGCGCACAAAAGACACTTTTCAAAACCACACTCGCACCCGCGCTGATTTGTCAGCACTGGAGATGTTATCTACAAATTCACAACCCAGCAAACACGTGTTTGTTGCCTTGGTAAGCATGGACACGAACAGGGAGAATGGCACCACCTCAGCACGTGCATGTTCGCCGCGTTGGAAAGTGCAAAGTACCTGCCATGGGCGCGACGCTAAAATGGGGATGGCGCGTCCCTTGATCGCATACCGGGGCAACGAATACGCACATACTATAGTGTAAAGCTGCGCGTTGGGTGATACAGCGTGACAGCCCAATTCCGATTCAGGCAAGGACAGGTCCGCTGTACCGTATAAACGAAAGGATGCATCAGGAGAGGGTGCTGACGCTGAAGGTTTTAGTTTGCCTGTGACAGGTTAGCGGTACTATGAACATAGTATCTACAATATTATATACATTATAAATATAGAAATATTCTAAACAAATATATTACATGTGCATGCCAAACGGTGTGCGAACTGCAAGGAAAAGAAATGTGCACGGTGTATACAAAATGATAAAAAATTAGTGATCTGTTATCTAAATCTAAAGTTGTCAAAACTCAAAACAATTTGGGGCCAAAGGATTATGGTCACTATACTATACTCCGTCTCACAAATGTCTGCAGTAAAAACGGCACACGCGTGTGACCATAGCTCAGCAGAATCTCGTGCGTCAAAGACACTTCAAAACCACGCGCTCGTGATCGCAAAGATCAGCACTGCAGATCTTTTTGGGATTAAGTACAGGCTGTGTAGTCTGTAAATACATCTGACCGCCGCCGTCATGTACCTATATACATTACGTATTTTACTACAACACTGTAATGTACCAATTCTTTCATGATGAAGCACGTGCCAAATTACTCCAGCATCAAGTAGCATGGCAACGTATACGGTACACACGCTGGACGCACTCGCCTTATCAGTATAGGCAGTATAGGGTATTCACTGGACGCCATGTTTGAGGGCGATATCTAGAGCGCATGCTCAGAAAGAGCTCACATTAATAGGCTGATAAGACCGGCAGTCTTGATGGTGCGGAGTGCACGTATCAAAATAACCGTGGAAGCTCGCCGTCAGCACGCGCTCAGCAGTCGCGCACATAGCTGTGGCCGCCAGTGATTACTCCCCATAACACGTTCCAGGTAGTAAATAATCATAATAAAACGTTGATGAGTTCTTGTCCAAAGTGCCATTTGTATTAGGTTTCTGCTTTAGCTGAAGTGTGTGTGATTCGTCACGGCCTTGCATATCTTCACCTAATCTCAAATGTTTTATCGAAAAAAAAAAAAAAGAAAAAAAAAGTTGCTTTTACGCAAGACAGGGTAAGGGGTAGAATGGGAGGAGAGGGAGTGGAATTCGGGGCGCCTTGGCACGGCCCAAAAGTGGTGTATGGCCGTGTGAAAACCATATAAATGCATTCCATCAAAGTATAGCAAACAACAAATATTGTTTTCATTGGAGACTCCTGTTTTTCCCCGAAGAACTATTTAGACAATTTTCCTGTTTTGAAAAATGAGTCACGCAAGCGTAGTTTAAATTTTTGTTACAGACGAAAGCTTATGTAATACTGCAAGATCGATTATATTTACCGGAGAGGTGCACCTTTAGCCCATGGCCCCGCGTATAACCCGCAAAAAATTGTTGGCACTGCGTTGTGATATTGTGTAATATATATATACATATATATATATATATATATATATATATATATATATATATATATATATATATATATATGTCTATGTACGTGTGCTGCATTGTATAGTAGAATTTGTGCCAACTTCCGCACATAACAAAAGCAAATATTTCTTAATTGACTGAAATTCATGTCATCTTCACGTTTCTAGAAAGCGTGGAAGGGTTGTAAGTTCTCTTTAGACGCGTTGGTTTTCGGTTAAAATGAGTGCATACTGTTGACATAGAGCATGTCATACGCTACGAGTGATCCCAGTCAATCCAGCTGCGGCCCATCGTAAGGTCAAACGGAGTAGACTAATTTTGGGACGACGGACATGTCGCTTTGTTCAGCTAGCCGGCGATTGGACAAGAGTCAGAAATGGGCATATATATATATAAAGTTGATGCAGCCGTTAGCCACTCCGGTCTCAATAAGTTAAGGCCGCGCGGAGGGTAACAACAACATACCCTACAACTACAACAAAAAAATTATATACAAGATTACCTAAATAATTGGTGAATTTGGGCCTATCTTAAAAACACGGACGAGAAATATTTTCTAACTGGTTAGTTTAAATCGTTTGTTCTATATGAATGCATATTTCAGCTCGAAAAATATACGAGGGCCCTTTTTCGACACCCGAAGTATACTTAACAATTACCGCGATATCGGATGATTGATGCACTGAAAATAAAATCCGACATGAAATTTCAGTTTTTTGTGCCCTTTTTTCAGCGTTTGGATTCTGCAAGAATGATAAAGTTAGAAACAAAAGCGTCTTATGCATTATCCACACCAGCGATTACGTCGAGTCTGCATTATTTAAAACGAAGAAAAACGTTCCATGGTTCCCTTGGGCGTACTTTCCCCGTCGCGCCGGAGAGAAGCCCGACTACGCGGTGCACGGCCGCTGTATGGGAGCTTTCTGATTTTCCTAAATACTAAACTCACCAACTCATGCAAGAAACATAAAAAAAGAAAAAAAAAAAGAATTGCAGTTACACGCACTTTTTTTTTTTTTTTTTTTATTTAACAGCGGGATTGGGACAATAACGGAGGAGCCCCTCTCCCTGCTACTTTCCCGCAGTGCTTGCCTGCTAAGGGAGAAGCTCCCTTGTAATTATGCAGGCACGTAGGGTTGGCAATCGGGTCAGCTGAACACGAAGGAAATGACTGGACAAATGGACCGCTGTTTGTCCAGTTCTTTCCTTTGTGTCCCGTTTTTCCGTGTTCAGATGACCCGATTGCCAACAGTATGTACCAACTAAAACCCATAGCACGAGGGGTGTCCGGTTTTATTTTCCTCCCCGACTTAGGTCAGTGTTAATTTTATTAAGGGCGACAAGTGTGTAAAATCAGCGAAATATAATTACCTAATTAAGCAACGAAGTAGGAAACGGTGCAAAACTGCATAACTAAATTTGGAAAATGTTTTGATCGCTTTAGCCTTTGCACACTATCAAAGAGGCAGCATTGTGAGAACTTGTATCTTGCCTAGTATACTTGCCGATAGAGAAATAAAGGCTGAATTAACACTGGTGGAAAGAGATATTTAAAAAAAAAAAGGAAAAGTGCAATATTTGTATTAAATTTTTTTAAAACTCGATATTGAGTTGGCCATTTCACACCTTTTCTATTTTCATCCTTGTTTTCCTTTTAAGCACCTAATAGCCTTGGCATGTGCTATGAAGCCTAAGCTATATGTATTTTGATTTTTTTAAACATACATCTGCTAATAAAAGAAGCTGCAGGTACTCTAACCAACTGTGTTTATATAGCCCAACGTTTTGTGGCCTGCTTGTTCACGGGCAACTTATTTGGCTGGGAGTTTGTATTTCTACCCTCCTTGTCGCTGCCATTTAAATCATTCTCCTCGTTTTGTTGCACCCTAAAGCCCGTGGATATAACTGCTTGGGATGGTACCGATCGACCTGTTCTGGTTGTTCTTTGTATGCTGAATAAGCTACAACTATAAAAAGTTGTTTTTTCAGTTCCTCTCGAACCTGGAAAAAATTACTCTTGAGTCATGGCATATTCAGCATACAAAGGACCCGAACCTTCCCAAGCAGTTATATTCACGGGCTTCTAAGTGTCACAAAAAGAAGAGATTTAAAGGCAGCGACAAGGAGAAGAGAAAGACAAACTCCCAGCCAAATAAGTCACCCGTGAACAAGTAGGCCGCGATATGTTGGGCTAGTTGAACACAGCTAGTTAGCGTACCTGCAGCCAGGGCCGTACCCAGAAAAAAATTTCGGGGGGGGGGGGGGGGGGGGGGGGTTTCGGGGACAACGGCGGCCATTTTGAAAGTGTCTATTGTCTTATTTTCGCCTATGAATCATGTGCACCGGTGGTATATAATGGAGAGTTGCAGCAAACCGGAGAACCGGTCCCGGTTTGGTATCCGGTAGCCGACCGGCGCCACTGCGCGTGCGCAGAGGTGGAGATTAAAATCGGCTGGCTGCAAGTGCACCGACCAGGGCCGTACCCAGAAAAAAATTTCGGGGGGGGGGGGGGGGGGGGGTTTCGGGGACAACGGCGGCCATTTTGAAAGTGTCTATTGTCTTATTTTCGCCTATGAATCATGTGCACCGGTAGTATATAATGGAGAGTTGCAGCAAACCGGAGAACCGGTCCCGATTTGGTATCCGGTAGCCGACCGGCGCCACTGCGCGTGCGCAGAGGTGGAGATTAAAATCGGCTGGCTGCAAGTGCACCGACCAGGGCCGTACCCAGAAAAAATTTCGGGGGGGGTCAGAACCCCCTATCCCCCCCCCTGGTTACGGCCCTGCCTGCAGCTTTTTATTAATACTCACCTAGCCAGGCACAATTTTGCCAAAATGTTTACTTTTCAAACATACATCTGTTGAACATAACTATTGTTATTATACTGGAACATGAAAACCTTAGTCCTCCCAGTCCCATGAGACAAATAACTGAAGAATGTCGCCCTACAACATACTCACTTTGCGCGGGACGTAGCAGCCACTGTGCCAATTCCATGCGCAGAACAAAAGCCGCCGGGCAAAATTAGATTTTTCACAGCATATTCGTCCCATGGAGTTCAGCCCCTATGGGTCATAATGCATATGCAAGTAAAAAAGTTTCCTTGTAAATAAAAATAGGCTATCCCCCTTCGACTTAAAACTGACCTCCTAAATTCTCAGGTACACAAGGGAGTCGGAGGAGGTTCACAAAACAATACATGTAGTTTACAGGCGTGAGCCCTCACAATTTTCCAGGCCAGCGGCAGCTGCCAGACTGTCAAATTTTACTTTGGGAATAGTACATACTTTATGGCATGAAGGATCATAGATGGATGGATGGATGGGATCTTTCAAAGTAAATAATTCTCATTACCTACAAAAACAAAAATACTGTCACACCTTCAACAGTTTATTTACACAAACACACTGCACCATTCCAACTTTTATTCAAGTGGTGACTAGCAGGCAGGACCAATGCTTTGGTTCAGAGATGACGATGAACTGGGTGACAGAAACTTTGTGCTACAAGTCACAACTGAAGCAGCTTATTCAGAGTGGTGCCCAGGACGCCAATGGTGGGGTTCAAGCTGGGCTGCAAGACAAAAGAATTGTCACAGTACAAGCACCGTAACCATCAATTTTAGACCACGTGGAACAGACATACACCACTTCAGTGCACTAAGGAGTGTGTTACTACTTTTAAAAACAAGAACTCTTGGATAATGATCCCCTAAACAAAGCGAATCGACAGCAAGGAGCTTTACAAGTTAGTTTGAACATTCAACAAGTAATCAAAATTGTTGAGAGTAAAAACATTTGAATATAGGTCATCCTTAATTTTGAAGTGGAAGGAAAGGAAATTCTTACAAATATTTAACTCGTCGCATCATTTGTAACCCAGGTTTAAACTCATGTGTTGATCATGCTGGCAACGTCATCTTATGAACATTAAGAATAGCAACTGCATGCTTTCGTACCGAGCGAAAGCATTAAGTATTGCACAAAATAGCACATTAGTTCACATAAAAATAGTGCTCGAAGCATTTTTGATCATAATCACAAACCACTGTTGTAGATTTTTTTGTATTAGAAATGTCACTGAAAACCTGTACATTTTTGTTATAAATATTCACTCTACTATAAAAAGGTAAACTGGCACTGCAATTGACCCTTTAGCAGTGGTATGCCAGAGTAGTTTATAACATTACTAGTCAGGAAACAGTGCTTTTCACTAATACATTTTGCTTCACATATACTATCTTGCAGATATTAGACACAAAGGCGCACAAGCTGAAGTTGACACAAAAATAACGTAAAACTACCTCATGTAAAAAAAAAAAAAACATGGATTATTGACGTCTTTCACGATTGCAGCCAGTGCATTGATAGTAGGGGACATATAGATGTGTTTTTGGATTTCGCCAAGCATTTGATTGATTGTCCCATCATCTAGCTGTTATGTAAAATTGCAGGTATCATTAAAGGGGCCCTGCAATCATATTTAAGCATCTACCTTTTTTGCGGTTTCCACATCTCTTGGTGTTCGGGCAAGCCAGCGGGCATGGAGAGAATAACTAAATATCAATGCGTAATATTTTAACCGGACGACGTGGACACCTTCTCTACCTACAAAGGCGACCCGCGGTGCTGAAAGTGTTGTGTTTGGTCTTGGCCTTAATACTGTTCAGAGCCGCTAAAAGCTTCTTTTTAAAAGTGCAAGCTCATAGTGTTGGCAGCCACTCTTAATTAAGTCACGAGAGCTTGTGCCGCCGAGATGTGCTTCAGAGCAAAGAGCTCGTGCTTGTAGCCTTTCCTGCGGTACATCATAAGGTGAAACAGAGTATAGCGGTGAGCGTAGAAAGGTCTCGAATGTACCCGGCGCCGCTGCGGTCGAGGATCCGACCGGTTCCGAAGGCCTTCGGAGCAGGTTTGGAAGTATGGCGGCGTGAAGTGGCTGCTGTACTGAACTTATCTTTATCCCGTGTTTGCTGTCGTTCGTGGCCTATGAAGTGTCATACCAAATTAGTGTTTAATCTCGCAGCAAATGCAATGCGAGCCGCCCTGGCTGCCCGCTTCATACAGCCTATCCAGAACATGCTTTAGTGGTGTCCTCTCGAGCCGTTGACGCGGAGTGCAGCAGCAGTGAGCGCTCGCTGAGCTCACTACCTTTCCTCTAGTTCACGGCCACTCAAGCGACCAAGGACGTCATGAAGGAGGTGTTTTATTGCTTGTTTTTGTAATTTGAATTTGCCTATAACTTTTAGAATAAAGCGAGATTCAAATAAAAGAAAAGTTTCATTAAGTTACTACGTTCAGTGCGCTCAGGTTCGGTGCGAATTTAAAACTTTCAGCCTTTCCACTCTGATGAAGAAGGAAAGTCAGCGGCCGCCCATTACAAACTGCTGTATGAGGGGGAGGGGAGACCCCAGCAAAATGGAAGATTTCGGGGAGGGGGGAACCCAGGCCCCATGGGCCCCCTTCCCCCTGGCTACGTGCCTGGTGTATCACTACTGGGTGGTGCACGTTACCCCAAGCTAGCGGTTGTTCTGCACTCGCTAAATTGCTCATCTACAGCTGGGAGACTAGTCGCCCTTTGAGGCATACCAGGTTCTAGGCTGTATAAACATACACACAACCGAATTTCGGATCTTGATGATGCAAGTCCGTTCCCGGCTGAGCTGAGCCCTCCTCATTCAACGCTTGTTGTTATTGCTGTCGTTTCTTCCTTCTAAAGGCTATGGTTAGGGTTCCGCATTTTCTGTGTTTTTTTCTTCTCGAAATCGGGGGTATTTTATTTCGGGGTTTAATGTTTTCCTGCAGATTCCGTGGTTTTTGTTTAAATTGGTTATGACTACACCAATTCACATAAAAAACAGTGAATCTGTAAAGAAAATGGAACACCCCCCCCCCCCCCCCCCCCCCAAAAAAAAAAAAAAAAAAAATTCCCCCAATTTCTAGAAAAAACAACAACAACAACACCGAAAACGCAGAACCCCAGTTATGGAGTATCATTTCACATGCACGGAAATTCAGCAAAGCGATTATTATTAAGTTGGATGCTTCCATAATCTTACTGTTGTGGTTTGTATACGACAGCTGGTCCCATATATTTTTGGTATCTCACACAAACCATAGGTTTCATAAAGCATTGAATGTTGATTGGAGCTGTGGTTTGATTAAAAATTAATCCTACTGATCGCTACCGTTTAATACACAAATCAATTGATAAATTTGTCAGTCGATTTTTCACCGGTCATTATGCATGAAAGACAATAAAAACTACACCTTGTTTAGTATTTTTAGTATGTCAGAAATGGCATATTGCATTCCCATTTTAAACTTCACGTTGTGACGCCTACAGAAATATAAACATGGGAAGCCTTTTAATGTGCAGTAATTTTTAAGTTATTATTTAAACAGTATAATCACCCTCTATGACAATCACATGCATGCTGAAGTGGTTTACCGTGCAAGCCTGTGTCATAAAAGAAATAAAATGTCAGAAATATAGACCATTCCTTTTAGTGCTCTCTGGGCGGCACCACTTTGTTCGACAGCGGTGCCCTCTCCATACATCCGGAAAATTCAGCGGGTTTGGTGGGGTAAAACGAGAGAGGGCACGTACCCGACTCCACTAGCAGACGACAAATCGGGAGGTTGTTATTCTCCATCTTTGGGCTGTACCGGTGGGCTGTACAGAATATCGAACTCTCGCTCGTGGCTGCCGTTGTGGAGTGGTCCGCGTTGTTAGAATAGTTATGGCTGCTCCAAAATCAGCCTATAGCTCTCTGTTGTTCTATTTCAATAAGTGATCAACTAGCATATCTTTTTTTCCGTTACTTAAATAGCAGTTGAGTCAGCCGGCAGTACTACCCTCAGCTACTGCGTTTATTGCGGCACGAGAGCATGTTTCTATTTATTATTTCGGACCTCACTCATGGTCGCTAAAGGCCTACACCAGTACGAACTTTGAATAGTAAAAAAGGTACAGCCACCGGATTCACTTTTCGCCGTAGAGACGGGCAAATCTGACACAGTTTTCACTATTTCTTTTTATTTGCACGCAGGTAACGCAGTTGGACCCTGTTAGTCTTTTTATCTAGCATAGTATTACGTGAGATCTGGCATACCAAAATCTGCGCATCTGCGCTTGAAATTCCCAAAATGACGCGATTTTAAACAGAGTTTGTACGCCAGCCGGATGCTAGGTACAGCCCACTCGGCGGAGCAGATGACAGAGGGCGAGAGGGGGAGGGCATTTTTTTCTCTCTATTACCCTCTTTGCTATGACCCTAATGGAACGGTCTATAGACAAACACGCTGTTTACAAACAAGCCCGCCTTTGCCCACACCAGGTGTGGGCACTGCGCGTGCGCAGAAACCGAATTTGGGAGGAGTAAGGCGTTACGCATGCGCCGCCGACAGCGCCACCGCAGCTGCATGACGTCAGGGCCGCGTGTTGGTCTATAGAGTAGGCATTTTTCACTTTTTCATGACTTCCTTTAGCACAGTGGTCGGCAACCAGCGGCCGATCCGGCCCGCGAGGCAGTATCATGCGGCCCCTAGCCCCCCAGCGTCCGTCCCCCCCCCCCCCCCCCCCCCCCACACACACACACACAACGCGGTCAGCTAAAAAAGAAGAAAAAAAATATAAAGTTGTCTGATTCGCTGCCCGCCTTCACGAATGGCTGACGAGAGCCTTTACAATGTTTTGCGACTCGCAGTTAGTAGCTCGAATATGGATGTCCGTAGTTTGTCGAGCGCAGTTCAACACCAGAAGTCTCACTGAGAGGAGTCTCTAGGTTTTTGTGGAAACGTTGTATCTCATGTCGTGTGTCGTGAAATAAAGAAACTGTTCATTTTCGATTTATGTACGTCAACGTGAGTTCGTGCAAGTTTTTTCTTTAAATTTAAACTCCCCCCCCCCCCCCTTCCCATCCCCACTGCTTGCCGCCCGGCCCGTTCCACCTTAGCTTTACGGCGACTCGGCCCGCTGCGCCGAAAGCTTGCCGATCACTGCTTTAGCACAAGATTCCAATTAAACAGCAAAACAAAATATCACAATTAAAGCATCACTCGAATAATCTGAAGGTTAATCAATGTACTGCCCAGTCCCAATATGCGTTAGGTGAGGGCAGAGGGTGATCGCAAAGTCTCGCGAGTCCCTAGCCCTCATCAGTAAAAGACTGTCGCTGCGGCCGATGTCGGTGACGTCGTGGTGCGGGTCATTTGATGGAGTTGCAGTGTCTACTATGTTTAAATAGAAGATTATTCAGTCAGAAATTTATAATATTGGCTTTTTGACATCCACAACCCTCACCGAGAAAATTGAAGCGGGTGAACCCACACTACCGAGAAAAGCATCTAATAGCACGCACGCTACTGCCTTGCTTGGTTACACCCGTTTGTTCGTATCGCGGCAGATATATTAGAATAGTTTGTTTCACTTGCTTCAGTTGTCCTCCCAACGATCAGTGTCCGGATCGTTAACTAGAAGAGGCACTCTCTCCTTATCGCAACGTAGTAAAATTGTTCCGACTCCGAAAAGCTTACCCACACCAAGGCACAGAAAAGGGCAACAGGCTGCAGCAGAACTCAATAGCACGGTAATTTCTGATACAGCACTAGCTTCTCTTCATGCTAAATATTTATATTAATGAAAAAGCTCAAAATTGCAAAAACAAAAATGCATAGAACCTGCCATTTCACAGTCCACAGTACCCATAATATGTTATCCGGGTCACAATTAGTTATTTTGTTAAATTCCCACGCTCGTGAACCGATAGAACTATTTTAAAAGAAAGAAATTTTTAACATACATAGTGCAGTTTACCCAAAGACAGGCATCTGTCGTAGTGAGCCATGCTTCCCAACGTCTGCCTAGGGCAGACGACTCATCCACACACATGGTTATTTATACTTAAGCCGCACGCTGGTAAGACAATTCAATCTTTACTGACGCACCGAACGGTACCGCACCACTTTCCGCTAAAACTGTTTTCCCACCGATACTGTGCAACAAAATAAATGCAAGAATTTACACCGTTTCGCACGCGAACATGGAGAGCCTATGGGACAGCAATGCTTCCATCCCCGCTTTGATAATGATGATAGCACGACAGCAGCGCCACCTCTAGGTCGATCCCGAGGCCAATAGCTTACTACTGCATGTGAGCAGGCTCACGGGAGATCCTTGCTGCACAGGCTTCGAGCTGGATGTGCGTATACTTCCAAACGGCTTCACATGTACGACTGCAAGTCAGACCCATACTGTCCATCTTGCAGTGACCCTGAAGACACAGCGCACGCTCTTCTATGCCCAAGCCACGACCAGCATCGGAAGCTTCTGATTCAGCGGTATGCGACGGCTGGCCTCTCCCACTCCAATCTTGAAGACCTTCTAAATCCAAACGGGACTCAAGGAGTAGCCGAGAAGGCCTTTTGTGCTCTCCTAGCTTATCTGCGCGAAAGTGGACTTGCAAGCCGGCTCTAGCGTATTTACGCACTAATCAATTGTGCCAGATCTGATTCCTCCACAAAGTATGGATGCCCGTTTAAACGGGGCTATTCAGAGTCACGCTACTCGTCTGTCAGCTAACGATTCAACGCCCCGTTCAAACGCCTCAATCATTCTTTCTTTCTCTCCCTCTTTCCTCTCTATTCCTCCCATTCCCCCAAAGCTAGGCAGCGACTTGCCCCTGTACGGAGGCCCACATTTCTCCTAGCTCCCCCCCTTCCCGACACCCCGCAATAAACAAACAAACAAGCTCACGGGAGAAAGCTAGATGATTAAATGCATTTTAACGGAAAAATAAAACATTAAACATGTTTGCACGTTGCCGGTTTCCTAAAGACAATACTTGGCACGCTGCGAGGGAGCATGCTGTTCGGCGGGGGGATGGTTGGTTGCACGAGAATACTGACGTCCCTTGTTCGGCGCACTTCAAAGATGACTGCTTTGACACAAGCGGTCAAGCGAGAAGACTTCGACCGGGTAGCATTCCAACTATGTTTGTTTTCTCTCGTTTCCGTAAAGCCGACCCGCATGTAAACAATTTAGCGTGCGACGAGACGAGTGACGGAGATTTCTCACGGTTGCCCATTGCATCGCTCGGTTTTCGGGATTTCTAGAAAACGTTGCTCACCGTCTTGGTCGCTTCGCCGTCGCTTCCATGCGGTTTGCCTCGTCGTGTGACTGACGGAGCGACAGTGAAGCGGGTCGCCGTTGCTCGCCAAGGCGCTTACATGTGGTTTATACTCAATTAATTTACAAGCACACAACGTTGAACCATTGGTGCCTCGATTTTAAGTATAAACTGCATGCAAGCGATTTGGCGAGCAATGAGACAAGCGATGGTGACCCGCTTCGCTGTCGCTGAGTCAGTCGTGTGACGAGGCGAACCGCACGGAAAAGACGAAGCAAGCGACCAGGACGGTGAGCGACGTTTTCTAGAAACCCAAAAACCGAGTAACACGACAAGCGACCGTAAGAAATCTCCGTCGCTCGCCGCTGACTCTTGTCGTCGCCACCGCTCGTCTCGTCGCAAGCTAAATCGCTTACATGCTGGTCATCTTTACAGAAACAAGTGTGCACATGCAGCGGGAAGCACGACTGGATAGCCTTACTCCGTCAGTTGAAATTTGCATATGTCGCAATGGTGTAGACTGCCCTTTATTAGCGAGAAAAACGCCAGAACGGGATGAACTTATATGGTCTCTGAAATCATAATCTTTTATCGTCGATCCATTCGCTGTCCTATTCCATTTCATAAATACGAAAATACAAGAGCTGTGTTGAAATATAGATATCAAATGATTAAACAAAAGCCCGAAATATCGAAAAGACACACAATTTCAATGTCGAAAAGACACACAATTTCAACACGGAACGTGAAAGAACACGAAAACAAAGCTCCGGTAGTAGCCTGTGCAGCACACAACGCGGGGGAACGGTGAGAAACTGAAGGTCGGCTATGGCGGCAGGGTCACGTGACGTCAATATGCCGGCGCCCATGAAATGTCGCCTGAAAGGGTCTATAGCTATGCTTTTCTTGTCTTATAAAGCACCATTGTAACAATCGCGCAACTTTCTGAAGTGCTTTTCTAAAGTGCTGTTAATGTTATTGACCCACGACTAGTTAGCTCCACATACTGTGAACAACTTTATTTTTGCGGCCTCAATATTTCGTAAATTTGGAGAATATTTCATGCGCAGAACATTTTGCGAGGAGTGGTGAGCTATATATTCTTTACCATATATTGGTGGGATGCGTTTTTTGCAGAAATTTTTAAGTCAAGAAATTTGCGAACAATTAAGTTGTTTACAGCAGTCGGGTACGCTTATTTGCCTCCCAAGCCTTTGTAGGGCCTGACAAGTCAATCCCCTTCACCGTGCTATGGTGTACTAGAATCTAGTACATTATAACTAGGGTTCTGCGTTTTCGGTTTCTATTTTTCCAAAATTCGGCGTACTTTTTTCGGTGTTTATTTTAAAATTAAATTTTCGGTGTTTTTCGGCGTATATTTATGCCCACAAAAGTTTATCGGCTTTTTTCGGTGAATATAAAATAAACACCAACGGACACCGGATCGGATGATCCTTGTAGCTCTGATACTTGTGATCACTCAAAGAATAACGGCATAGGTACATTGAAAAAAAAAAAATGGACACTTTATTTAGCAAATGTGTGCAGCTCTAAAAGAAACAAGGAAAAACCTGAGAAGCACGAACAAATCAGATATAAAGCCTATGCCCGAAAAACATAGAACTTCACCTTCTGTACATCAGGATTACGTTATCTTATAATAGTACATTCAGATGTACGTTCCCAGGTTCTCCTCGTTGATCCGCAGTCTTTCTTTCCTGTTGCTATTCCCTGAGCTTCGAGAATGCCCTCTCAACACTAATACTGGACACTGGCAGGCTGAGAGGAAGCGCTGCCTGAGCCAAACTCGGTTAATCAACCAATTGTGACCGCCAAAAGAGAGACGGTGCGACTTTGTGAAGCTCAACACAGCATGCAGAGCTTGCATCAGGTCAGTCTTCCTTAAAACGAGTTTGAAAACACGCTCGTACATGGCAAAGTTATGGGGCATTTCGGACCTCACGTTCCGATCGATGATGCGCACATTAAACCAAAACGTCGTGATGGCATCCGTGTATCCCATACATTCGGACAAGTTTCAAAGGACACTGTTGTTCCACGTTTTCGCCACGGCTCTGCGGTACGACTGGAATGTCAAAGTGACATTTTCCGGTTAAAACTGAATTTTAGAAAATTGATTCGACATACTTTTATCGGTTTTAATAAAAAAATGCCGAACCTAAAAACTGACCTTTTTCGGTTAAAACCGAATTTCCGAAAATGGACTCGGCGTACTTTTATCGGTTTTTATCGGTTTAAACCGAAAACTCCGAACCCTAATTATAACCGTGCAAATTCACGCCGCTCTTCCATCAAGATTCAATTTCTCGGAAGAAAACCGAAAAAAAACTCGTCCCCTCCCCCGGCTGGTGCCGATGCCGTCATCTGAATGCAACACAGCGCTTTGGCATTGCCACTGGGAATCGCACAGAGCCCTTGCTTCAAGCAAAATGGCAGCCTTGTTCCCACCTAGTCTAGCAACACATGCATTTTGTACTCTCGAACCGGAAAACAGGAAAAGGTCCATTCTCTACAGTGCTTACTGGTAACACCCACATTTGCAAAATCGTCCACTGACAGTGAGAGTACTTCCCCTATTTCAACAACTATAGCATCAATGTGTATTTTTGCAACAGGTCTACATTCTGTTTCACATCACGTCTTACCGCAGCGGATGCTCCAAGCCGCCTCAGCCAACCCAGCTCTGCGAACGTAGCACTTGATATGCTCTACACGTCACCCTCTTCAAGGTCAAGTAAAGGCCTGGTCACACATACAGCGGAGCGTTAAGTTAGCGCTACGTGAGTGCTCCAAAGAGCGCTCATGTGGTGCTTCCTTGCGCGTGACTTAGTTCTACACTCTAAGAAAAAAGTTGGCCTCAAGGGACTAACGGCAGCATTTGGTCCTCTGAACTTCCAGTTGCTCCCCGTAAGGACCATCTGGTTCAAGCTAGGTACCGCGCGCAAAAGCTGGGGACTAACAGCGCTCGACTGGAACTAACCGATAGGCCTGCGCGAGCAAAAGCATCCATTAGTTCCCCTCAGACAGGGTGCATCTGTAGGATTTAGTCCCCGAAGGCAAACGGAATGTTCGCCAGGAGGACGAATCATATTTCGCTCGTCTTGGGGATCGGCGAGACTCTGCCCAGCACGGCTGAAAGTGATGACAAAACTCGGACGAAACTAGCGAATTTGTTTAATGTGCCACGAACGTTCAGACATTACATGGTAGAGCTTCGCGCGTAGTTCGAATGCGAGTTAACGAAAGTGTTGACTCTACTTCACCCAACCATCTCGTCAAAAATAATCTCTTGACATTTCACAAGTCCCATTCACTTAACTTGCCTTCGCGCAAAAAAAATGAGCATTAATCCAAACGCAACACCTCCGAATACTAGCACTTTTTTTTTCTTAAATGAAACTTAAGAGTTCGTAGAAGACGCGCTTTCAACACCGGAGTCTCGCAGTCAGAATAAATGGTCACTTCACTCGCTAAAACTGAGTTACTAAGAACAGGTCGGGCCTCGTCTCTGCGTCTCCCCGTAACTAACCTTTCTTGGTAGTCCAATGTTGAACTCAAAATCCGCACTGACACACTTGATGCACGGCACGTTCCACTTAAACAGCACATTCAGGGGCAGTATCCAGACGCCTTCATGCCATCGTCGTCGATGTTTCACATAACATTCCAGATGAACAACGGAGAACGAACCGCGCCCGGACGTCATTCATGACAACACCCTGCTAATACAAAACAAATGCGAAAAAAAAGGCCCCCGAGAAAATTGAAGAGAGAGAGAGAGGGAGAGAAAACAAAAAAAGAAAAGCGTGCTTGCTTGTACGTCACTTGACCGGCGTGTTGAAAATGGCGAACATAATCCCTGGAGAAGGCGAACCTTCGACCTTCTCCCGTCCTTCGGGCATTGGTGTCGTGTCACGTGTGTCGTGTGTAGTGAAAGGGGGAAGAGAGATTTTCGGGGAAAAGAGATTTCCCTTCCCCTTCCCAGCAACCCCCTCCCCCGCATTCCTCGCTCCCGCAGGGGGCAGGGCAGATGGGCCAGAGAGGGTCCGTCGGGCAATAGGGAAGGGGTCTTTGTTTGAAAAGAACCTGTTTTAGTATAGCCTTCGTCAGGACTTAGAAGCTGGTCGTCTCCGATCATTGTGAAATCCGGTTTGGAATCGCGGTGCTGCAACGCTGCACTTGATCTGTTCTGAAGTCACAAGACAAGGGAACTCGATTAAGGTATGTCAAAGTACTTCTGTTTATGGTATATTCACTAACTGCGGCGTCAGAAAGTGTTTTAGTTTGAGCGCGGTCTCTAGCTTCCAAAGCACGCGCCATGCTCTATTCTTTTTGGCACTATGGTTGCTTATTTTGTTACGCAGCACAGAGACCTGATATTCAATCGTATCGAGCAAAACTCCAGTTCTACCGATCGCTTATTTTTTGTGTTTTGCAGACCCTGGCAGGATCGTTTTACCATAAAGGCCTCTTTACATATGCAGCTGAGAGCTACAAGCATAGCGCTGACCTAGCGCTAAACGCGTGCTGACGGGAGCTTTCACCAGCTGTGTATCGCACCGTCAAAACTGTTGCTCATGGCAGACGAAAAGCAGCTCACGACACGTGAGCAGCTCTACTTCAGCGCTTCGCTGCGTGTGAGAACCGGCCTTAATGGAGACATTCATTCGGTTGTACAGACTTTCGCGTTGATGGCGGGAGCTCGTTCCGTCACTTTGAAGCATAGTTTGGGCACGCACACGCTGGGTCTGTAATTCGCAGCGAACGGTCTACTAAAAATATAATATTGCGCTGGTCTGCTGTCAACAGATCGCATGTTAGATGTGAACCATTGTAGCACTTTTGTAGCCTATTTGTTATTTTAATATGTGTGTGTTATATCTCATACTTTTGCTGAGCGATCGGGTATTTCATGCTGCCCCTGTTGCTAATAATCCAAATTCCTCGCAAACAGGCAAGAAGCTGCAGGTGCCCCAATAAACGGTGCTTGGACCACGACCGGTTTGAACAGCCGTCCCAGTGTTCAAGCCATCGTCGACGCAAGTGCACTCTTCGGAATCTGGCCTTATCGTGAAGTCTACCGCTCAGGAATTTTGACTTTAGTCATCCTTGAATGCGATGTGTATTTACGAGGCAATAAAGCTACGTTTAACCTGAACTGGACGATTTCGTTTTGGTGATTTGTGGCTGGGGACCAAATGCAAAGGATAAACCTTTAGTCCCAGGGGTCTAAATCCAACGGCGCAACGTTTAGACCCAGGGGTTCAAGTGCAAGGGCCTAACGGTTGGTCCTCGGGGTTCATTTGAAACGGTGTAACAGTTAGTCCTTGGGGTCGAAGTGCAAGGGCCTAACAGTTCGTCCTCGGGGTTCAATTGAAACGGTGTAACAATTGGTCCCAGGAGACCTAGTGCAAGGGCCTAACAGTTGGTCCTCGAGGTGCAATTGAAACGGTGTAACAGTTAGTCCTAACGGTGCTAGTGCGAAAGACTAATAAGGGGGGCGCAACTGTTACTCCCCTTACCGTTAGTCCCCGAGGGGACTAATGGTTGTGGCAACGCACTTGCTCCCTTCGGGGACTAAGTCGCGCTCCCTTTTTTCTTAGAGTGTAATATAGAGCGCAATCAGCGCTTTAGTAGCGCTTTAGTAGCGCTCCTTGTACGACCGTTATTGCTGCAGATTAGCACGTGTACTGATGTTCAGGTTCCTGTGGTTGGGTGTGCAACAGTACCATGACGGGCATGTGGGATGCTGAAATAGAAAGGCGACAAATGCCCTTACATACGCAATTAGTGCATATGTGTGTGGACGACTTAACGCCCAGAAGAGCCTTCTGAGTGCACGAAATCTTTCGCCACCGAGATATTGACGGGTATCCGGTGAACCTCGTTCCCAGGCCGAGGGACCGGGACACAGAGCTCTTTAGAAGGTGATTATTTTTTAACTGCGTGTCTCTGAAACCAGGATCACGCATGTTGAATAGAAAGTGATAAGGTCGTACCCAATCAATTAGTTGCTCAGAGTCCATGACTCTGAATCGCTTGCCCAACCCTTTGCCTGGAGAGCGGCTCTTTTACTTCCTCTTCTTTCAATGCCAAAGGAAAAATAACAACGGAATCGCCGTGCATGCGTTGCTTCGCAGCAGCAAGCACGGCACAAGGAGCGCACTTACACTGCGCTGCTTCCAGCGCTCATGAAGCGCTAACTGAGCGCTCCGCTGTATGTGTGGATCAGCCTTAACACTCACAGGGCCTTGGATTGGCTCCGATGGCTCGTAGGTGGTGTAAAGCCTTTCTATCCTGGGAAAAGCGGCACCATTCATTGTTGTGGAAATGCTCGAGACTTGTGCCGGGCACCACCTTCTGGGAAGAACATGGCGGCTGAAATTTAGCTCAGTGCTGCGCTGTGCTGCCATGATCTTCCCAAGGGCTGCACGTAGCACGTACCTCGTGCATCGGCGCACCTTGCGCTACTTTTGAAACATAAAGGGGCTTTAAGGTGGTGCAGTTGGCAACGGTTGCCCCGTGGCCGCTGTTGCAAGAGCAAACTGTGGTTCGAGCACAAAATTATGAAGGTAGGCTTGTTAGTCATTAGATTAAGGGCTTGGGGAAAGTGATCTATGTGACTTCGCCCATTACCTGGCCCACCCTTCTGTTGGGGCTTTCGTAGAGATGGCACAAAGAGTATGTTAAGCAAAATAGCTGTCAACATAAGAAAGATATAATAACAATGTCAGCATGCAGAGCATGTTATGGTCTTAACTGGACAAGAGGCTAAACCTATGAGCATACCACTGCAAATATTTCATGTTGATCTATATAGCACACAAACTGCCTCTGCTTGCCAAACGTTTACCCCTGCATCCTTATTTTCAGAACGAGGCTGGTGTGCTGCAGTAATCAAATGACAGATGAAGAAATAAACTTCACCATATCGACTGACCTCACTGAAGTGAGCGCCGCTATCCTTCAGCATCCCGCTCCACTCCCGGCTGTTCGATGAAACCATGGCCTGCCTTGTGGCTCCTGCAGAAAGTGTTGGTCTCCCGGTCATCCTTGTTCTTTCCCGCAGAACCTCGGCACGTCCACCGCGGGCTGCTCTGGCTCGGGAGGATGACCGTCAATCCAGCAGTCATGACGAACAGACGCTTAATCGCCGCAAAAAGAACGAATCGACTAAATCTCGACAGCCACGTCTGGTTTCAATAGGAAAATGCCGAAGGTCTTTCCACAAGAAACCCCAGTTGCCCCAGTCACGGAACCCCCAGATATCAAAGCACGTGGTACACCCAGTTTTGGGCTAAATACACAGGCAATCGGAATCTCGCGACAGAAATACATACGTAAAAAAATCAACAAGACACCAAGAAGGGCAAATCAACGCTCCGAAACGGGGATTCACGACAAATGGAGGTGGACTTGCGAAGGTTGCAGGAACACGAGGAGCCGAAAAGGGAAACAACGGTCAAAACGCGGGAAACGAAGGGATTCTCCCGCTTCTCATCAAATGTAACACGTGACATTGCATATAATAATTATCTCAGAGTGCATTTAATATATCTAATATAATTTCATTTCTACTAATTTAAAATTTATATAAATAAACTTAACAAAATAATTCACTCAATTTATATAGACACGTGACTTTTTCTTAATAGCCACTCAGAATTCTGGGTCTACCTAACGCTAGGCGTTGCGTAGACCGGGTCGACGCAGACACTGCCATCAACATAAACAAATCTGTCCTGTTGCCAGCCGTCACCATTGAAGTGTGCCAGATCCCTCAATTTACGAAAAAATAAACGTACGCACTAATGTTCAGGCACAATTATCTCTTTATTTTGTACTTTAAGTTGAATAAATAAGCGTATACACTGCCGTTTAACAGATTTAAAAGAACTATTAGAATAAAATGAACAGAATTCTCCCTGTCTCATAATTAGTCGTCGCAATCCGATCCAATCCAATCCTGCCGTCGCGGCCGTCGTCCGTCGTCGCTTTGCTTGCGCGGCCTGTCCGGACACGCTGCCGTCGCGTCCCCGCCCCGGCGTGCTCCCCTTGACGGTGACGGGACGGGAGAGGCGCCGGCTGTGTGAATGAGGCCTAGGGCCTCATTCACACAGCCGGCGCTGCGGTTTTCCAGCGTGCTGTGGACACGTTTTCTACTCGTTCGTCGTCATTCGCCGAAGAAGTTTTTTGAAGACTCTGTGTGTTGTTGAGACTTGCCGTTGTGAACACGTGGAAAATTTTACGAAAGTGCAGTGTCGCAGGAAAAAGGCACAACGCGTCGAAAGGAAGGGCTGGCGGCGTGTTCAAAGCTTCCTTGGCACGCCGAAGTGCCGTGTCTCTGTGCCTTCGCACGCTTGGATACCGACCAAGAACGGACGCCGTGTGTATGTGTCTAGCGAGTGCAATGTGCGGGAAGCTGTTCGTGCCTCTGGATCAGCGTCTTTTCCCCTCGCGGTTTAGCAACGAGCTTAATCCAGCGTCCACTAGCGACGGAAGATGGGGGGAAGGTACGTCTTTTTTTCGTCCTTAGACGATTTTTCACAATACCGTGCACAACAGCTCCTCATCACTGATCAGTGCTGGCTTATCAACCTACTTAATTGCACTTGACGTTTGAGCGCGGCTCGCCTAATTGTAATTGGTCAGCAGATTGCACACGACCATATCGGCCGCGCTTCAAAGATTTTCATTCTCGCCGTCTTGTACTTTTGCTTTCGAAAACCCCCCTGGCTCCACTCCCACGGAATCTATTAGAGTAGATTTGGGACATAGCCATGGTTAATATTGTACATAAGAACACGTACAGATCTCTCCCTTTTATTGATAGCAACTCACCGGAACAGCTGGACGATCCAGAACTCCGTGGCCGATATATATAAATGATCTAAAGGCTTCTACGCGCGACACACGTTCAGAACTTTGGCGCGGCGTCAATTCTCGACCGGTGTCCAAGCGTGTGAAGGCACAAAGATGCATCACTCGGCGTGCCAAGGAAGCTTTGATCACGCCGCGACACCGGCGACACTTGTTTTCGACGAGTTGTACCTTTTGATACGGCTTCACGCACATTGCACTCGCAAAACACATCCACACGGCGTCGATTCTTGGTCGGTATCCAAGCGTGCGAAGGCAAAGAGACACGGCACTTCGGCGTGCCAAGGAAGGTTTGAACACGCCGCCAGCCCTTCCTTTCGACGCGTTGTGCCTTTTTCCTGCGACACTGCACTTTCGTAAAATTTTCCACGTGTTCACAACGGCAAGTCTCAACAATACACAGAGTCTTCAAAAAACTTCTTCGGCGAATGACGACGAACGAGTAGAAAACGTGTCCACAGCACGCTGGAAAACCGCAGCAAAGGCTAGCAAAAACGGCAAATCGTATCCCAAGCGAGTGAAGTCCGGTGGCTTCACTTGCGAGAGCGGCAAGCGCGATCCAGCAATTGTCATTGAGATCAGTGGTGCAAATTAATTAAGCCTAGAAAAATGCAACCCAATCGAAAGCCATCCATCGGTTCGCTGGGTTCGCGCGCCGTTTTTGCTCCGAGGCCACCGAGGCGGCGAGGCTATCTCCGTACTGTTAAGTGGAGTTTTGCTAAGTACACTACACAGCATGGAAATGCAAGGTAATCATTCATATTCAATCATTTCTGTTCAATGCAATGCTATTTTTAATCATAGTTTAATACGTCCTAGAACTTATCGCCGTATTCTTAAGCGCTACTCGACTTGAGGGGACCTCCGCTCGAAACTCCACTCGACTTGAGAAATACTCCAAAATTTACTCGAGATCTGGAATCTGCGTTGGAGCTACCTTGAAGCGGCACTCGAGAGTTCAGTCATGGCGGACGACGCGTCGTTCGCGGATTTCGTTGACTTGGTCCTGCGCGTGGATGAGCTCCTTTATGACGGCCGAGACGACAACGAACCAGTCGACGTGCCTAGACGTGGTTGCAGGGACAGGCTCAACCCACTCGAACATTTCAACGACCGCGAATTCCTGAAGCGGTACCGCTTTGGCAAGTCGACCGTGGTAAGCCTCCTCGAGTCCCTGCCGCTGGCGGCGAGCGGTCTGCCGCTCTCTCCGATGCTGCAGCTCCTCATTGCTCTGAGGTTTTATGGAGCCGGAACTTTCCAACTGCGGGGGACCTTGGGAACGTCTCGCAACCGACGGTTTGCCGGGTCATCGAGCGAGTGTCGCGGGTCCTGGCTGCATCTCTCTTCCCCCGCCTGGTCCAATTCCCCGAGAGCGCAGCGGACTTCGATCAAAGGATGCTGGAGTTTTACCAGATCGGAAACTTCCCAGGCGTCAGTGGGTGCATTGACTGCACCCACGTCAAAATAAAGGGACCTGGCGGTCCCGATGGCGAGGTCTTCAGGAACCGGAAGGGGTTCTTCTCCATCAACGTGCAGGTAAGTTCACCAACAACGAAGGAATGAAGAAAAAAATAACGACACATTGAGGTGCGGTGTTGCATGTGAGAACTCTGAGGTATTTTGACCGATATGGACCAGAACTTGTGAACAAATCTGTATTCTTCAAGAGTAAAGCTATACGCGCTCCAAAGTGCACTTCGGACGGAAATGGCTCTACGTATTAAAACTTGTGTTTGGGCGAGTTAGTTCATACTGATTTAAAAGGTTAAAAAGCACAACAAAACAAAGACAATAACGACACAAAGACGACAGGACGAGTTAGCGCCCGTCCTGTCGTCTTTGTGTCCTTATTGTCCGTGTTTTGTTGCGCTTTTTAACCTTTTAAATCGTCTATACGCACTCCGCGCAGAGCTCATGCCGCTCGGGCCACCCTTTTCGAACGGCGCGTGTATCACTGGGGAGCTCGTTAACACAGCCCCCCGCCTGCGTTCACGCCGCTTTGCGGCGACAGTATGTGGCTGCTAACTACAAAACTTAACCAGTACACGCCGCTTCGCGGCGTCCAGCCGGCAACTCGAGCCCCGCTGTCCCCGATCACACCTTCGGAAAGGGAGTCCCATACCATTTAGTTCTGCGAAGTTTCGTCGACAACTATCGTGTTTTTTTTAGTGTTCATCGCAAGAAAGAAATGTCGTAAATATCGCCAAATGCCTCGACAAAACAAAATGTGCAAGAAAAAAAAAAAAAAAAAAAAGTAGGCCCACGGTGGATCGAATCTGCGTCCCCTTGTGTATAAAGTGGACACCTTAACCCCTATGCTATGCCATATCACTCAGAAAACACATTGTGGCCATTTGTTTTATACGAGTTTAGCGGAGTGCGTATAGCCATTTCCGTCCGAAGTGCACTCCGGAGTGCGTATAGCTTTACTCATTCTTCAAAACATTGTTGTTGTTTTTTTTTTTGGGGGGGGGGGGGGGGGGGGGTTATAGCGAGTTCGTTTTACGGCACTCGTGTCCATGCATGCCCACTCGCGGCGAAAAGCGAGTTCGTTTCGGTTGGCACTCCACGAGTGGTTGCACTCTCCAAGTTCGTTTCGGCGCTGGCACCCCACGCATGCATGCACTCGCTGCACCGAAAAAATCGAGAGTGTGCCAAAATGCAATCCCGTCATGCCTCGCTCCGGCGAGGATTGGGAGTAGGGAGCAGACGACGAGGGTTCGTCGTCTGCTCGATGTGTCGCAGAACCAAAAAGAAAAAAGAGTAGATTTTCTGATAGAAATCACGTCCCGTGGGCAATGGAATCAAACGCGAGCTTGAATTGTGAGCGTCTGCTATTCCATGAAGGAAGCAATTGACAAACCCTGCTTTATTTGGAGGTTTTAAGTCGCTCTGTTGCCGTACAAACGCTGATATATACCAGTGTGTAAAGAAATGCTCAGAACAAACGCATCAGCAGCCCCCGAGATGTTCATTACCATCCGTGTGCGGGTGAAAAATCGAACATTTCTCGACAAAACTCCCCCAGCAGAAACCTTTGACTGCCCAATAAGCGTTAGAGAAAGCTAAACAGAGTGACTTTACCCGAGGCTTGGGCAACATCATCATGTTTAACATTTACCTACGTCAGCTAACTTGCCCCATTATATTTTGTTCGAGAAAGCTCTCGTTCTGGACGCCCTCACCAAGGCTAATATCTGATCCACCTGTAATGACGATCGAAATCGAAAGCCCCACGAAAAGTTTTGCTGGATATTCCAACAGTCTAGTTTTAAGCCGTAGCCTTTCAGTATTTTACGCATAATACCATGCTCAAACGGATCAAGCTTCTGCTCGGACAGCATCATCAGTTTTCTTCAATGTAAATGGTTACAGAATCGAAAGATCGCAACCAGCTGCTTTGTAGACAGCTGGTTGCGGAAATTTACGCCGTCTGTAACTATCTCTACGAGAGCTGAGTGGTTTGAAGTCATCGCAAATATAAACTACAGGTTGCAGCGACCAACGTTTGTAGATAAACGTTGGTAGCGACTGCACTCTCCCACCCATCACTCCGAACAGAAAGGCACTAGTTTCGGTTTGAGGTCGGTACCTTCCCTACAACATAGATGGCGGCAGCATCAGTCTTCTGCACTCGGTGCGTTTGGCGAGTTCGTTTGAGTCCAGTTCTCCGTGCAACACTCTGCGAGTGCGATGCATTCTGGGAGAGAACTCGAACGGTGCCAGGGCGTGTGAAACAAACTCGCGATTAGTTTTGCACAATACTTCACCCTCAAATTTCCTTCTATGGTACTTTGCGAAAAAGCTTGGAATGAAGCTACCTTTAAGCTTATTTAGATCATGAAATTGCCATATTTCTCTAGCATGTTTTCTTTCAAAACCTTGCGCAGGCACTTCATATGCTAACCAAAGTAGAAATTTCATCTTGAGCACTTTTGTTTCCACGTGATGGCAACCCGCTCATCAGTGCTGTTTCTTTCTGTCCACAGGCGATCACAGGACCCCAGCTGCAATTTTTTTATTTTGTCGCTAGCTGGCCAGGCTCCGTGCCCGACAGTCGGATCTTCGACAACAGCCGTGCACGGGTCCTTTACGAGCACCGGCGTATTCCTGGCCTGCTCCTCGGGGATGCGGCCTATGCCTGCATGTCGTTTCTTCTGACCCCTCTCACCAGCCCAGGGGCAGCCAACAGCCCAGAGGGCAGGTATGTACTTGTCTGTTGGAAGAAATAATTGCAAAGCCCTAGTTGCAGTGTGCCGTTTGGCTACTACTATTTCTGCAATTCTCTTTCATAGCCAGATTTGTTTTACCATTGGGCTTTTGCATTGCAAATCAAATGGTGCTGTCCACTTACTGTGGACATATTCTTTTCAAGGGTGGTTAGGTTGTGGGTATATAAGGCATTGAGGAAATAAATGCAGTAGCTGAGTTTGAGACATTTTTTTTTCCTGTCTTTCTTTTTCGACGTAGTTTCCCTGATTTTGCCACAGTCTCGGGTTTTCTACATCATGATCAACATCCACCAGCTCGCCTGCGCACTCACAGTTTTTTTCATATAACATACCACGGTTTTGTCTCCTTTTCTCGAGAATGTTCGTTGCTAATCAAGGTTGGTCGGTGTCAGTTGCTCCTGTGTCGCTAGTTGCAGTACGGCCAAAGAGTTTGGTAATGTAGACTATAATGCAGAAAACACCCACCAAAATCACATTGTATGTTCAGCAGTAGACACTAACTAGTAATAGAAAATGCCAAAGATGTAGCTAGCACAGACGGGCCGTACTGTACAGGGTACCTGAACCACACCGATGAGTAGCGACGATTAAAAGCGAATGTGTAAAGCTCTCAATATTGAAGGACGTTATCTGGTTGCAGAGGAAAACTGTATATCCACAACCAACACCACCAATGCTCTTTCACGTAGGTACCAAGCAGCGCATCTCAAAACAAGAAACTCGGTGGAGCGGGCATTCGATGCGTTCAAGAGGCGCTTTCCGTGCCTAGATATGAGGCTGCAGTATAAGGGGGAAAGGTCAGCCACCGTAATCACTGCATGTGCTGCTCTGCATAACCTGGCTTGCCTACGGAAAGAGCCATGCCCACCCGCTCCACCTCCTCCACCAGTCCCTCGTCGACGCCAGAAGCCCCACATCTTGCCTTCCCCTCCCGAGCCAGCCGACACCGTCAACGGCTCGCGGACACGCACACGCATCATAGCGCGGTGTTTCCAGTGAGGGCATTTCTTTAGAAAATGACGATAGATCACAATCATCACATTTGCTATTTGATATTCAGTGTATTTTCTTAGTTCGATTTCATATTAGTTTTACTACCTGACTCGGGCAGCAGATGTTTACTTTTTGCGCAGGTTGTTTATTTCGGTAATAAATGAATGCTCCCATGTTTGAAATCGTATCTTGCTGTTGCAGTGAATATTATCACGTATGATGCATGCAATAGATCCTGGGTTATTAGAGAGGACGCTGTAATAGCTTAGCAGTTTCTCGGGGAAGCCCTCGACTATTTTGCGCTTCACACCTTCACTCTACTCGAAAACCGGTATGCAAAGCTCCCGCTGGCTGCTCACTCGTCGGGCGAGACAGGTTAGAAAAATGGCTTCCGGTTATTTGGGCTGCACGGCGTCGCCTGTTGCCGAACCAGCCAGGCCTTGTACCTTCAGGGCACCATGCCCGGTAGTTTTTGACGGGCTGCTGAGCCAATGTTTCAGAAAGCAGCTCTGCCTGGCGAAACATTCCAGAAATAGGGTAGTTGTGCTCCTGCTGGTGACCAAACATCTGAAACGGTTAAAGGAAAAATTTTAGCGCCAAGAATGTCGGAGGCCATGCCCCAAGTAGCAGTGTGGGGTGTCTAGCTACCAGGAAAGCTGGGAATTGCCAGGGGAATTTTAATTACCGGGAAAAATTGGGCAATTGTCAGGGATATTGTCAAAAACTAGCCCAGTCAGGGAGCCGGAAATGCCATCGAGTGCCCTGAGCAAAGACTTGAGGACTTGGGGGCAGAAAAATGGGCAATAAATTCTGCTTAGAGCGGAGCACGGGCTCTGCTCATCCGATGTAGAGTGTGCTACTTTATGCAAAGAGAAGGGCCGACACATCCAGTTCAAGTTTTGGACTGGATTGAGAGCACGACACTAGGCTAGATCTAGTTAGAGCTACTAGATTTAGTAGCAAATGGGAAAGCCGCACGCCCCAATCCAAGCTTGTGAGGGTAAAAGCGTTAAAAACAACGGACGAATAAAAGAAACGAACAACACAGAGCGCTCTGTGTTCTTTTCTTTTACTCGTCCGTTGTTTTTAGCGCTTTTGCCCTCACAAACATGGATCACCAACTAGCCCAAGTGCATACCCTTCTACCCAATCCAAGCCTTAAGTCGAATTTGTGTATCTGGCGGCCGTGTGGCCATGTTGCCATTCAGTTATTGACATGTGCGGTTGAGAGTCGTGTTTCATCGTATTTCCAGAAGTGGCCTCTTCACTGACAATGTCGGCGGCAAGAAAGTGCTTGTTTAGTCTGAACTGGATGAACCCGGATATTTCGGAATATGCAAGTTGGATTAAGCCCATGCAAAATTATCCTCACAGTGCTTATTGCTCAATGCCTTGTGTTGTAATGGTCTTATATACTTAACTGCCTCTATAGTGGTCAAGGATTTCACCTGAAATTGTAAGGGAAAACCTGAAAAAGTTGGGGAATTTCAAAATAATAATTTGCTAGACACCCTCACCTTGGAGAGTGAATGAGGTCCATCTGAACTCCATGACAGTTGTGGCGGACGTGATTGCTAATGACATTTAATACATGAAAATTTCATTAAACAACATGCAGCAATGATAGGAGTAAAATATGAATGACATGAATTGTAACGAAAGAAATGTGGCAAAATGTGAAACATCACAATATTGAGCACATTTTGTCCCTTTATTAAACAAAGTTGACTCAAACAATTGCAATTAGGCAAAAAGATAACAATTGGCACTTGTCTACACAAACTAGTTATTTAAGAATGTCAATACATAAAGAGATCAATTTGTACTATTCAGACATACAAAAATGAACACTCGCGATTGGCTTACAATCTAAATTATCAAAACGCTTCACAGAACGCTTTTCTCTTATTTTGCCCTCTTGGGTGAATAGTAAAATAAAAGAGGGACTCACTGAAACAACAAAATTGCCCTGCATGAAACAAACATTGATCTGAAAATAACCAAGGACTGTTTAACCATCAGAAAGTGTAAGCAGTCATACTACACTGGTTAAATTTCTCAAATGGATGGATGGATACTGGCTGTACCCTTTGTAACGGGCAGTAGCTTGGATCAAATTTACCCCCCTCAATATAAAAAAATAAAATTATTAAGATACCCACCTTGTTTTTCCCTCCACTTCCCTGCAACTATCGCCCGAGCTGGTATAGTAATTACCTAAAAAAACTTTGGGGGATTGGGCAAAAAAAAAAGGTTAACGGCCTTCTCGTGAGCCATGCTGCCATGCATTGCCAGAGCAAACTTATGCTACCCAGACACATTTTCTTTCTCTTTAATGCCAAGGATAATAAAACATTACGTACAGACACATTTCGTGGTAGTACATTCCAATTAGAAACAAAACACTCGTGCCTAAAAGCGGGTTCCACTTGTGGCTGGCAGCTGCTGCTCCTTTATCATCTTCTCGAGCTGTAGCAGCTCTAGTTCCAGCATATGTCGCTGATGTGCAAGTGGATGCCGAAGCATCTGCTGCACACGTTGCGCCTTTTTTCGTTGCTCCTCCTTCTGGAGGGCGACGACACGGGCCTCGCTCTCGGGAGCTCGCTCCAACGCCGGCCCTGCTTGTACGAGCCACACCTGGCGCCTCGGGACAAGGGCCAGTCGTGGCCCTTGCCGGTGTTGCAGCACTCGCAGCTCCAACGCTGCTTTCTTCTGGGAGTGACAAAGCACGCAAAGTGTGGTGGCTTCTGGGCACGAACAACACATTGGTGCCGCGAGCACTGGAGAAAGAGCGAGTGCATAGAAGAGGTACAAGCTGTCATATTTGGGCCTTTCGCAGAAATGTTCTAAGCTAGGTGTTGGCAAACTACAAAGCACGTGCGATGCTCTGCACTACTCCTAGAGTTGGTTTACAGTTGCATTATTATATACTTTTTGGTCCTCTGGATCACTTCTCATTTTAGTGATTTGACGAGAGGAGACTCGGACCCAATTCGCGTCTCCAGCTCGACGCTCGCCCTCCCGCGGCGGAAACGGGAAGCACTCTAGTGAGGGTCCCCCGATTCTCCTGCTCAGCGGGCGTGGCGGAACTGCTCACAATCATGGCTCGCAAAATGTTGTTTCCGAATGCAAACAACACTCCTCACAGTCCCAACCATACATGGGTAAATTACTTTCAAAATGTAATTTAATTACAATTACAATTACTTGGCTTCCAAAGTAGTTTAACTACAATTACAATTACTACTACGCGAAAGTAGTTCATTGCAATTACAAATTACTTTTTAAAAGTAATGCAATTACTTTACAATTACTTATTTCTGGGAGTTACCCACTTTGGGCCATATAACTGTAAACGAGTTATATGGCCGCTGTATAAATGCCACGCATTGTACTTTCCTTTTATGAAATTTGTTAAATAGATTATAGAACTTAATAGTTTGGAGTCATGAACTCCTGCATTCTTATATTCTCAAAAACTAAAAATAAATGGCGACAAAATTCACAGGTGCGATGTGAATCTCCTTAGAGCTCATGCAAACGGTATCCAAGTCAAACCAACAAAAAATAAACTTAAAATAATACAAGGAAACAAATATGCGGCAGTACGGTATCATAAAACTCACTTAAAAATACCTAATAAGAGAAACTTGTAAACGACGTCAAACATTTAAAGAATACGACAACCTACGAAAACATTTCAGCCACGATGATTCGCTGCCTCTCCCTGTCTGTGGACTTGTAACATGCCGGATGTGGGTAACCGTAGCACGCGAACTGTGGTCGCTTTCACAAAATTAGTTTCACAATAGCAGCAACTCTTTCGCCACGCGTCGATCACCAACACAAAATCGGTCTACCTGTTTGTAAAACCACTACTTTTTATAATTCATTCATCCCCAAAACAACAATCACGTGGAACCACCTTCCATCGTCAGTTGTGTCTGTAACAGATGCCACTATGTTTAAGCGTTGTTTAACCACTTTTCTAAGTTAAAATTTCTTATGTTCGTGTTTCTATTCTTCGGTTGTCATTTTGTTTTTTAGTGATTTTACTTTGTAACCCACTCCCCTCTGTAATGCCCTCGGGCCCTGAGGGTACAATAAATAAATAAATAAATAAACTCTATTGCCAGGGATTCTGGATTAATTCACTGCACGCTAACACCCAAAAAGCCCCTGATATAGATAATAAATTTAGGATTCTCATACAGCTAATCATTAGGATAGCAATGATTGTATCGATGTTATGCGTCTCGTAAAGAAGACCGATATGAATTTAGCATGGCAAGAACAACCTCGAAAACTTCATAATGCACTGTAAACGACTTTATTTGTGTGAATTTCGCGATTCGCCTCCAATTCGCGAAAAATAAGTCCCGCGAGCAATTCCGGAAAATGCAAACCCATTTGAATCTATAGTGCTACCCCACCGCGTCGCGAAAATTAGAATCCGCGAATTATTCCAGAACTGCGGCCTCTTGGACGCCTCAATTTCATGATTTACTTGAGCGTGTTTCAGCTGGAAGATATAGACGAGCCATTATTATTATTTTTTTTATAACTAAGTATTATTGAAAGTGACAAAAAAGTTGCTAACCTGCAAATGTTTCCGCAAATTGGAGGTCGCCTTTCGGTTTGTTGAATTTGTTTTCAGAGACGGTGCGGAGAGTTTTGCACCTCACGATTATATTTTTTACATTGCTGCTAATCTGTTTAAGGAATTTTTCGTAACAAGGCCCCGGCAGCCTTTCCTTTTCCATTGTAGATAAGACTGTTGCAGGTTCTCAATGCAAAGCAGCACTGCGCGCCTCGGAACGGCTCCACAGGCCAGGACGAGAGGACAACGCGTGGAGGGTCATGATAGAGGTGTAAAAACAAAGTGCAAATCAAACCCTCTATAAAAAAAAAAAAAAAAAGTTTTCAACGAACAACAACTGTAAAAACAAGCTCCCTACAGTCTAAAGCCGCAGTTTGTAAGTTTTGGAATCTCGTCCAATCAGGCTGACGAACGGTTGAAAGGGTTAGGTGGAGCGAACACTAAATAATGAAGATTTATACAAAAAGGCAGACGAGGATTGAGAGAAGGAAGAGCATTGTAGCAACAACAGTTGGAAGTAAGGCAGGGTGCGTCGTGTTAATGAGACCTGCTGCTTCTTTGCTTCTTCGCCTCGATGTTAGAGTAGCACGACTTACTGTTAGTGGTACCAGCATACGAGATAGAAGAGAAGGACGTAAAAAACTCATAAAGAGAATAATTTCATGAACAAAAAAGTCCCCAAACTTGACTGAAATATGTAAGTGAATATGCTAGCGGCAAAGACGCGTAAGGAGAGCCTCGAACCTCCCCGCCTCGACCGGATGATGTGATCGGAGCCAACCAGCTCGACTGCGACCCCCGATGCCCCCGTGTGGGAATGAGAAATAAGAAAGACCCCTAGAAACAGGAGCAACAGGAAGCGAACGAGACGAAGTGTCAGATTCAACTACGACAGGAACAAAAACGGATGCGAATGTAGCCCTCATTTATCAAATTATTTCTCAAATTCTTCATTAAATCGTTTTACAGTCTACAAAATCCTTCATTCCGTTCTATCCCAGCGTCTCTTTCCCATCCCTCATTTCCCTTTTTTTTTTTTTTTGAGCAGGTTGGGAGACACTCTCTCCCTTGTCGCTTTGGCAGTGCTGTCGTCTCCGTGGCCAGGGGGGAAAAGCGCCGCCGCCGCAAAATCTTGCGAAAGTAATTGTAATTGTGCCTGAAATTTAGCAATTACTGACACTAGAAAGTAATTAAATTACAATTACAATTCCTTTTAGCCAAAAGTAATTATTGCAATTACAAATTACCAGGAAAAGTAATTAAATTACAGTAATTTAATTACTGTAATTGAATTACTACCCAAGTATGGTCCCAACGTATAGTGCTGCAGCCGGTATGGGATTGTACCTTACTGGAGAGTTTTAGTATTGCGCATAGAAGCAAACGCAAGTGGTGTGCATTTGCATTAGAGTTGCGTGCCCCACGTTGTGCGTGCGCCTCATCGCCATGCGCCATCCAAGACCGCAATTTCGGGCTCCGCGCATGCGCAGTGTGGAACGCGCAAAGCTAATGCAAACACACAGGGCTTGAGTTTGCTCGTATACGCAATATTAAAACTTACTACTGTTTGACCGGCTTCCAACGCCAACGAAACGTGCTGCAGTGAGCAGACGTGCAAGCAGGTAGGCGTTCCTTCGAACTGGAAAGGCTGAGATTGGCAAAAAGATGGCGAGCAAATACAGAAGTAAATAAATGTAATGAAAAAACTAGTAATTAAAAAAAATCTTTTTTTTTTACTTTTGGGCATTTGGTTTGGAAGTATATTGGCGGCGACTTTGGAAGTTTCGCCGATTGTCAACAGTCACGACTTTGATAGCACAATATACTTTACCCACAGTTAATGTAATTTTGCATAGATTTCTCACATTACCTAGAATGTTTTAATTGATTTTAGACTATTTTTATTTTATTGGTAATTAAAATGCAGCAATTAGAACCAGTGATGATAATAGACCCTTTCCGAAATTCAGTCTGGCCACTTTGATCACTATCATCATCATCTGAAAAATGGCATATGCGCCATACCAATGGCGGCTTTCTATTTACTGATGAAGGAACATGTTGAAGATACTCCTAAGCTGAGGATTCGAGGCCTATACACTCTAGACGTTAGCACGTTGAGAAACCGGAATTGAATGCAAGCGCTGCGTAAGTGTTCATTTCTCTAATTCGAGCCCAGTGAACCTGTTAGTGGCACAAAATCGACTTCGAAACCCCTTGACTTATAGAACTTTATCAAGGCGTCTGTCTGGGTTGGCGCTTCGTTCCGACTGGTTGCATCATTGTAAGAATCGACACTGGAAGAGATTATCCAGAAAAACCTATATAGCGAAAAGTTTATTCTAGTCTGCCGTTGACATGCAAAAGTGACGATGCCCGATAAAATACTGCAGGCTACGGGTTAATTGCCGTCATTCGTATGGCAAAAGTTAAACCGCCATTTCAGCCACCAGATGGCACTGAATTTTGGAAAGGGAGTCTTCATTGTCATATTTCTTCGCACGTTTAAAATTAGACCATAAGCAACAAATTATATTAGAGCTTGAAGAATTACTTATTTAAATATGTGAATTTTAATCTTATTAATATTAATACAAACCGCGGCAATGTATGCCCCCAATTAACGCCAAGATCAAGAGAATACGCTATTTAACCATAATAGCCTTTCCAGAAAGGTATAATTCTGTTTTCTTTTTAGCATATGAAAAACTCTGACATACTTATCAAGATTGACAAACAGTCAAACACTGGATGTAATATGAAGTCCTACGCGTCACGCGGTGCTATAAAAACACACTCACACTTCAGCTGTCTGACTCGGATTCCATCTTTGAATTTCTTCTAGTGAGAACAGCGCTTATTAGTTTATTCGTTTGGTGGACATATTGTAAAAATTATAATTATTCTAGTTCTCGTGCTGGGATAATTGTCATTATTTTAAATGACAATTATCTGAGCGAGAAAAAAGCATCGAGAACGCACAGATATCAGCACTGATTTTTTCAACAACTACAAATATCAGCCTGAATAAAACAGTATGTCACAAAATAAAGTTTCCGCAAACAACTTTTCCAAGTAAATAATTACGATGCGAGACACATGTTGAGCCATGAAAGAATCCGAAATTACGACCTATATCAAGAAATTAAATCCAAAATAGGGGTAACTTTCGGTTTCGCTCCAGAATTAAAACGTGCATCCTTCCGTAAATAATACGCTAAACACCGTTCTTGTTTTCAGGTTAAAGGGGCCCTGCAATCATATTTAAGCGTCCACCTTTTTTGTGGTTTCCACGTCTCTTGGGGTTCGGGCAAGCCAGCGGGCACGGAGAGAGTAACTAAATATCAGTGCGTCATATATTAACCGGACGACGCGGAAACCTCCTCCATCGACGAGGGCGACCCGCGGTACCGAAAGCGCGCAAAATCTGACGTCTTTGGTCCTGGGCTTACTGCTGGTCAGAGCCGCTAAAAGCTTCTTTTTAGTCGAAATACAAAATATAAGTGGCGCAAACCGTTTCAATTATTTATAAAATTAGTGTTTGTTCAGTATTTTAGATAAAAAAAGAAACGAATGCAGTTCGTAAAGTACAGGAACAAGAAATGACCCGTCGACATATCCGCCACCAAGCAGTGGAAAAGGCGGCGCATAATAGAAAGGAGTAGTGGGATCAGGCGCCGACACGGAAAGGTCACGGATGTACGCGGCGGCGCTGCGGTCGTTTGGGCAGGAGGATCCGACCGGCTCCGAGCGTTCCGAAGGCCTTCGGCGAGAAGCTTTGTTTTGCGGTTTGGTCGTTTCGCGGTATGGCAGCGCAAAGCAGCTCCCATTCTGAACTGATCTTTACCCCGTGTTTGCTGTCGTTTGTGGCCAATGAAGTGTCATGCCGAATTAGTATTTAATCACGCAGCAAATGCAATGAGAGCCGCTCTGGCTGCCCGCTGCATACAGCCTATCCAGAACACGCTTCAATGGCGCCCTCTCGCGCCGTCGACCCAGAGTGCAGCAGCCGTGAGCGCTCGATAAGCTCACCACCCCTCTCCTAGTCCACGGCCACTCTCAAGCAAACAAAGACGTCATGACTCATGAGGGAGGTTATTTTTTGCTTGTTTTTGTAATTTGAATTTGCCTATAACTTTTGAAATAAAGGGAATTTCGAAAAAAGAAAAGTTTCACTAAGTTACTACGTTCAGTGCGCTCAGGTTCGGTGCAAATTAAAAATTAGTAAAAAAGGCATTGCAGAGCCCCTTTAAAGAGGTGACCTGCGCTCATAAAACATTAGCTTCCTCGTATTACCAGAAATAATTTATGTCGCTCAGTGAAGCCAGCACACTAGACAGGCTCAACAGCGGCACGCATATCTGACCCTCGCTAAACCCGCCGTCTTGGAAAATGAGTGGCGCCACCTATAGTTAGTTGGAGTCGCGAATAGCATGTTTTATCCGGTTGGTTAATGACGAACCTTGCCATATCAAACGACGTGACTGATAAAATAAAATTGCTATTTGATAAATAATGTGAAACCTCAAAGAAAGAGTAGCAACCAGCGTCCGCTGAGACGGCCGTTATGGCAATACACTTTGTCGTGAGACGGGCACGTAGCCAGGATTTGGTTTCAAGGAAGGTCCCAGCAAAATGGAATATTGTGCTGGGACCTCCTCTGGCTACATAGCCAGGGGGGGGGGGGGGGGGGGGGGAGGCACGTACAGGCACATAGCCAGGGCCCCCCCCCCCCCCCCCCCCCCCCCCCTGGCTACGTGCCTGTTGTGAGATTTGCACAAGTTTGTTGCTAACTCAAAGGGATCCTGCAGTCAAATCTTCGAGAAAACCAAGGAGGGTTTAATGAGCAGGAGGGGTCGTCCCTATGTCCAATGCACGGAGCAAGTGTAACGGAAGTAGGCGCAGCCACAAACTCTTCTCAATCAATGGGGAGCTTGTCAATGGGTGCCGCCATTGATTTTTGGGGCAAACAATCCTCCGTTACCATGGCATTTCCGTGGCAACCCGCTTTGTTTGCCCCAAAAATCAATGGCGGCGTCCGCTGAATCTGTGTCGAACAGGCCAGATTTGGAGCCCAACACTTGCCTGACCAGTAGGAAGTCGGCGTGTAATGGACGCTCTCGCCACCGCGCCTGGAGCGTCGTCAGTTGTCGTACGCACAAACCCTGCTTCCAGAGGGTGTTGGTTTCACTTTGCCGTGATGAGAATGCGAGTTCGCCTTGAAACATCTTTTGGTGCGCCGATCGAATTGAAAGCCAGCCGCAATAGCGAGCAGTCGAAGCAGACCGCAGGCACGGAGCAGACGTAGCCTAAGCCTAACGCAGTCGACCGAGCGGCAAGCAGACGCTGGGAGCTTGGTTAGGTTTAGTTTGGATGAGAGCACGTCGGTGCGCAAGGCAGTCTGGGATCGGGTTCTTTTTCCGGCATCGCTGGCCATGACATCATGCCGGGTTCTGCCCTATTTATACGTCCTGGGAGAACAATCTCTATGCCATTGGTTTTAAACCTGCCTTCGACAGAAAGTGTAAAACCTTTATGCTTCTCCTAACGAGTTACTGAATTTTAAACTAGCTGGAGCAGCTCTGCAAGAAACTATCATTTTCGTTGGCAACACTGACAATAGCGGAGGCTCTGAAGCCACGTAATGCGAAGGAAGTTCCTTCTATCTTTTCATTACCCGTACGAGCAGTGCGAGCGCCACGACATGGTTCGTCGTTGCTGTGTTAGGCCTGCTAGACGTTTTTCACGAATGGGTGGCGACTTATATTGCGCAGTTATCATTTTTCACACTTTCGCACGAGGTCTCCGGCGGCGAATGAAATCAGTTGTAGTAGTGTGTCGGGAGTACTGGATTTCCTCAAAGGGGTACACTCCCACCTGTACAGCGAGCATTTCAGGGGATGAAGCTACGACCTCAGATCGTGGCTTGCCGAAGAATATACCTTCAAAAACCTTTTTGAAAATTAAAATGTTCCTGACGGCGAGGTGCTGCACAATGCTTTCTGGATACTAGTTAACCACCAAGTTTCAGTTCCGACTGGCAGCTTCAGTTTATGGCATCCCGTCACAACCGAATGCACCGCTTGCATTTTCGATTCTGCTACTTTTCAAAAATTTAAGATGCCGTACATGTTGCCGACGAATGAAGGTGGGCTTGAGCACCTTTTTCCTGCTTCCAGGCACGATAAATTGTGTACGGAGGCAGGTATGATGGCTCTCGTCTCGGAGCACAAAGTTTGGAGGGGGGGGGGGGGGAAGGGGAAGGGAAGAGAAGGGGAAGAAAAAAAGCCACAATGGTGCATTTTGACAAAGTTCCGGCCCCCCAACGAACAACATTTGTGTCCAAAGAAACACAGAAAGGGGAGGACGTTCTCTAAAGGAAATAGCGGGCCCAGCTAAAAATACCCATTGGTTCCAATTGGCTTTTCCAATTGGTACCAATTGCCAAAACCAGTTAGGTTTTGGGACTCCCAATTGGAAGAATACCAATTGGTACCAATTGGAACGAAAACCATTTGGGTTTTGGGACTCCCAATTGGAAGAATACCAATTGGTACCAATTGGAATGAAAACCATTTGGGTTTTGGGACTCCCAATTGGAAGAATACCAATTGGTTCCAGTTGGAAGAATACCAATTGGAACGAAAACCATTTGGGTTTTGGGACTTCCAATTGGTAAGATACCAATTGGTATTTTTCCAATTGGAACCACTACCTGTTATGTTCCGAGACTTCTTTTTGGAAAGTATCCATCAATTCCCATCTGTATGTTTTCACATTTTATTATGCAAATATGCTCTTTGAAAACATTTGTTCTCCGGATGGTCTGCAGACACTGTAAATAGTCACAAACTGGATTTTAATCTATTAACATCTGAGCTGCATTCTTCTTGCTTGAAATTCTGAAATAAACAGAAGAACAAGGAGTACATAGCAGGAATGTCAATCAGTATGATGACATGGGTCAAGCATGAAAGCATAGAAATCAATGGAAGCTAGATAATAAGGCTTCAGTTAGTATGGCCTTCTGAATCATGATAGTGATCCAAGGCTTGTCGAAAATTTTAACAGGATAAACGGCTCACAAGTCTAACACGCCTGGCAGCAGAGAGTTGTGTGTTGTCCGTTCAATTCGTTAGCTTTCTGCCATCTTGAGTTTCTACATCAAAATTAGTCCCTTTTTACATACCTAGTGAGAGAAATTTACTATGTCGTTATCAGCTTAGAGGGGATCCAAAGCTTTGCAGTCCGTCAAAGTCGGGGATTTCACATGCAAACCAATGATGGGCATCTGGCAGTTCCAGCGGAAGTCTGAGGATTCATTTGGACCACCTTAGTATCTTCTGACATGCAACCAAAAGCTCGGTCACATGGAGCCTTCTTTGCAATAAGCATTAATCAAATTGCGGGAACCTCGGCCGGGATTCGGACCCGCCACCTGGGCATCCGTAGGCCGGCGCTTTGCCTTGGAGCCACAGAGGCAGCTTAAGGCTTTGCAGTGTGACCATTCTTTTCAACAATTTTGACTGTAAAGAACTAATCATTCTGTGAACACTGGATCTTGGAAAGGATACAATTGTCATTATTTGAATGTGTGAGGCTACACATGCCTTTGATTGCAATGTGAGCAGAGCTAGCTTTATTCTCACAGCTGTCCAAATTCAAAGGAATATTCGTGACGGCATGCTAGCTGCATTCTGCACAATGGAAGCATTCAATAATTTACAAATATTGCAAGCAACACGTGGCAATAAAAAGGGTGTTAAGAGCAACCTAAAGAAAAACAGCAAATATATGGAAGGCTCAATTACTAAATGAGGAAATAGTGAGACACTAGAAACTGTTTGCTACAAAGGAAAGCGTTTTACAATGCGATGTGTGCACCGCATGGCAAACTTTTTCCCTAGCGCGGACGTGCGGCAACAGTTCCAAACATAAAAGCAGGTAGAACAAGCAAAGTTGGCTATAAGAACACTTTAGCAAAGAAGGTTGACCGTGAAAATATTCAGAACTTGCTTCAGGAGTCAGGACAAAGAGAAAAATCGCGCTCACCACAGCTGCCACGGGACGGAGTTGGTGGTTAACCCCAGAGCCGTATATGTAGAGAGTTTGGCCATTCGTTGGGAAGTATAGGAGACAAATGAAGCGGCACCATTGGCCGAAAGCGGGCTGGGCGTGTTCCAGGGCGTCTTCAGAAATTCGAATGTGACCAACCAGAAGCCGGAAATAATACCCTGGCGGTGGTCGCGAGAAACAAACCTGATAACTGCATTGGAGTAACTCTCGATGGCTGAAAATATGGTACACGTGATGTTTCAATCACACTCATCTAAAATGATGGTGGAAGAGTGCGACTAGCGGAAAGACAGACATAATCCTTACGCCAAATGCCGAGCGCCGGGAATCTGCCGTCAGAGCGGTCACACTCTGTCCGCGCAAAACAGAGTTGAGCGGCGCATTCGTTTCTTACATCTTTCTGCATGATCATGATGAAACAGTGCACGTGCACCCTATTTTCAACCACAAAGAGTTACTACACTTCACTCTTACGCACTTATTAGACCTTCGATGATCGATCGGCTCAGAACTGTTTCTCGCTACCACCGCTAGGGGATTCTTTTCGGCTTCTGGTTGGTCGAGAGAGCATGCCAAGCCCTCTTTCCGAGTCTGCCGCACGCCCTGACTCTGCCCGCGCCTCCCATTGACCAAACTCTCTACATATACGGCTCTGGTTAACCCCACCTTGTTGCGGTTCCCCCAGGCTTTTCTTGGACACATTAATTAAAACCAGTGTTGCCAGATGGTCCCAATAAAAAACCGCCAAACGGCTGGGAGGTATAGCCCAAATATAGCCAAATCTATAAAATAAATATAGCCCAAAATAGCCAAGACTAAAAACAACGATTTTTGAGCCTTTTATTGACAATTTTTCATACGCGCAAAAAACAACACGTTAAATTCTCTTTTCCAACCCTCAGATGCGCCACTTTTTGTGTACATTAGGTCCCCTGATATATATATATATATAAACAAAAAGCTTAAGAAGGATGAAAAGTTTAGAAAACATACATGGATATTGTGAAGCCCGTTAGATACAATCATACAGTAAAAGAACAGAATGTAGAAGCAGAACAGTCGGAACTGGGAGTTTCAAACTAGCACCCCCTATATCTAAGGTATAGGGGGTGCTATACCTTAGACAATAACCCACCCGTCTATTTTTCTTTGTGTAGAATATGAGCGTCCCCCGTTCCGGTTCAAGCTATTTTTGATTTTGTTCCTTTTCTTAAAGTTGGCGATGCCTAAGAATTTTCGCAATGGGCACCAAAGCTGCGTTTGGAGAGTCCAGTCTACGTCCGGGTAGAAGACGCGCTACCGGACCTGTAAAAACAGTGCAATTTGTTTGTTTGATTTGCTTCACAGCGCTGTGGGGAGACCGCTTGAACTCTGCTAGCACTGCTTCTCTCCGCATTGTGAAAACCCCGAAGTTTGTAGAAGTTTGAAGCCATTCTCCTTCCTTTCTCTCCTCTCAACTCGCCAAAAGAGAAACAATGTTTTCTCCGAAACTGACTAGAAGTTCGAAAATTAACTAGTCGAACCTCAAAGTTCGACGTCGAACCTGAGGTTCGACAAGAGTTCGCCGCACCCTTAGAAATAGCCCAAAAATAGCCACATAGCCAAAGGCGAAATTTTGACGCCAACTAGAAAAAAATGTAGCCCAATTTGGCTATATATAGCCCAATCTGGCAACACTGATTAAAACAAGAAATGTCAAATGTTGGTAAACTTGATGAAAATATCACATTTTCACATCCTCCTACTCGCATCCCACACATGTGCTCCCAGAAAAACAAACACCTACTGGTGTCACTAGCGATGGGGCGTTCCAACTTTCAAACCGAAACTAAAAGTAAAACTAAAAACAAAAAGCACTGTTAAAACAAAAAGCCATCAGATTAATAATAAATAAATATATATATATATATATATACACGCAAAGAAAGGACAAAAAAAAAAAACGAATAATGAGGTGGCCAGTGACCTGATTTTTTTGTTGGCGTTCCCCACACCCTTGAAAAAAATTCCACATTTTATCAGTTTATTTTTGATTCAGAAGAGTAAGCTCCTAATCCTTCAGTGCAAAATTATTCTAGAGCTCCAATCTCCAAGAATCCAATTGGAATAACTGTCCCAATTGGTTGCTTATTACCAATTAAAAAAATGCATTCCAATTGAAATGGCCAATTGGTCATTTAATACCAATTGGAATATATATTTCCAATTGGAGTGAGCAATTGGAAAAATGCATTCCAATTGAAATGGCCAATTGGTCATTTAATACCAATTGGAATATATATTTCCAATTGGAGTGAGCAATTGGAAAAATGCATTCCGATTGGAATGGCCAATTGGTTGTTTAATACCAATTGGAAAATATATTGCCAATTGAAGGAACCAATTGGAAAAATGCATTCCAATTGGAATGGCCAAATGGTTGATTAATACCAACTGGAATATATATTTCCAATTGGAGTGTCCAATTGGGAGAATGTGTTCCAATTGGAATGGCTAATTGGTTGATTTATACCAACTGGTATATATATTTCCAAATGGTGTGACCAATTGGGAAAATGCATTCCAATTGGAGTGGCCAATTGGTTTTCTTCATACCAATTGGTTCCCACTGATACCAATTGGTACCAATTGAAATTCCAATTGGACTCAATGGGTATTTTTAACTGGGCTGCAACACAAAGAACAGCAATGACATCTGAACCTGTCCAGCACTGATGCCACATAACCGAAATTTGGTCATTTCAAGCCTGAAGTGCTTGGATTATTTTCTTGGCACGTCAAATCAACTAAAAACGAGCCATGACCTCACTGTGTGTGCCAGCCATTAATAAAATAAATCACCAAAAAAATTGCCCTTCCTGGTTCAGAAAATAAACTGCAGAAGGTTCCTCGTGTCAACACATCTCTTACCCAAATTTTAAACTGATTGCGAGAGAAATTTTTGCATACACCGAGATAAGCTGGAACGGAGATTGTGCCGGACAGTCAAAACGGCAGCCCCTAAGCCTTTCGGGCAAGCTTTGTGGCCACTGGAGATCCAGGTCTCAACAGGACGGTTACCAATGTTGCCAAAAATGCGAGCTGCCTTAACAATCATCTTTGCAAAGCTGTGGAAATTCATTGCCAGGAAGCTGATCTTTCAATCCGTGCAACTCGCGCATAGTAGCTGCTCAAAACTCAAAGTCATTTTCGAATAATATCCCGACAAAAGACAATGACGCACCTTGCGAATAGCATCGCAGAAAACTTGTTGCATCATGGTACAGCCTACTAGACCATATAATTGTGAATTAAATGGTCTGGTAGGCTGTACCGCTGCCACAAGAATGAGGGATGGGCTCATCGGCCAGCTTGTCCGTGGCCCACCTCCTGTAGCAGAAACAAAAAGACTTTGAAGCTGACAAGTGTGGAAAATGTGCAAGATGAACAATATAAGCCACGTCGCAAATCTTTAGAACACCTCTGCGACATAAAAAGGATATGAAAACTACCTGGGTACCTTTTTATGGGCAACCAAAGGTTGGTACATGGCACATTCATGCCGGCACTTGGACTCACTGCCACCAAGGCGTCTCCTGGCGAGATGACGATGCTTGCATAGAAAATCGGACATGTTAATCGTGAACACAATCGCAAAGTGGGCGACATTTCGTTTTAAGGTCACAACCGTGCATATGACGTGCTGTCACAAGATGAAAACCTGGACTAGTTAACACAGCCTTCAATTAAGAAAATATACGCGAGACAACTACTGTAGAAGCCGAGGTTAAAAAGAGCTAGGTGTGGTTCTATGTAGTGTACGCCTTGTACTACTGTTTTATTTGTGCGCTGCTTTTCCCGTTCATCTTTTCTTAACCATTTTTGCTCGGATGATCCGTCAGCCTGAATGGCAAAGTGCCGTTAATCTTGCCGCCCACAAAGACAGCAGGAGCGCACCTGTGGACACTGCGGGTAACGAGAGGTGCGGCTCAGTGGTGTTGCCAGGTCCCCATGGCGTGGGCAATAGGGGACAACGCTGGTCATGTATCACTACTGCGTGATGCACGTTGAAGATTCCAGGGTAGCGGTTGTACCGCAGTAACTAAATTTCTCATCTACAGCTGAAACACCAGACGCCCATTGAGGCTGACTAACTTCTGGGTGTATAAACATGCACAATGCTTTTTTTTATTGGTGGGCTTGGTTGATTTGGACAAGTTATGGGACATGCCATTTTTACAGCACCAGAAAGAGTCTAAATGTGCTGCATCAGGATCCCACACACACCAAAGGCTTTGGGACATGTCTCGCATTTGAAAGACCTCTCTCCTATGTGCAGTTGAATGTGCTGCATCAGATTCTCCCATTGACCAAATGCTCAAGACATTGTTTGCATTTGTATAGTGTCATCCGTGTTTCTTTAGCTTGTGGTGGGTAAGATGAAAGATCTGAATGAACGCTTTCGGACATTGTTCGCATTTGTAACGTCTCACTCCTGTATGTTTTTTCATATGGGAGGTCAGGTCCCCATGCATGCTAAAGGCTTAAGGACATTGCTCACATATGTAGTGTCTCTCACCTGTGTGCACTTGAATATGTCACATCAGGTTCTTGCTCTTACTACAGGCTTGGAAGCATTGCTTTTATATGTATTCCCATGTGGTAGGTCAGAGTCTAACTCAAACCAAAGGATTCGGGGCGTAGTTTGCATTTGTAAGGTCTCTCGCCCATATGCGTCTGCATGTGGCGGGTCAAGTTTCCACGCTTATTGGAGGCATAAGAACACTGCTCGCATTTGTAGAGCCCCTCGTGTGTGTGTGTCTGCATGTGGCGGGTCAAGTTTCCACGCTGATTGAAGGCATGGGAACACTGCTCGCATTTGTAGAGCCCCTTGTGTGTGTGTGTCTGCATGTGGCGGCCAAGAGAAGAGATCCGAGTAAATGCCTTGGGACAATGCGTGCATTTGTGAGGTCTCTCTCCCGTATGTGTTCGCATGTGGAAGGTCAGACTCTCACGTGTACGGAAGGATTGGTGGCATAGCTTGCATTCGTAAGGTCTCTCGCCCGTATGCATCCGCATGTGGCGGGTCAGGTTCCCACGCACACTAAAAAATTTGGGGCATAGTTCGCATTTGTAAGGTCTCTCGCCTGTGTGTGTTTGAATGTGAGTGATACAGTCTATGTTTTGGAAGAATGCCTCTGGACAGCTGGTGCACCCGAACGGCTTCTTCCAAGCGAGGGCAGGGGGGCATTTCTGGCTTTCGGAAGGTTCTTCACCTGTGTACGTTTGACTGCGATTGATCGCTTGACCATTTCCCCGGAATGCCGCTGGACACTGGGAACACTCTAACGTACGTCCTTTCTTGTTCGTGAATCTCGCTATGGCATGTCAAGTCTCCCATTTCGGAGGACTTTGGACACTGCTGGCACTCAAGTTGTTCATCACCACAGACAACCAGGTGCTTGAGGATTCCACGCTGATCACCAGTGAGATGAGTGCAGAAACAGCAGCTGAAGAAGATGTCTGTCGTGGTTTCTGGTAGGCAGCTGATCTTCTTCGAGCAGGTGCCTCCATCACCTGCGCAAATAGACATTTCCATGTGTACTATGAAAGACAAAGGAAAAACACAATTACAACAGAGGTGGCTATAAATGTCCCATACACATTTACACATTCATGAGTAGTTTGTGCAAATCTCCATCAGAAAACTGGTTCGACACATCTTGGTGCCGTAGCTTACTTCAGGGGCTCTAGATTTCTCCAGCTGTACCAGGCAGTGGCACTTTCTGTTGCAGCATTTTCCATAGCGTCCGGTATGTTCATGCAGCATGGGGCATGCAAAATAATGTTAAGGAACATTATTTTTCTTGTTCTTCCGTTCCTTCTTTCACTGACCATTTCTTATATTTTTATTTGTCTCTTTCTCTTTTAAATGTATGTACTTCTTCTTTGTCTTTCTCTCACAGTATTAAATGCCAGTTGTAAGTCGCACTCTATCCTGTCTCTACGTTCTTGCTCCCTTGTCTTTGCACTAATTTTACAAAAAGAAGATGAAGCTTGACATCCTTGAGGCAGTTATGAGACTGAAGTTTGGGCTCTGGCTGCAAGAAAAAAAAGCTTCCTGTACATGTGACATACCCATCCGACACCTTTGAAAATTGAACCTCCATTACTCTCTCACTATGGCAGCATAGATTCACAATTTGACTAGGGGTGTACAGAGCCTCATTATTTAACTCGTTATGACATGTCTTCTTTCAGAAACAGTAGCTACAAATTTGGTGCAAAATTAAATAAAAAGGCTATTTCTGAGTTGTGTTTTGGCCGCTTTAATCAACCGCCCAATGGCAACATTGAAAAGAGATCACAACACACTTCCGCCCAGCGACTCCCTTGCCGAGGGGAGGGGGGTGATATTTTTAGGGGTTTTTTGCCCAATCCCCAAAAAGTCATCCTGGCGATATCCCACACTGCCTGAAGGGCAAGAGAAATCATGTTTGTCGGTTTATACTTTGGCCATGTGGTGCAAGCTACTGTCTGTTACAAAGGGTACAGCCACAGTTGTACAGAGTTTGGCCATTCATTGGAAAGTATAGGAGGCGAATGAGGATGCGCCATTGGCCAAAAGCGGGCTGGGCGGGTTCCAAGGCATCTTCGCAGATTCGAACGTGGCCAGCCAGAAGTCGCGTATAATACCCTGGCAATGGCTGCGAGAAACAAAATTATTAAGTGCGTCGGAGAAACTCTCAGTGACTGAAAATATGGCACAGATGATCGTTCGATCGCGGTCATGCAAAATCAAAATCTAGGAGAACGATCGACGTGATGTGTATGCCAGGCACCGAGAGCCGGGAATATGCCGTCTGAGCCACGTCCGAGAAAAACAGTTTGAGCGGCACATTTGATCCTTACATCTTCTTGCATGATTATAATCGAAACATCATGTGCACTATGTTTTCAACCATAAAGTGCCGTTCACACACTTGCAACCGAGCACGACCGAGGGAGACAAGAGGCTTAAAAATTGGTCTAGTCTCTCTTGGTTGTACTCGGTTGAAAGTTTGCAAAGAGCGCTTAATAGTTACTAACTCTTACGCACTTATTAAAAGTGTTTCTCAATAACACCACTAGGGGATTCTTTTCGGCTTCTGGTTGGCCAAGAGAGCATGCCAAGCCACCTATCTGTGTCTGGTGCACGCCCTGGCTCTGCCAGCTCATCCCATTGACCAAACTCTCTATATACGGCTCTGGGTACAGCCAATAACATCCATCCATTCATATATTAATATAATAATTCATATATATAATAATAATAATATATAACATAATCCTTTGAATTTCCGTCCTATCTCCTTAACAAGCATCCCATGCAAAATACTTGAGCACGTAATATATTCCAATCTTATTAACTTTCTAGACTCGAACTCTTTTTCACCCAGCACAGCATGGTTTTCGAAAATTCTATTCATGTGAAACACAACTCTTAACTTTTACCCATGACCTACACGTCGTTCTCGACCGGGGTTCCGGGACAGATTGCATATTCCTTGACTTCTCCAAAGCCTTCGATAAAGTACCCCATGTACTCCTTCTCCATAAACTTCGTAACTTAAACATAGATAACAACATACTCAATTGGATAGAATCGTTTTTAACAAATCGTTTTCAATTTGTTTGCGCCAACGGAACTAACTCATCATTATCAAGTGTTAACTCTGGTGTTCCTCAAGGTTCTGTGCTCGGTCCACTACTATTTCTTAGTTATATTAACGATCTTCCTATGCATGTTTCCTCTTCCATCAGCCTGTACGCTGACGACTGTGTCATTTATAAAGAAATTATTAACGATTCTGACATTTCTGTTCTTCAAACTGATATAAACAACGTCACACAATGGTGCTCAGAATGGCATATGGAACTCAACACATCTAAATGTAGATCTATGAGAGTGTCCAGGCATAATAACACTTGTCCATCCTACAACATCATTAACTCCCCCCTACTTTCTGTTACTTCCTATAAATATCTTGGTGTGCATCTAACCAATGACCTTTCCCGGAATTTACATGTCGAATATGTCACTAATAGCGCTAATCGCTTACTAGGTTACCTAAAAAAAAAACATTTCGCTTACTCCTGTTTCATTAAAGCTTCTAATCTATAAGACTTTAGTCCGTACTAAACTGGGATATGCAGCCTCTATCTGGGACCCCGGTATCACCCTTTCATCCGCTGTTGAGTCCATACAAAACAGTTCCGCTCGTTTCATTCTCTCGAACTATCATCGCACATCCAGCGTCACATCTATGAAAGCATCCCTTTCCTTGCCTAACCTCTCTCTTCGCAGGAAAATATCCCGGCTTTGTCTTTTTCAGAAGATTTTTCACTCTAATCCAATACTTCGTCAAACATTATTCTTAGAACCATCTTACATTTCGCTACGAACGAATCACCATCTAAAAGTGGGCGTCCCCCAGTGTAACACCTCATCTTTCAATGCCTCCTTTCTCCCTCAGACCTCAATAGATTGGAATCGCCTTCCTGCACTCATAGTCTCGATAACTGATGCTACTGATTTTAAAATTGCCATTACTAATTTTTTTGATGTTCAATAACTTTTGTTTTATGCCTTGCCTTATGTATCGTTATACTCATATGTTTCCGTTCAAAAAAAACCCCCACTCCTCTCTGTAATGCCTTCGGGCCCTGAGAGAACAATAAATGAAATGAAATTAAATATATAGTTCACATGAACGTCACAGCTGGGACTTATGGGATATGTCAGCGCCATTACCAAGTACTGGCATGGTTTTGGGATCGGCGCCGGCAACGTTGGCCGCTACTGCGTTGGCTGCGTCGCTACGGCGCTTGTGGGCACACGGTGCATGTTTTTTATTCTAATGTGCGGTCGTGCTCGCAGTGGCGCAGTCATGCCGATGTTCGGCTGCCAAAGCAGAAGCAAATCCTCTGCACAGCAGAGTAACACAGAGCCAAATGTAGGGCTGCACCGTTTCATAATGCAACAATGTGAGCGTACAAAGCTGCTCTTTGAGAAACGCCGAAGCCTCTGGCTTGCTCGCGAACAGAGGAAGTGTCCGTATCTGCGGCCGTCACTTCATTACCGGTGAGAAATAAGTTGCTCAACCGTACGTGGATTGCTGGAAGCTTCTGTTCACACACTGTGTGCATTGCCATAGCGGCAGAGGCAGTGTTTGGTGTCTGGTAGTGTCACTCTGCAGGGATGTGCTTTTACCTTTCTCGCAGCGTTTCTGTAATTGTGTAGTGTTTTTAGCATATGTGTGTCGATGGTGCAACGGTGGCGCCGAGTTTACCCAGCTAAGATGCTGCAAATTTTAATGCGGCAAGTACGGGCACATCTCTTCGTTTAGGGGCAGACCTGTGGCTCCTTGGCTTTCATAAAGGCACTTGTTTTATAGCCTGTCAATCCACTTCGCTCAGCACAACGATACGCTTCAATGGGAGCCGCATCGCTGTCAGGCTCTTCACCTATCCACTCCTGAAATAGTTATGGGCATCAAGGCCCTTAAAGGCCTTCATCTGTTAAAGCAAAACATAAAAAAAATGTAGGTAAAACAGCGCAGTACGACAAAGACTAGAAGGAAGGAACAAACAGGACGGGACGGGCGCTGACTCGCAAAGACCCCTTTCGGAATAGAGCGCCACCTGTTGCACGCAACTGCAACTAGGTCCGCCGCCATCACGCAGGGGTCCCGCCAGAACCGCCTGCATCTTACCGCCTACAACGGTGCTGCTTACACGTTGAGTCCCAGTCTGCACGCGCCGCTTCAATATGGCATCGCATTGCGGCGTACCTTTGTGTACGCAGGATGGATACGTTGACGGAGACGGAAAAAAATCTACGTGTCAGACAAGTTCTAACGTGTTCAAAAAGAAAAACCGAGCCCTCGTGTTGTTTACAAAACTTTCGCGGGTTAGACAAGAAAACGCTCTTATCATCCGTAAGCGGAAGCATCGCGAACGATTATATGTTGTAGTAGTGTGGCCGTCTGTCGAGTCCCGTCTAACTAGAGAGGTACGGCCGCGGTTCAGTGCGCGGCTCGCATGCGCGAGCGGCTCCTTCCTTCAGTGCTTCTTCACTGAAACCGAGGCCGTTTTAGGTACTTGTTCGGCGTGTAGATGCATGATTACTTCTTCCGCAAGTTCGTTTTCTTTACTCACGCCGGTAAAGAGTTTTCCAGAAAACAGATGTCGGGTGGAGTGGGTGTACAGACTAAATGCAGTGTACACCGAATCTGAAGATTACTCGAACCCGCCTTGAGATCGTGGGAACTTTTGGAGTGGTGGCCTGAACAGAGTGCCAAGGCCGTACCGCTAGACGTTTAGGGACGTTACGCTATTAATCAGTTTGGAAATTGGTGAGAATGCAGCCAAAGAGTTGGTGTTTAGAGCATGTTCAACCATTGTTATTCTGTTCAACGGTTTTTATTCCTGAACACATTGTATGTTGTTCTTGGGTCTTCCTCTTGCTTCGGTAGCAGGAACCCTTGATGAAGAAACTTCCTGCATTGAATGGGATAAAAAAAGAAATTACACACCGGTTTTACACTCAGACAGCTGTGCATATTTTCTGTGCAAATAAAGATCAGTTCCAGCACACTTTTTCTTTTTTTTTTCTTTTTTTTTGCAATGTCGCATTTTAAGTGGGTTCAAACAAACGTGGTACATTTACAAACGCCGTGAAATAAACCCAATACATCAGTGGTCCTGGAAAGTCTACTCTGTAGCTTTGTGAGCAGTGCCATAAACCGCTTAACTTATTTGTCTTTAAAAGGTTACCGAGGAAGGAATTTAAAATGCTGCCTGCCACCCACCCGTACAACCTTTTCTGCTGTTCTGTACGATCTGCGATTGCGATTTCTTGAACACTCAAGGTTGTGACTCGTGAGGCACCTTTTGCAGTTCCTTGTACGCGGTCGTAAGTTGATTGGAGGGGTACGAAAAACGAAACGAGCGAGTTCTCGGCTGTCACCGAGCGACGAGCTCACGACGGGGGCAGCGTACCGGGTCGTTCGGAGTGGTCACGCTAAAAGCTCGATCACTATGATTAACTCTATTAAAATTATGGAATGCTACTAAAAAAATCACTACAAAACAAGAAAGAACTTGCCTGTTCCGTGAGTAGTTAGCCCTTATCGATGCGGGGACCACGTATGCTTCGACGAAGAACTTGTAGCTTTTTTCCATGCACCGGTTTGTGCCTGACCGGCTCTTGTAGAACTGCTCCACCTCTCTGTCACTTATATGTGGCAGTATCGATAGATCATTAGACCAACATGTGATCGGGAAAACACCCGCACAAGCCATAGCTCAAAACGCTACGGCGGCTACGCTATGGTGTACTCTGCACGCCGACCGACCGACCGGTCAAACAAGTCGAACCCTGCGTAATGGCGGCGATCACCCAATGTTGCTAGATGTTTTACTATTCCGGCTAAATTTTTTGCAGTGTTCCCGAAATTCCGAAAGGGGTCTATTACAGAAAACATAAAAAGTAAACACGCAAGGCAGCCATCTACACATGTGCCAACCCTTCTGCCACGTCACTTAAAGGGCCCCTGAAAAGAAGAAAAAAGTTTTTCAAAAACAGTCTGGTTGAGACACGCGTGTCAAAAAATGAATTTTACGCGAAAAAAAAAATTTTTTAGAGCAATATTGACTGCGCCAGACGCAATTTAGTCGGCAGTCACCTCCTTTCCACTTTTCTCTCTCTCGGCATCTCGGGCGCGTGGAGGAGAGGTAGTCCCCGCCTCTTCGTAGTGGATCGGCTTGGCTGCTTTCCTGGCTTGGCTGCGCCCCGCACGAGAGCCATTGCTACTTCCTGGCCGTGTTCCAAAATTGACTCGATCTTACCCCAGGGTGAGGGTTTTGTACTCTTGGCGTTCTAAAACCTACCCGCGTACAGCGTTTTTCAATCTGTGCTGTCACGTGATACGATCCGCCGGAGAAACTCGGATCCATTTGGAGATTTGGAACACAGCCCCTGGCCGGCTGTCTGGCAGTGTCTGCCAGTCGAACGACATACCGCGTCGTATCGTGCACGTACCGTGGTCGTACACACAGTACATAGTCGTCGTGGTGGACCCCGACCTGAAGCGTCGGTTGCTTCAACGCTGCCAGCAGCTGGGCCTTCGTCCGTACGAGGACACGCCTCGCCAGCCGGAAGGCGTCCGCTCCGATCGCCGCGAGGCACCCGCTTCGCCGCGGCGAAGCGGGTGCCTCGACGAGTTCGTTCGAGCCGCACGATCCTTCAAGCCGCCGCGAGAACACGCAGTGGTAACTGAATTTTTTTTTTTTATTAAACGTTGAGTGCGGTGCCGCGTGCCTCACTAAACTCTTTACGGGAACCACGGGAACCGACATCTAAACAAACATTGGCACTGGCGCGCGCCAGAAAACAAACAAAAGATGAGGTAAACGGGACACACGAATCGCGCAAAGAAGAGCAGAAAAACAGAAACCTGTCACCCCGCGCCACTTCCTAAGTACTTACTATGACTGACTAACTAACACAAGCAACAAGCCCTCTTCAGAACGCGAAACGCGAAGACGGCGACCACGACAGAAAACAAAATGGCGAAGCTTTTGTTTGTTGTTTTGTTGTGGTATCCGAACGGAAGTTACGATTTTGTAAAACGTTTGTAAACAATTGCGACATTCATTCGATGGATTGTTTCTTAAACCTAAAAATATGTAATTCGAAAGGCGATTTAAAAAAATCACGAAGATTTTAAAACCAACATCTAAGCTGTCACTCATTCTATTGGCCAATGAGAAGCTGAGTTGAATGACCATCGCTACCAATGAGAAGCCGAGCTGAATGACCATGGAATTTGCGCGCAAAACTTCAAATAAATCTCTCGCCGTCAATATTGCTCTAAAAAAATTTTTTTTTCGCGTAAAATTCATTTTTTGACACGCGTGTTCCAACCAGACTGTTTAAAAAAAAACTTTTTTTTTCTTTTCAGGGGCCCTTTAAGGCACCGGTCATTCACGTGCCGCGTGCTACCCCCCCCCCCCCCCCCCCCCCACACACACACACACCCTTTTTTTTTCATTGTCGAAGTCAAAAACAACATCTCTTTCACAGATAGCGTCACCGACGGCTCGCTGATGCACTGCACCCCGCTTCTCAGTACCTGGCAATGGCGGCCGGCGGGCGGGAGTAGGAAAAGCGACGTCACGTGAGAACTATTAGCCCCTTCCCCTAGCAAATAGCGAGCACTTGGCGCGCGCTCACCGAGCGGATTCTTGTTCCGCTCGCGAGATGCGAGCAATCACCCCGTATGCCGCTTGTAGATCTCTGGAGTCGGCGGGGCACTCGCCGAGCGGCTCCAACTGATCCGTGGGAAAGTGGCAGAGCACATTGTGGGGATTCCTTTCGTCTCCCTTCCCCGATGGCCGTGATAACGGCTGGTCGAAACGCTCAGCCGCATTCGCCGTGAGCTCCGACCTGTTCGTGAGGCGGAGGGCCGCCTGGCTTGGGGGGCCCTCCTCTCACTCTCTCTCGGGGGGACCGATTTCTGTTCCGCTGCTCGGATGCGGAATCACTGCTGACAGGCGAGGAGGCTTTCGCCTCGACTGTTCCCGCTTTCGGGAGGGGACTTGTCCGGCGATTTGCGAAAGAGATAAGACGTGTGTCGGCGACTTCTCCGATGCTTCCCCAGTCTTGGCTCTCCGGAACCCCGCGTCTGGCCAGGTAAGGACCTTTTCTTACCTTGCCGGCGCGGGGGGCATTTTGGATGGAGACATTGTAGTTCATTTTAAGAGTGTTCTAATAAATGCTCTTGGACTTTGTCCTTACTTTGGTATGTGTGTCTTCTCTTCCGCTATATTCGAGAGAGTGAGACAAGGTAGTCGATCATTGGCACCGACGGAGATAATATATCGAACCGGCCCGCGGTAGTGTAGCCCTAAACGTCGTCTATATTGCCGCGGAGATGTGAGGACCGCGCTACTAGGTTTTACGTCTCCTTTGAAATCGCCGCCGCTGTTGAGACAACCCTTTGGTTACTCTATCGGTACCTGTGTTGGTAGCTAGCAAAATCCCACAGCGTCGAGCGGTCCAGAGTAGTTCTCAGCAGGGCCGTACCCAGAAAAAAATTTCGGGGGGGGGGGGGGGGGGGGGGGTTTCGGGAACAACGGCGGCCATTTTGAAAGTGTCTATTGTCTTATTTTCGCCTATGAATCATGTGCATCGGTGGCATATAATGGAGAGTTACAGCAAACCGGAGAACCGGTCCCGGTTCGGTACCCGGTAGCCGACCGGCGCCACTGCGCGTCCGCAGAGGTGGAGATTAAAATCGGCTGGCTGCAAGTGCACCGACCAGGGCCGTACCCAGAAAAAAATTTCGGGGGGGGTCAGAACCCCCTAACCCCCCCCCCCCCCCCCCCCCCGCCCCCCCCACCCCCCCTGGTTACGGCCCTGGTTCTCAGCACAGCCTTTTTTGGAGGAGTATGATCTGTAGTCACTCGCAGCATTTCAGTTTCATTATGAATGTTCCTGCGGGGGAGGGAAAAAGTTTTGTGGCATTTTTGTTTTGATCGCTGGTTGGCTCTCTTGCTGTGCTTGCTTTCGTTCCTCTCGTCATGACTGACTTGCCTGAGCATACTGCGGCGATAACATCGTTTCAGTTAATTTCAGGAGGTCTAATAAAACGCAGTGACAGTGAAATCAGCGACAGCGACGGAGATACCAGCTTAGCTCCAGCTCAAGTGATGACGACGCAGCCGGTCTTGGCGAAGTGTTTGCCGAGTCGTTCGCCTTGCCAGCGAAAAAGGTCCAAGATATTGCGTTACGTCGAAGACGTTGTGCGCACCTATTCGGATGAAGACCTAGGTATGTCGTTTACTCTTTGTGTGGTCTCTGTAATGTAATTGGAATAATTAGAAGGCAATACGCCAAATACTCCGCAGATGGAAGTCGCCTTTGGAGATGACGATCGCTTTACGGCATACATGTTTGGTATTGCTTAACTGCATCCTACGGCTCGTACAAGTACAATCGTCCTCAATATGAGCGTAAACGCGCCGCCGTCGACCGATTGGTACTGCCAGCTCCAGCTAGCGGCGCTTCCACGAGTCACTGCGAGAATAAGCGCCTGCGCAGAAAGGCCGGATGGGCTGTTGCGATAGCGTGTATCACTCCCGTTCTGGAATCTTAAAACCGCCCGCGGCCCATCTGTTTTGTTTTATGGATAGTTGGAAGCGCTGGTTGTAATAAGCAATCGGCCACGGATTGCGCTTTTTAAACGACAAATCCTGCTGTGTAGCTTGCGCGTGTCGACATAGTCGATAGTCACTCTTGATGGTATAAAACAAATCTGTTTCACAAGGAAGTAGGAATCGGGGGCGTTATGATTGGGTCTTGAAGTTGGTATCAGTGAAGACGTTTTATCTATACTTCGTTTCACCTTAAATGCAGACGCAGCCAATGCTACGAGCTAATCGGACCAATCAGACAGCGTCAAAAGCGCGCCATCATGCTTGTTCGTCTGAAAAATACATGCGCGCCTCCTTAGAAAAAAAAAAATTAGTTCCGCGTTAACGAAAAGATAGCGCACGAAGCGAGATCAGAAAAACGGAGCGCGCGTGGAGGGTCGCATCTACACTGACCCGTTCAATTTTTATAAATATATAAAGCAGCACTCACTACCTTATCCAAAATGACATGCAAAAGGGGGTGGCGTGCGTTCTCGTAACAGCCCATCCGGCCTTTCTGCGCAGGCGCTTATTCTCGCAGTGACTCGTGGAAGCGCCGCCAGCTGGAGCTGGCAGTACCAATCGGTCGTAGGGAGGCTGTAGTGAGGGTGGGCGCAACTCAAAACCTGGAGAGCGTTTGCAATTTAATGGCGGCGCCTGAGGGAGAGGATTCGAGAAAGGGTATGCTCCAGTGTTGCCTGCACGAGAGCAGGCGCCCGCTCTGTTGCAACCCTGTTGCTCCATGCGCCTTTCCTCCTCTCGCCTCCCATTGCAAGCAACGTGCGCCTTGGCGCAGCCTCTCTCGCTTCCTTCTCGCTCCGAGAATTGCAAACGTCGAGCGGAGAAAGCAAAGTTGCCAGACAAGCAGCAACGTCCAAGATGGCGGAATTTACCATTGTTCGCGTTAAAAAAATACTTGACCTATCGCAACAAAACTGGTGGCTATGGAAACGTAATCATTTATACTTTGTGTAAATTATTCAAGCACCTTAATGGGCTTTTATGACCCGAGTTAGGAAAGAAAACGACCCTTTGCCGCATAGACTCCCAGCAAAATTTAGCAATTAAATGGCGTCCATGTCCCGTGATCGCCGATCTAGCAGTTGCACCCACCCTCACTTGAGCCTCCCTAGGCCACCTCACGGGTGCGTGTCGCCATCTACTGGTTGAACTAACGCCTTGTTCAAGATGGCTGCCGTGGGACCGCACTTGGACCGCAGCCTTAATAGGTAGCACGAACGAATAAAGTTTGGTTTTTATACAAAGATAATCAAGGGCCCGCTATATGGCGCAAAACCCCGCCTACTTCAAGGAATCGTTGTTGATACCACAGTGGTTGATACTTTGCGCTACCATCCAGTTGTTATTGGCAGAATAGAAATCGGCATGAACCCCATGAACGGCATGAACCCTTTACTTGAACTGTGTTTGGCCATTTGGCGGTCATCGGGCGTCGTTCATGACTTGGTTTCCTTCAAATTTTGCTTCGAAACGTCCTAAATTTCTGATTTCCGGCGCTTTCATAATGACTGCATGAGCAACCGGCGACCTCACCACAGCTCGCTTGTTGGTGAGGGTATGCCAATGGGTCCTGCCGAGCCCGTCATCGAGCAAGGTAAGACGGATTGCTTTAACGCTTACAAGTTTTTATATTTGTTTGTGCTTCGAGTACTTAGTGTTCAACGTTTTAATAACGTTAACAGTATTTTAGAGGTGATGTAGAGAAAATTTTGTGCACGTTTTTTTTTTTTTTTGCATCCATGGTGCTTGTGGGCCTCGATCCCGCGTGCAACGGACGAGTATATACGGCTGTCTGTTTCACAGCAGCGTGTGAACGAGATAGTTGGGAGCCTAAAAGGAACCGAGAAAGCGGCTCATGACACGCAGCGCGTTGTAATTTCACTCCAGGTTATTACTGATCAACGGATGGTTTTTGCATTTGACTGTCAGATCGAGCGCGCGCTAGCGGTCGTCGAGCAGTTGACTTCCGTGAACGATCGGTGACGTGATCCGTCCCAGTGGCACGCGCTGCAAAGCAAATCGAGCGTCCCAGCGCCACCACTTTCAGAGCGTCTGCCCTCGCTTTTTAACAGTTTCGGTTCCCAGTGCTATCTTGCTGAAAACATGAAGTTCTGATCGAAACTTCATGCCTTCAGCAATAATTTGGATTGTTTACTACTTGATTAACAATGACCCCGACGTTAAGACACATTTTTTTCTTTTTTTTGTAGTTATATAAACCCGATAGAAGACAACTAGAAGTACTGTCGTCCTCAATATGAGCGTGAACACGCCGCCGTCGACCGATTAGGGAGGCTCAAGTGAGGGTGGGTGCAACTGCTAGATCGGCGATCACGGGACATGGACGCCATTTAATTACTAAATTTTGCTGGGAGTCTATGGGGCAAAGGGTCGTTTTGTTTCCTAACTCGGGTCATAAAAGCCCATTAAGGTGCTTGAATAATTTACACAAGGTATAAATGATTACTTTTCTATAGCCACCAGTTTTGTTGCGATAGGTTAAGTATTTTTTTAACGCGAAAAATGGTAAATTCCGCCATCTTGGACGTTGCTGCTTGTCTGGCAACTTTGCTTTCTCCGCTCGAGGAAGCGAGAGAGGCTGTGCCAAGGCGCTCGTTGCTTGCAATGGGAGGCGAGAGGAGGAAAGGCGCATGGAGCAACAGAGTTGCAACAGAGCGGGCGCTTGCTCTCGTGCAGGCAACACTGGCGCATATCCTTTTTCGAATCCTCTCCCTTAGGCGCCGCCATTAAATTGCAAACGCTTTCCAGGTTTTGAGTTGCGCCCACCCTCACTACAGCCTCCCTAATAGGGGTGTCGCGAACCTTTGTCGAACCAGACTTTTTGGTCGAACTTTCGGGGTTCTACTGAGTCGAACCGGTTCGACGAACCTTCGAACTTTTCACCAGATTCGACCGGTTCGACTTTGTGGACAGTGTGGCCAGCCCTTGATACAAGCATGTCTAGGTTTGGAGAATTTTTTTTTTTATGCAAAGGGTTATTTGATTTTGTGAACAGCTGCAATTAAAAGAAACTAATTCTAATCACTGAAGAGGTTAATAACTTAATTTTTAGTGCTGTATTAACTAAAATATCCAATCAGCGCTGCACTTAATTCATCTCTTAGCCATTACTATCCAATCCGAAGCCAACTGGCTAGCCTGTCGCGCATGCGCACACAAGTCGAACCTCAATACAAGGTTCGTCGGACTTTCCACTAAAAGTTCGAAAAAGTCGAACCTGGTCGAACTCAACCGCGGCCGGTTCGCGACACCCCTACTCCCTAAGGTGGCCAGGTTGGGCTATAAATAGCCAAATTGGGCTAGTTTTATTTGCAGTTGGCGGGAAAAATGGTAGTTGGCTATTTGGCTAGTATTGGGCTATTTCTAACCTGTGCATTGGGCTATTTCTGACCTGTGCACTGAGCAATTTCTGACCTGTGCTGGAACCAAAATACCTGAAAGCACTTGGGTTTATAGGTTAGAAGAATGTATTTTTAAAGTAAGTTACGTGAACATTTGGCGCTTCAAGTTTGCGACAGTAAACAAATTCGTCTTCTTTTTGCGCGTCTTGTGGAATTGTTTACCTCCGAAATGCGAGCATGTGCTGTTATTCCTCCATCTCAACAAGTGACGGTGCGATTCCTTGTTAACAGCACCTGTTCTGCGCATTCGTTAGGTTGTCTGAATTCTGCATAGTTCTCCCTTGACGTCATTCTAGTCACCAAGTATGGTGGCTATAGAGCCGTATATGTAGAGAGTTCGGCCATTCGTTGGGGAAGTATAGGAGACAAATAAGGAGGCGCCATTGGCCGAAAGCGGGCTGGGCGTGTTCCAGGGCGTCTTCAGAAATTCGAATGTGACCAATCAGAAGCCAGAAATAATGGCCTGGCGGTGGCCGCGAGAAACAAACCTGATAACTGCATCGGAGTGACTCTCGGTGAGTGAAAATATGGTACACGTGATGTTTCAATCACGCTCATCCAAAATAACGGTGGAAGAGTGCGACTAGCGGAACGATTGACATGATCCTTGCGCCAGGCGCCGAGGGCCGGGAATCTGCCGTCCGAGCGGTCAAACACTGTCCGAGCAAAACAGAGTTGAGCGGCGCATTCGTTTCTTACATCTTTCTTCGTGATCGTGATCAGAACAACACGTGAACCATATTTTCAAACACAAAGAGTTACTACACTTCACTGTTACGCGCTTATTAAAACCATATACGAACATATACCTTTGATCAGAACTGTTTCTCGCTAAATGACTAAATGGAACAGCGCGGAACACAGGACAGAAAGAACAGGACAACACGAGCGCTGACTTACAACTGACTGTTTAATGAGAAGCGAAGAAAGAAGAAGAAATAAGAAGCGAAGGAAGAAGAAGAAATAAACTGAAAATAAGGATTAAAACAAAAACATTAAACAGTCAGTTGTAAGTCAGCGCTCGTGTTGTCCTGTTCTTTCTGTCCTGTGTTCCGCGCTGTTCCATTTAGTCATGAACCAACTAGCCCATCAAAGCACACTGCTCATGTTTCTCGCTACCACCGCTAGGGGATTCATTTCGGTTTCTTGTTGGTCAAAAGAGCATGCCAAGCCCCCTTTCCTAGTCTGGCGCACGCTCTGGCTCTGCCCGTACCTCCTAGGGTGCCTTCATGTGCGCTTTGCTTAGGGTGGAGACATCTGGCCATTTTGTCTCACACTTTTATTTTTATTTTTTGTTCAGAAGCGCGTAAAAGAACGTGTCCCTGCACGCGCTCGTGGCGCTGACTATGGTGGCTACCAGGGTTGTAAAAGTTACTTCAAAAATGTACCTAAGATACAGTTACAGTTACTCATACGAAAATGTACCTAGGTGCGTATCTAGCTACTCGCTTAAAAATGTACCTAGGTACAGGTACAGTTACTTCAAAGGTACATTTTACTTTCACGTCGAGTATTTTTCTCAAATTTGTCACATTAATATTGGAAGTAAATCCTTTGGTATACTGGGATGTACACCAAAACAAGTTTGATAAACGTGCTTTATTGGTGTCAATGGGAGAAATAAGGCAAAACGCCCTCACCAGAGCATTCGAAGACTTTGTCTTTTTCACTTGAGTGCTCAATTTGACCTCAGAATCAGGACTTCTTCGAAATGTTCATCCGACATCTTCGATCGCAGTTTGGTAGCAATTGTTCCTCCTAAGCTAAAAACGCGCTCCAGCGCCGCACTGCTTGGAAGCCCCGTGTTGAATTTTAAGAACACGCTTTTCAGAAGCGGCATGTGCTTGAGACAGTCGAGACTTCTTGTCGGAGAAAGTTCGGTGTACTGTACAAACTACTGTTCCCATGGAGCAGATGAGGACGATGTTTGGAAGTTAATGAAGTGCTTACAGTCTTCTTCATCCTCACCACTTTGTTCGCCTGACGACGCTTTTTCTATAGTTGATGTTCGCATAAGTTCGTTCTTTAGATAATCCCAGGCCCGCTTCCATTTCACTTCGTTGTCTATCCACGCAACGTTAAATTTTGGATGGCATACGGCAGATATTATCAAATGTTTTTCTTCCTCCATACCTGCAAACCTCTTATTGATCGCCGTGATTAAGCTCTCGACCACCGGGCGGCAGTATACCTCAAGTTCTCCGTCAGCAATGCGGACATTTTTTGTGAAGTGAAGCCACTGTAGGCAGGAGATATGTCATAAACATGCTGTTTTTGCGCAAGTTATAACTTGTGCGAGAGGTGTAAACACCTGAACATACTCATCAATAAAGTCAATGTCTGACTTCGTGAATCGCGAAATTTTAAAATTCTCACAAACTTCCTTCAACTTTCCCTCACTGTGAACAAGCATTCCGTGAAGCGATTTGAGGCAATCGTATGTAGAGTTTCACCGCGTGAGGACAGGCGTGGGCAAATATCCTTCACAGCTTGAAGAGATGGCGTCAGCAACCACATTAGACCTCGCTTGCTTCTTCCATAATGCCGAGCACTTGCTGAAAGGATTGGAGTTGAGTCCTCACGTGCCTTACTCTCACGCTCCAATTGGCTCACCGAGGACACAGCTTCCACTGTTTACGACGTCCTGCTCAAACTCGCTTGTTGACGTGGCTTGCCCTTCAGCGCCATCACTGGCACCGAAGCCATTGGCGGGCCCAGAAGACGTCGGCGGCATGGAGAAACGAAGAGTCGAGTGTACACGCACCTAACCATCGCAACGCAACGACGAGCGAAAGTCTTCAAGCTTTCACGTTTTTTCTTTCGTTTTTAGGAAGGCAGAGAATATTTTAACGGCGAGCGCGTTTGCGAGCTCGGGTCACAGAAAATCTGTCGGATGTCGGTGGCGTCGGTGGCGTGACGGGAAATTCCTGAATGGTCGATAGGGTCGTGACGTCACAGCCACATGACTTCGCGCGGGAATTTCAAACAACCCACAACGCTCATATGAAACGTGACGTCATGCGTGGAATGAAGGTGGTTAAATACATACGAATTAATGGTCGCCGCATGTTTCAAATGATCCCACTTGATAAACTAATTCATTTGCCTTAAAGAAAATTTTGAAGAATTTACGCAGGATCGCACTCACGACACTTCGGTTGCGAGCCAGACATGCTACCGACTAGGCAACGGAGGGCTTGGGAATGGCACTGCGATCCTGCCGTCATTAGAGAGCCTCGATGTCTGTCTGTGTCAGGGTAAAGGCATTATCGCATCGAGTGTTGTTAGCGCGTGCCGAGCAAACACACAAATAAACCTTGCGGGGTAAAATGGCATCAAAGCACTGGCAAAAGCTCCTCGATCGCGCCGGGAGTGTTGTATCATAAGAACTAGGTCGTTGTGTGACTCAAGAGCATGAGAAGCGATTGAGAAGGCCATGCGAACGGGGCCCGATAACCCTGTCGCGTTCAACTCTTAAAGGCGAAGGTTAATCGTCCTCCCATTATTTTTTCTTTACAAACATTTTCAGTTTTGTAAAGTGCAAAATTTGAGTTTGATTTATTGCGTGGAAACACTACGTGAAGTTAAAATGCTTGACGACTGTAAGTATAATTTATTTTCAGTTATATGTTATATTGTATTTTCTACGATTTTGACGAAGTGAATAGAAAAGTACCTGTAAAAAGTAACTTCACTTAGTTACAAGTTACTGGAAAATGTACCTAAGATACAGATACAGATACTGAGAAATTAAAGTACCTAGGTTTGTACCTAAGGTACAACAAAAGTACCTAGATACCGATTTACAGTTACTTGTACCTAGGTACTTTACAACCCTGGTGGCTACCATACGCTGACTGTGCTACGGCAACATTTTGTTTTCTTCAATTTCTTTGTATTTTACCCGTGAGCGGGTGCTGTCGGCATCGGGTACTACAAAGGGTGGCATCACCCTAAACAGAATGACATTGAGGCACCTAGAGCCACTAAATGAGCTGCGCTTAGAGTATCGGCACTCCGTTCCTCGGCATTGTTGTGGGCGCCGCCATTTTGGCTCGTATGCAGAGCAGACGCAACGGCCGATCCTCATGATTCAAAAGTGTGACTTCCTCAGCATTAGATTCTGTGTTAGGAAGCTCATGTAATATTGCTTTCCTCTGTCGCGAACTGTTTAAACATTTGTGGAGGGCGGAAAAGCGTTTCCCGTGATTTCAGATAAAGCTTCAGATAACTGGCAACCATGATTTTAAGACACAATATGGCCAAGTGTCGTTACTCTGAAGCGTAGCTTATTTAGTGGCACTAGAGGCACCGTAGTACCTCCCATTGATCAAACTCTCTCAATACACGGCTCTGGGTGGCTAGAGAACTCTCTAGCCACCCTAGTGTAAGTACAGTGGCTAGTGTAAGCGTCCCAATCACTGTCATGCGCTTGTACGAGCGTTTCGGGAAGTTCGCCGAACGTGCAAGGGACGCCATTTCTGGGGCATTTGATGGATAAAAATGTATTATGTGTCTTTTCTGCTCAAAATAAACGTTTCAAATGATAAGTTTTTTTGGGCTATTTTTGGGCTATTTTTTTGGATCCACATTTGGCTATTTTTTGGCTATATCTCGTAGACGTTTGGCGGGTTGGAGTTCAAACACCTGGCAACCCTGCCGAAACATTGGTTTACAGTGGGATGGCTCGAGCACCAACACGTTCCCCTCGTAACCTTGCTCGCGCCGCTGCCAGCTGTGCTCAGCCAGCTCAGCTAGCTCAAGTAGCGTGGCCCAGCAAACGGATGTATGCGAGCATGTCAGGCTGGGTATAAATTGTTCTCTGATATAGGGAGATGCGGTTCGGCGGTTGTAACGGGCTTTCGCAATAAATCTTACCAAGAAGGAATCAAATGGTGATTGACGTGTCAATATTCTATCAATGAAAATTTCTTCTGCAGGAATGCACGCTCAGTAGACTTAATCTTCCAAGACACCAGTGGAAGCGGACGTCAAGTAAACTGCTTCGCGGTATACGGTACTTACCTCACCATTTTAATGACGACTAAAATAACGTCAAGAAATATTGTGTTTCACGGGGTCCGGAAGATGTTGTAAAGGTTGTTACATTATAGATTCCAGAAACTTTCTGGAAAGACTCCAAGTCTTCCTTGAGTCCAACGCCATCATGAACAGTAACTGAAAACGATCCACTATTCAGTCGGTGGGTAGCGAAACGTATCCGCATCTGCGGAGTCATGGTCGATGCGTACTCTAAGTGGCTGGAGGTATACACGATGCCTGCCACGACGTCCTTACACGTCATTGACGTTCTATGGTCTCTTTTACCTACCGAAAATACTTTTCTCTGGTAACGCGCCAAATCTTGCTTCAAATAAAATAAACAAGTTTTTGAAGAAAAAAAAATACCGGCATCAGGCATCATATTAGTGCACCAGACCATCCTGCAACTAACGGGCAAAAAGAACAGATGGTGTGCGAAACGAAAAAAATGCCCTTTTGAAGCTTACGGAAGAAGCAGTTCCGTGAAGAATCGCCAGGTTCTTGTTCCAGCAGCACGCGACGGTCTCATATTACACGGCAAAAACACCCGCCGAAGCAATATTCGGCGGACGAAGAGCCACACCCCTCGATCTAATGATACTATGGCCTACGAACGAAGATCGCGAGATTCCCAGATCGGGAGTAATGGCAGTTTGTTCGATCGGACAAGTCGTCTACGTGAGGAATTTCAGCGGACGTCCGGCCTTTCATGTAAAACTTCAGTAGAAAAGGCTCTATGTTGTTTGACCAGAGGGTGTCATCTCTCTGAATACGTTGGATATCAATGCCCTCGAGTGTAAGTATAACTAAATCACAAAACTCTCTTTGTGTATTGTGTAACGGCCCTTGTATTTGATAGTAGAAGCTATGTTGGTGATTTGGATCTTTCACACCAGGCTCCTTTTTCTTATTTTTCGCCTCATACTCCTTTGCGGTTTCAGCAGGCTTCAAGAATCTTTTGGAACGGGAACACTTCACGTCAACGAGGCCATTTGTTCCAAGTAGTCAATCAGGGAATGCTGCTAGAAATCCGTCCCTCATATTAACGAATAAGCCGCACTTCTGCACAGTGCAGTTTTCCTGTTCCACGTACAGTTGTAAAGCAGCATCCTCATTGATTCTGCCATATTCTGTTGTGGGAGAAGAAAGTCTTTGGGTACACGATACTTGAAACAAGTCTGGCACTGTATACGTTGTGGTTCGACACCAACTAATGTCGTCGTCCTTATAGAGCCTCATCATTTAATCATTACCTCGTCACCTCATATTGCTCTTCATCAACAGTAAGTACAATAGGCTACCGCCATATTACAATCCAAGAATTGAAAAATTGAGTCGTTCAGTCCTTCAACAAATTTATTGTTTATATAATGTTATTACGTTACATTACCTCGAGACGATCGACGTGCATCGTCGATCTTCAAATACTTATACCTGTATACAAATTAGACTCACAATAGGGGGGGGGGGGGGGGGGGGGGGGGGGGTCGGTGACCGAGTGCATGGTCTAACGCACACCAGCTCGGAGCACTTGGAGCGAAAGCTCGAGCTGCAGAACCCACCCGCCCCTGTCCGTTTCGATCTGGAAGAGCATCGTACAGGAGTGCGGTCGTGTATCACTACTGCGTGGTGCACGTTGAAGACCCCAGGTTTGCGGTTGTACCGCACTGGCTAAATTGCTCATCTACAGCTGAGACACCAGACGCCCACTAAGGCAGACTAACTTCCGGCTGTATAAACATACACACAACAATTTGCAATTAGACGCATAATAACAAAGAACACAGCGTGCCGCCTCTTTTCCTTCGATGCGGGGAGGATCGGTGGCCGAGTGGTCTAGCGAACACCAGCTTGGAGCAGGTGGAGCGAAAGCTCTCGCTGCAGAACCCAGGGATCCTGGGTTCGAGCCCCACCCCTGCCCGTTTCGATCTGGATGAGCATCGTACCGGCGTGCGGTCGTGTATCACTACTGCGTGATGCACGTTAAAGATCCCAGGCTAGCGGCTGTACCGCACTGGCTAAATTTCTCATCTACAGCTGGGAGACTCGTCGCCCCTGCGAGGCAGACCAAGTTCTAAGCTGTATAAACACACACACAACCCAATTAATTAATTATTATTCTTTGGATGCCTTTTTTAAACCAGCGAAAGCTCGCGCGTTCTCTCATTTGAGACGGTTAGAACGGTCGCAGATAAAACTCGCGTTTCTCCTACCCTGCCGCTTCCTCTTCTCATTATGTGTATTTGGTTATAACTAAATAAGCTATAATAATGGTGTATTATTCATATTTACTTTCAGTTTCAGTCAGGGAAAAGGAGTTTCGCGGGAATTAGAGCCAATAAATGAGCTGCGCTTAGAGTGTCGGCACTCTCTTCTCCGACAGTGTTGTGAACGCCGCCATTTTTGTGCTTGTGCAGAGCAGAGCCGTTTATACAGAGAGAGTTTGGCCAATGGGCGGAGCTTTTTGCCCGCTAGAACCAGCGGACTGCGCGATAACACAAAATGGCTTTACTTCTTTTTCTTCTTTATTCCTGAGAAATCGCATAGAGTTCCTATGAGTCAGAGCCCCAAAATGGCGGACGGAAGTAGCCATCTCCCGGTTGTCAGACTACGCTGCTCTGGTTGCCAGGCTGTTAAAATCTTCTTAAGAAGGCCAAACTCTCTGAGTATAAATGGCTCTGGTGCAGAGCAGGCGCAACTGCCGATCGTCATGATCCAAAAGTGCAACATCCTCAGCATTAGATTCGGTGTTAGGAAGCTCATGTAATGTTGCTTTGCTTTGTCGCAAACTGTTTAAAGTGGAGGACGGAAAAGCGTTTTTTTTTTTTTTTTTTGTTGTGATTTCAGATAAAGCTTCAAATAACTGGCAACCATGATTTTAAGCCACAATATGGCCAAGTGTCTCTACTCTGAAGCGTAGCTTATTTAATGACACTATTCATGCTCTTGTTCAAGAGGCTTGTAATACCTGGAGGGGCCATGACGTAAGCCGCTTCCTCATTGTTCCCGCTTGTGCAAGTAAATTAGCTGCGGTTCAGAGTAACGACACTTGGCCATATTGTGGCTTAAAATCATGGTTGCCAGTTATCTGAAGCTTTATCTAAAATCACAGGAAACGCTTTTCCGTCCCCCACAAACGTTTAAACAACCCGCGACAGAGCATTGCAATATTGCATCAGCTTCCTAGCACCGCATCTAATGCTGAGGAAGTCGTACTTTTGGATCATGACGATCGGCAGTTGCGTTTGCTTTGAACAAGACCCAAAATGGCGGCGCCCAAAACAATTTTGGGGAACGGAGTGCCGATACTTTAAAGCTCATTTAGTGACTCTAGGCATGAAGTGAGCTCAGGTGTATTCTTTTCCTCTTCGTCTTTATTGTTTATTGATTTCAATCATATCTAATAATCAACACATTATATCACGCTACGCTTGTGTAATTATTTGTCTTAAATTTATTAACCTGACCCAGTACTTAAACCATTCATTTATCGATAGTACATCTTCCAATATATTTTTTTTAAATGTGAAGATAAAAGCAGAGCCATTTATACTGGGTAAAAGCACACGGAGATTGATGATGATACAGACGCCAACGCCGCCCTCGGAAATTGTTTGAACATTAGAAATCAGCAGTTTGTCTGCGATCCGCCAGGTAGCGCAACAAAACACCCAAACAGTTTTTAATTGTTTATAAGGTTAGCTAAGCTCTACACCTATTAAAAACCAAAGCAAGATCATTGTGAAAATTTAATACATCGCAATGTATATCTATTCCAAACAATAAATGTTATTAGATGCCAATAAATATGTTTGATGTCCAAAAAAGATATGCGTCAAAAACAAGAAAGTTTGAAGGGCTCCTGGAGCGTTATGACTTTGAAAATGAAAAAAAGCCATCGTCCACCTCTTGGGCAACCATTGTAGCTCTAAATGTTATGAAAGATTTTACCATAGTTTAATTATTTCCTCAGCGGCATTTGAAGTACCATGACTCGAAGCACAAAAAAGTGCTACGTTTGATATAAAATATCTAAACAAAAAATTTTGCACAACGTTAAATTTTTTTTTTGTATATTAGCAATTATAAGCACTACATCTGTAGCTAATTTCATTGCCCTAGCGCTTGTCATTAAAAACATTTGTGATGAAAAATGTCCATTTTAGGGCAATATTTGGAGGGATGAAAAAAACAAAGTAGTGCAAATACCAAAAAAGTGTATCGTTAAATTCTGCTCCGACATCATCTTAACAAAACTGCTATATTGGAACCGTGTTATCTTTAATGGATCGTTCATAAAACATGAACTAGCGAAGCAAGTGAGGGTCCGCGCCATCATATTCGCAACGCTACAAATTCGCATGAACAGTAAAAACCAGCACAGACATAATATCAAAGGAAAGAGGATTGCATTGCCTTTCGAATGACATCAATCCCACAAAACAGTGTTTAAAAGGAGATGAGTAATGACCTGCCAAAAAGTACCTAAACTGCCACATTCAGTGGGACCGTGGCCAATGATACGAGTTTTTTTGGGTTTTTTTCGCGACAGATTGTTTTATTTGTTGTGCATAGAACAAACAAAGCGAAACCAAAACCAGCAGACCAGCGCGATGTCATGTGACGTTGTCAAGATTTCAAGACAAGAAAGTGCAACGATAAAGATCCCTGAAGAAGGGGGGCAGGGGGGACAAAGGACAAGCACAAAACTGGTTCACGCCCGAAAAAAATCCGCCTGGTCCTGGTACCGAACCAGGGACCTCTCCATTTTCAGCCAGAGCGCTCTACCAACACACACGAACATAAGGGGGGCAAAAAATGTATTTTTGGTATTAATCAATATCAGTACTCTTTTTTGTTATTAAAGCATGAAATGCTATTCGACGAAACCCCCAATCCAGAAATGAGCGCCAAAATTTCGTTGTAGTATCCCTTTAAAGGGATACTACAACGAAATCTCGGCGCTCATTTTTTGGTCTATATGTGTTCAAAAAAGCAGTATCACATGGAGCATACCAATATCTTGTTAAAAAAGTCTCGAAAAGGAATTTTAAAACGAATTAAACGATTAGCAAAGAGCACCTGGTGGATGTCGCTAACGCCTCGTTTGTAATGCTCGTCTAGGAACCTTGACAGCTAGTGACGGAGGCTGTCTCGTCTCCGGCCACGACGAGAGAAGAGGGGAAGGAGGAACTCCCCTCTTCCCGAGAATCCCTTTTGTCTGTCGCAGAAGTCGCTATTGTCCCCCTAGAAGATTATAGAAGATTAACCCGTCACTCAAAATTCGTACAAAAGCAGCCACTTCGGTGGCTGGAACGACTAGGCCATCCTCTCGACGTCAGCCTCGCCGTAGCTTTGCTCGTCTTGAGACGACCTACGTCACGATTGCGTTGGATGTCACGTGCTCTAAGCTGGGCCTTCTCCGAGCGCTTGCCAGAGTGGGCCGTTTATAACGAAAAATACAGCCACCAGGATCAAAATAAAAACGTGCGATTGTCATTTACGGATATTGTGGATCATATTCAACCTATTTTTGAACACGACGGGAATATTTTAAATTTCGTTGAAGTATCCCTTTAAGGTGTCGCCCCGGACAGGCGAAGGTTGCGGGTTCAATCCCCGCTCCTGGCCCAATTTTTCGCCAGCTCTCTTTCCCTTTCCCTAACTTTAATGCAATAAATTCAGTAATCACCTTCTTCCTCTTCGTTCACAATGTTACTACGGCTGCACTTGTCAATCTTCACTCATATATATATATATATATATAAGTGTTGACCCAACTCATATTTAACTGAGTTTAAATTTGCTTGAGAAGCATTTTGAACCTCTACATAGACCCATTCAAAGGGATATTGAACGGATATTTCGAGCTCACAAAACAAGGCTGGACGGATAGGCGGGACGCTGCAAAACCGAATAACATTCCTCATGCAGCGATACCTCTAACGGATCGCCGTATTTGTGGAAAAGTGCGCGATTGAACCCGGCCGACGAGGCCGACGAGACAATCCCGTCCCGATTTTCATTCCCTCTCCTCCTCGCTACGTCCCGTCAAGCTGGTGAACTGAAGCGAGGAGGAGAGAAACGAGGCCGCTTCCCCTCATTCTCAAATTTTCCCGGAGGACAATGACGACATAGACCTCGCTTGATCGCAAAAGTACGGCCATCGGTTTGAGATATCGATGTGTTTTGAAGTTCGTAGTGTCTCGTTCAACGCCTCTGCGGCCTTATTTTGCGAAATCCAAATTTCATTTCAGTGTTCCTTTAAAGAAGGATGGCTTAAAAGCATGAGCGTCGGCAGGATTTTGTCTTGGGAGGGACAAACTGACAGCCCTTTTAGGGCGTGTGCACTCAATGGGAAAGGGGTGGTCCCACGATAAAATACGAAAGAGCTAAATACAGCTTGCAAGATACACATATTTTTTTATGAAACAATTATTTTAAAAAGTACAATGAATCAGTAATTTCAACGTAAAAATTTTTTTATAGATATGTACAGGCACAGTAAAATAAAAGGTCTAGCTATGTCGCGGCAAAACAACAAAACAGCCCACTTAGTTTAAAATGCTCTCAGAGATTGAAAAGCACAAAGATTTTATAGACAAGTATTTGCATCATAAATGTACCGTACACAATAAAATAGCAAGACAGTGCACGCAAGTCACACGCACTGTCTTGCGTGTGACTTGCAAGTCACAGCAATGAACAATACCTTTTTATTTCCATATTCAACAATATTTGACGTATAACGTTTTTAAAAGCTACCCCAAGTTGGCCTCTGCTCAAATTTACAACTCTAATTTTCTGCACAAAATTGTCTTCGCTCGTAATATTAATTCGAAGTATTTTCCGGGTTGTGGTCCGTGGGAGACATCTGAAAGCTGCGTTAGCTGTGTTGGAAAGCTAGCACGGCGGGTGTCACAGGTTCGGAAAATTAACAATAAAATATCCAAATGATCCCCATGCAAACAAAATTTATAATTTTGTTTGGACCGCTGACCGGACGATAGGTCCACGCCTTGGTGGACGGACTCACTGTGAGGGGCGAGGAACGAGACGGACACGTTGCGTTACAATAACGAAAACAATTTACTTGACTCACGTTCAAGACAACGCACACACCAAACGTAAAACAAAATAATAATCACACGTCACTCTGCCCTTCTCGCGCGCGGCGCTTTTACCCATAATGAAATTCAAGTAAAAAAAAAAAAATTCACACCACTTTTCTTAGCGCACAGGCGCTACTCACATATAAAAGAAACAATCGGCACAGCAACGCTTCAACGGCGTTGTCCAAACTAGACACGAACAAAGGAACAAAAAAAAAATGGTATAACAAAATAATAGCTCTAAATTGTACGATACATTTTTACAAGGGTGAGTGATGCGAACCTGGCTCCGGAGAGTGGTGTGGGTGACGCGGGTCTGTTGCGACGCTGGTCGAAACGGGGAAGTCTGTGCGTGCTTGGATGCTCCGTGCGATGCTCCTCGGCACCACACTCATCCACGAGCACACACACTTGGGGGCCCGCAGAGCCGCTCCGAGCTCTTCCCGCGTTCCGCCTTCCGCCGCACCCGCTCCCAACTTTCGCGACGCGTCCACCCACCGGTCCAGTCTCCGCATACACTGCCTTGACTCGGAATCAAGCCGAGGTCCTCACTTTCCCGAATTCCAGCAACAGACACCCACTCCCCCTTGCCCAAAAAAAAATAATTGTTTCTCTGCAGTGGCAACAACAAAATACATATAGAAAAAAACACACGTCACACTGGCAAGCCGAGCCTACCCCAGCGAACCATAAAGCGCACCGCCACTCGGACATCTGGAAACCATTCCCAACATTCCGGGAAGCCGAGGGACCCATCGCTACCAACTAAAAACCTCGCGAGAAACGTCCTCGGGACGAGGGGGGCCAGGGGGCCATAAAACAGAAAACGGACGGTGCCCGAACCCCGCCGCTCAACGCGCGGGGCAAGGGTGCGTCCCACGACCGGATGCGTTCCCTCGCGAAAACTTCGAAAAAAGATTTAAAAAATAGTCCAATTCTGTGACAGCGGGGCTACCGCCGGAGGGTTAGTAACTTTCCGTATTTCCTCGACGCGGGTTTCCTTAGCTTGCCATGCTCGCTCTCTCTCATTTCAGAACTGGAGTAAAATTTTAGCCCGCTGGTTCTTATTTTTTTATTGGTTGTTATATATCTGATCAAACGCAGCTTTGCATGAATTATACTCCCACAGTTAAAGACGAGCTTGACATACCTGTGAGAGTCGAGTTGAGGTCAAAGCCAATGACCAGCTGGCTCCGTAAAGCCGGAGGATGATCAGGAGTGACGGAAACAGCAGCTGCATCGATAGATTCCGGGTCATGACACAGCTCTGAGGTCACATGCTTCTTTGTTGCACAAGATGGATTGTCATTATCACTGTCAGCTTTCCGTTTAAAAAAGCTTCTGATGACAATTTTCACTCCTGACCCATATGAGCCCACGGTTATATAAAAAAAGTGGAATTCGGTGCGGAATCTGGCCCTTTCAAGCACCTATGCCAGGAAGAGAGAGCCAGCAACAGCTGAGTATGCGACCCTGTCACAGATATATTCGAGTGTCAGGCGTGTGAACACGGTGGTGGTGTCAACGAGGACGGTCCTCTCCCGCCTGAGTTCTGGCCCGGGAGAGTATCGCTGTTGACATGCTGCGAACAGAGTTTCGCAGAACTGCATTGTCCAAAAGAGGACGCCTGGCCCCGATTTTGACCCCCCTCTTCTCCTTTCCCATGGCCGCAACGTACGGGCAAAGGAGAAGAAAAACCCAAAGGCACATATACGAAACAGAGCACTGTCGTGAGCAGTGGCGTGGACAGGGGGTTGGTTTGGGGGGAGCTAACCCCCCCCCCCAAAAAAAAAAATGCCAAAGCTAGCCTCCCCCCCCCTTCTTCCCCCCGGGACCCGCGAAGGAGGAGCGCGGACTATCTCCAACTCGTAGCTACCCCGATTTGTTCTGCTGGGCTTTTTGGAAGAATCCCGCTCTGTGTAGAAGACGCTCTGTTTTCGGGTCATTTTACTGACTTTCACCCGAATGCTTAAGACTCCTCACAGCACAGGACTGCAATGTTCCTCCCTATGTTTTTTTCTTTCTTTTTTTTTGCCATCTGGGCGCGGTTGATCGCAACTGACCGAGGGGAGACCTTATTTTTTTGTGTGTTTATTGCTGAAGGATCCAAGGTAACAATAGTGCGTGGATTTTATTTTTAGGGTTGCTTTCGGTTTCTCCGTTTGCTAGAAAAGCTATTTCGCGACGTCATTCGATCCCCCGCACCCGAGAGAGCTGGGGAAGGGAGGGGGGAGGCAAGTGCCCCTTTTGCACCCCCCTGCCGACGCCCATGCTTGAAAGTTAAAATGTATAACTTGGAAGTTGGATGTTATCTTGAAAGTACTACACTGCAAGGCGCACCTAAAAGCGAACACGACACCGGTGCTCTTTCAGATTGTAACCTTTTCAACGTAGAAGAAGAAATTGTTCACTGAAAGATGACACAAACTCAGTCTACTTTGCACGGTAGGCGGAGGTGTGCCGCCCGGCCCGTGGCTGGACCTTCCAATGAAGCCCGGCCCGGTCCAGCAAGACAGCCGGAGCAAAAAGAAACGCCGCCGAAGCGCGCACCAACCGCCAAAAGTAAAATACCATGAATAGAAACTGAGAAAACTTCTATTGTAATGCGCGTCCTCTCGATGTATTATTCAGTGGAAATTGTAATGACCAGCATTTCTATATTAGTACCCTGGTTTATATCGTGGTCACTACGTATGTTAAAAGTCCCTCGCGTTCCCATGTATACTCTGCTGTGTCTATTACGTATTGTCAGCATTAGTTCTATCATCGGCTTTAGTGTTCTGTGTGAAAGTTGCCGAAGCTGCTACGCGCTTTGATTTATGCCTGGTCGGTTTTCTGGCTCCCAATCATTGTGTAAGTTCATAATTACCTAAATATTAATTTTTAAAATGAAGTACAAAATGCCCCCCTCTAAAAAAGTTTCTTTTTTTATTAACAAAAAAAAAGAACAAATTCTTTTTACCGAACGTTTAATCCCCGCCCAAATGTAGCGGTGTGAACCAGATGCCAAAGTTTCAGAACTAATAAGCGTTCTTTTATTCCAAACTTCTCAAGGATTTTCTGAAATGTTCGATGGGAAAATGGCGGCTGATGGACCCAGTCAAATGCATGGAGCTGAATGGCGCCGGTTCCCGAAACCGGGCTCCATTTTCCCGAGGAAACTTTGCATTTTAACTCTTGACGGAGATAACGGTATCTTCGCAAACTATGGCATCTGGCTTCGACCGCTGGCGCTACAGCATGGCCGGATAATGAGCCTTCGCCGATACGTTGGTCATTTTTGCGGCAAAAAACACCTTTTTTTTTTTTAACCTTCAGCTGATTTTTATTTCTTTTTTTGCTCTAACTTCTAATTCTGCATATATATGTTCACCCGAGATAATGTATTTAGCTTGTTTCTCATTTATATTTGCCTATATATTTTCCGGCCCTCGAGATAGCGACAGATCCCCGCTCCGGCCCCTTAGCCAAAAAGTAGAAAAACCCCTGACTGATCTTTTTTTTAATGATATAAACAGTGCGCATGCATAAGCTTTGACTGCGTTGTCTCAGAAATAAACTTTTAAATAAAAAATAAAAAAAGTAGAAACGTCATTTGGATTGTTGCACTCGCTGTCGCGCTCGGTTCTCGTATTCGGTATGCGTTGTCAGCATAGAAGCAATTGGTTATGTAATGCCGGCATTTTTTTGCAGAATCTATGGAAGTACGAAATCTGCCAGTAACTTCGGACGTCACTACGCGCACTTCTGATCTACCCAACGCTGCTGTTCTCCGGGAGGACGAGCCCAGCTTCGAGCCACTCCGTTCAAAGAAAGCGTCTTTCCGCCGAGAGCGCTTTTTCTGCCAAGGAAGGGCTTGACGAGGGCTGCTGTGCGGGACCCCGACCGAACTCCCCTTTCGTCCGAAGATGGAGCTCAAGGGAAGTTAGAAACCGACCCCGCCAATCCAACGCTTCCAAATCGTGCCTCGGCGCTCCCTCGGGTTGCCGCCGTTGCCGCGCCGGACTGGTACGCTTTCGGCGCAGGGCTATTTCGTAGTGTCCGCTGCGGTCTATCTGGGAGTGCAACCGAGGCCGTTATCCGTCGCCCTCGCCCTCCTTCTGAGGGGAACGAGGGGCGGCACTCCTCTCGCCGGGGGCTTCCAGGCGCCGCTCTGCTCCAGACATCACTCCACGTTGTTCTCCCGTCAGCGGCGGTACCTCTTCGGGATCCTGCGGCCCCTGCAGGGAGCCCGACACAGCCACACCCACGTAAGTACCGCTGCTTCCCCCTCCCGCTCCCTTCATGCGAGAAGTCTGCGAGCTTAGTCGGCTACCCCGAACAAGAATTATGGTGCATCTCTGTCGCTGACAATGATGTTCCAGGACCTTTCATTTGGGTCGAATATCGCTACGAATTTTTATGAGGTTTGACTAAATTCGAGAGAGAAGAATCCGATACTAAGAGAAAAAGACGTAACACGCCACCTTCTTTTTTTAAATATTATTTTTACTTTTTTTTTTTTTAATTTAGGGACCGTACTGGCTTGTTTCAAGATAGCTTCGACTACACTGAACGCGTTGGCAGTTCGACATGTGCAGCTTTCCCTGTTCAAGGGCTCAGAAATGGTCTAGCATGTTGTTTCATCCAATATCTTACAAACTCCATAAAGTCACATTTCATAATCTCTGCGCCACCAGCACAGAGAAAGAACTGCGGAGCTCATCTTTTGGAGCATCGATATTTAGGCAAACGACACAGCTTTTCAGCAGTAACAGCAACTTATTCCCACCCTGCGTCATACCATGACCCGAAGAGTTTGTACTCGAGTCAACTGGATTATGAGCGCAAGCGAGGCTGGTCGCGACGAATCATGCGGCTCTTCATTTTTTTGTTAGATTGCCCCTCACCTATGATTTGTCCAAACTGATGGCCTCGATGCGAATGCTGATGCCGTCCACCGACGCTGTTCCCCAACAGGCATGGGACGCCACGCGACGGCGGCCGCTCTGCTGGCCGCCTTCCTGGCCACCGCGTGCAGAGCCCAGATCTTGAACCCTCCGTACTTCAACCTGGCCGAAGGCCGCACCATCTGGGCCACCGCCACGTGCGGTGACTCTGCGTCGCCCGAGCTCTACTGCAAGCTAGTCGGAGCCAACTTGGACAAGCAGGATAACCCCCACATCAACCTGATCCAGGGACAGGTGTGCGACCACTGCGACGGCACGGACCCTCGACGAGCCCATCCGCCCGAGAACGCCATCGACGGCTCCGAGCACTGGTGGCAGAGCCCGCCGCTTTCCCGAGGAACCCGATTCAACGAAGTCAACCTCACCATAGACCTCGGACAGGCGAGTGCCTCTCGATGCTTTCCTATCTGCGTGTGGCGGGAGCGGCTATTTTGGAGCGCCCCCGCCCAGCCAGATGGCTCTCGTGGAGGCGGATGAGCCATGGGCCCGCCGTCGCGCCCATGCTTGGCCTGGATGTTCCTGGGGCTGTCGGTAGGGGTACCAGTTTTGGGAAGTGAGGGGAGACTCTAGAATCTTCGGAATGAGAAAGAGGATTCCTTTCTCGAGTTAGTTTTGCTGCTTTGGCTCAAGATTATAACTCTACGACGTCTGTAGCTACGCAGCCTTCCACCATTGATTTATAAATACCGCCCAACACATCCAGTAGTTGTCTGTGTTTTTCATCAGCGAGTTTCCCAGTGGCAGGTGCGACGCTATAAACGAAGGTTATTTGTAAACACCGATCAGGGTATACGTTTCTTCTGTTACTCGTTTTTTAGAATAAATGGTAAATCTCAAGGTTTCGGTTAATGGCATGCATTAACCGAACGGTTAATGGCATACCTTAACCGTTCGCACCATCTTTTGCATACAGCGGCATTCATTTTATTTCGATGAAATCGACGTTTATCGGTATTTACATTCGAAAACGAAAGAATATGTCCAGAAAGATCTTCAAGTCCTCATGATCTCACATGTACGAATGTCAGGAATACAAGAAAGTAGACGCCCATTTTTCGGTTAAATACACAAAGTTATTCTTACAATCAGGATGTGCACACGAGCTACAGAGCCTATTCCACATGCACCGGAGCATGCTTTTTTCATGGAGTTAAGAGCATGCGTAAGCTTAGTCTAGGGCAGGGGTGGCCGGATGGACATACGCAGAGGGTGATGAGAAACGTTTGAAGAGAACAGTCCCAATAAAGCGTGGCAGTTTTTTTTTTTTTTATTCCTTTCATGTTGGTTGTTTGCCCCAGTGAATTCCACTGATAAAGCGCTTGGTCATTACAAGTGTTTTCATTGTTCGTCCCGATCGTGAGACTCGGACTTTGTACTTCAACTCGTCTTACGTCATTTTAGTCATGAGCAGATTAGTTAAGTGTCTTACCGTCAGGGTCGCACGCTTTTTCGATTTTACCACCGACATTGCTGAGAAGAGTGCCTTACAGCAGCACGCACGTTAATCCGAATATCGACAGAAGAAGCAATTGCTAGGGCGGCACACGGCAGCTAAAACGCAAGGTACATTTTAAGAGCACCACAGCTTGGCGACCACTGGTCTAGAGTTAATTGAAACGCTTTTCTTTTTAAATATGTTATACTTGATTTTGTTACTTTTAATTAGAACCCTCGTCAAGCTTTGCAGCCTCTGCCTCTCATCCAAACGTACCCACACACATACAGACACACAAAATGCTACTCTATACTCAGCGTTAATTATTTTGTGCCGCGTTGTCAAGGCTAGCATAACTTCCACAATGCTGCAGCCGGGGCTGCCAAACGGAGCCTTTCTCGCGCAAGTAGCTTTGAAAACGTTGAAGCGCTGCTGAAGCTACCCTAGCCTCGGCTGCGTAGCGCATAATCCACCGCTTTGACGAGACATCAAAGACCTGGGCGTTGCACTAAAGCATCGCGCACGTGCTACAGGCGCGTCCACTCCGACACCACACGAAGAAACCGTCCCGTCACGACGACAGCTCTGGATGTCTTTCACGTGGAGTCGCAGACCACCGCGGAGAGAAGGAAACCCAGAGCGGCCTAAAAGAAGGGCCGCCGGGTGTGCTGCTTCTCGATGTCTCTCCCTCCGGCCCTTCGTGTCTGCGTGTACGTTAGGACTTGGGAGGCGGCGTGGTCGAGGGAACTAGCCCCCCTTCCGAGAAGGGCTCCCCGCCGCCGCCTTGCTGCGACGCCCCTAGCTTGCGTTTGGCGCCCCCCCTTTTTCTTTCTCTTCTTTTTTTTTCTTCTTTCCGGCAACGTAATGCGTCCGAGTAACCATCTTTCCTCCTCCTCCCCAGTCGTCAGAAAGAAAAAAAAGCGAGAGTTTTTGGTGATTTAGCGTTTGGGATGAACCCGAGGCAGCCTTACGTTTTTTCTTAGCCGGCTGTAAAGTGGATTATAATAGAACGCGTTCGTTCGATCAGCCGTGTGTGAAAATCCTCGTAGTTCAAGGTCACTTGGTGGCAAAAATGCTGTAATTGTTCGAGTTCTTTTTTCTTACATTTTATGCGTTAACTTTTCATCCAACGTGCATGTGTAGTCATAGGCGTAGACTACAGGGGGGGGGGGGGGGGGGGGGGGGAAGCATCGGGGCTCGTTCCCCCCCCCCCCCCCTCGCCCCCGGGCCATGATCCTTACCGAGACGCTGTTTACGTGCCATGTAACGAGCTTCTAGTAGTGGCATCATGTAAACAAAATAACGCCTACGTTGCCTTTATTGACAAAATGCATGGGAAATGGAATCCCAGCGTGCTTTCGTTAGCTTCAATCTCCAGTTCTGGCGAGAAGGTAACGCGGCATAAATCACTTCTACGTCCGCCTGGTCTGCTTCCACAGCAGCCTGCCATTTTGCGATGTCCCACTCACCAGAACAAAAACGGTCTGTTCATCGTCGTGGTACCGGCGATGAACACACGGCTACGCTTGCACGGTGATTGACATACAGCGATGGACACATGGCGATATACACGCGCTGTAAAATGTACCCCCTAAAATAAACTGCTGATAATTGCCGGTGTAAAAAAAAATTTCGCGGCAAAGCACCCCCTCGGAGAGCTTCTCAGCCTGTCCTCCCCCTCCCCCCCCCCCCCGGGAAAATGGAAAGTCTACGCCGCTGTGTGTGGTCACAGCAAAAACAATGGTTGTCACGTTTACCGCTCAATTACGGTAAATACAGTTCAAAGAATATTTTGGGTACTCTGACTGCAGTCATCCTTTTTGCTTTCTTTTATTTATTTATTATTTTTTTTTTTTTGAGGGAGGGGCCATAACACGCCGCATTTTACGGCGTGTTATTTTATCGGCTATTTTACAGAGCCGCTCACACAACACTACATGCTGCTCGTTATAGACGAATTACACAGGCGGGACGTTTCTTTTTTTTTTTTTTTTTAAGTTTTCAAACTGGATTTCTGCCCTTCAGTTCGGGGGGCACGGTATTTACATATTAACACCGACAGCTGATTCAATTCAAAGTAGATCTGTTCGCTTCATAATTACTCTCATTGCACTGCCGGTGAAACATCTATGAAATTTAGTTTGAACCCGCGTCACCTTTTTCTTGCGTGAAAAGCTGATGCCTCGCTTCTACATATCGCCACATCTCGATCACCAGCACGAAATTCATTTGACGCAGGTCGTGCCATCTCGCTGTAAGCACCCTTCAGAAATGAAGGGTGTTCTCGCTTCGCAATAGCACCCTTTTCCACTCCCTTTTTGCACCCTTTAAAAATGAGGGGCATTCCACACAACATCCGCTTATTTTACGATTAAAAGGGGGCGTCACTCGAAATAAAGGCGTTGAAAGGGTGTAGCCACGTAGGTATGTCTCTTTATATTCTCGAGGGTGTAAAATTTCCCAGTGTATGGGATCTAGGAACGCCTTCTGCTCGCTACTGATCGGTGCAAGAGTCAGTGATATATGTCTATATAGAAAGGGAGTTGGGCAGCTAGCTTTGCAGTGAGGATTTGACGCCCCATGTGAAGTGTGAAAGGCGTTTGAAACTAAAAAAAGGGAATACAGCACGTAGTCGGATCATAACCTGGCGTAGGTTCCAGAATTTAGCGTGATGCGAAAGAGGGGATACGTTTTTTATACTTCTTTTAATTTTTTCTACGTTATTGCTTTTGATTAATGTTTCAAACAAATTCACAGTTGATTATATTGACCACCTGTGAGTGCCAGTTGATCATGTTAACCACTTGTGTGTTCCAGAAAATTGACATCTCGTGTGTCATTCATTAAAAGGCGAATCAGGGGGGCGATAGTCGTGCTTTGAAAATGCGGCTTCCTAAGCTTTCGGTACAAATAGTCAGCAAGTCCAAAAGATCTCATTTCCTTTTTATGTCACGGTCCGGACCATCCTAGCAGTTCTGGAGATCGGATAAGCCTCTCCCGAGATTTGAGATGAAGCTTCAGGCACTGGCAACAATGATTTTAGGCAACAAGATTACTAAAAAGTGTCTTTACTGTCGTTACCATGAAACGTATTCATTTGTGGCTCCAGACACACAAAAAAAGAAAAAAAAAAGTTGAGAGATTTTTTTTAGGTTTGCGCGTTGGGGGCAGCAGCTGTCCCACAGGGCTCGGGGGTAACGGGAGCCCCGTGTCCTTGAGGCACGGCTCAGTCAGACATCCTGGGAAGCCGAGACCGCGCCTGCCTCGGAATCGGACACCGCTCTTCCCTGACAGGCCGCGTCGCCTCTTCTCCGCGCTGCTCCGAAGCGGCGTCTCGGCCGATAAAACTGAATGACCCGGAGAGGCTGCAGATTCGCCCGGTCTCTGTCCGATAAGATGGCGCTCTCGGGCACTTCTCGCCGTCGAGAGATACGGCCAGGAGAAAGCCGGTCGGCACGGGCGAGGCGCGGCTGCTGCGGCACTGCCCCTGTGGAGAGTCCCCTTTCAACTCGAAGTGCTCAAATTGTCTCGAGATACGGAGATATGGAGACGCTTATCTCCATCGCCGGAGGGGAATTGGGCCGGTGCAGTTCGCAGGGGCAGCGCTGTACGATTCCTCCAGTTATGGGCAGAAAAACTGGGGGTCGGGGCCATATATGGCCGAACTTTTGCCGAATCGAAATTCGGGGCCGAATTTTGGGATTCGGCCCATCATTAGAGATCACATCATCACGAGGAAACTTTTCAAAAGATTTGGCAAAGATTCCGCAAAAATACATTGTTACCAGACTTTATAATGATGTTTAGTTTTTTTTTCCGGCGCAAAAAAGTTTTTTTGTTTTTTCTTCTTCTTAACTGAAATGCAACATGTAATCCGTATTGACACAGTTAATACTCAATAAGGGGATATTCTACAAGATGATTGTATCGGCGTAGTTTTTGTGTGTTTACTGGCAATTTTAGTGACTGCTTGCAGAAGTGGCATGACAGCGAGGTTGGGCAGTAGCGGGCGCAGTCACGAATCACGCTCAGTGATTTCTTTTGTTTTTCTGAAAAAAGAGCGTCTATATTTTTTTTTGTGTGATATATATATATGGGTGATTTCAGATAAGATCGACCAAAGGGTGGCTGGTCGACATTTTTAAATCAACTGATGTTTTTATATGACATTGTCTAGTGTCTGGTATAAACGAATCCACACTTAGTTTTGACCAGAAAAAAAATTTGGAGACAAGAAAAATCGTAAGGCAGGGAGAGGTCGCGCACTGATGGAGGGGGAAAGTTTGAAAGTGAATAATTTAAACAATAAAATTAGGAAACTTTTAAAACTTTTTACAAACAAACTATGGGTACAACTTGCTTGTAATATAAAGTAATAATATTTATTAAAAATTTATTTAGTTTTCTAAAAATTGCCAAACATGCCTGCTCGAACGACAAATGGCAAACTTTGGAAATCTGTATCTCATGAAATAATTTAATCATTATGATATAATTTGCAGATATTATTCTACTAATATATAGCTAATATTTAGAAAATAACTAAGGTATCTGTGTGATACAATAGTTAGGATATATTTAGTCAAACATGGAAAAAAAATCAAACAAAGAAAAATTCCGATGCGAATAAAAAAAAAACACCACCCTCGATTTTTTTTTTAAATTTAGGTAACCTGTTATACTCTATTTCGGCATTCATTTCCATTAAAAACATGTTGCATCATTTTATTGAGAAAGAAGATACAACTCCCCAAAGTAGGGTCCTTTTTCAAAGCCTACACTTAGCAGTGTCCTATACAAGAAGTGACTCTGAGTTCCAGTTTCATGAAACTTGCACAAATCTTTTATATACATTTATTCAGATGAGGTCATTGATAAAAAGAGCGATCGGTCACACAGTAAAAGGGAGGAGAAACTGCATACAGCATTTTACATAAGCGTACAAAGTGGTATCATATCAGAGACCAATGATTTCAGAAAAGATGATGCAGTGTGAAGTTGTACCTTCCGGTATATTTTACATCTAGAGTAAAATAAATAACTTTACTTCCACACACAAAAACAAAGATATAATAGTAAGATATTTAGGTTGGCTGTGTATTTCCGATTACAAACAATTTCAGGTGACGGATGCCATAGTGCCTAACTGGAGCAGCTTCGATGCTCTCGGTGTATGAATGAATCGTGGCAAGCCGATATATTTTATCCTGCTCGAGGATAACATTTTGGGATTTTTTTTTATAGTTATCAGATAAAAATTATTAGTAACCACCAACAAAAACAGTAGGTTAAATACCCCGTGAAGAAAAATGTGATAAACAAGATGTCCCTGCATGCATTCAAAATGAGCAGTCCTTGGGAAATCGAATTCGGCACTTTACGCTAAGGTTTTCCTCGCTGTACCCATTTAATAAAGTTGCTTCCAAGCAGATCCGACTGTCCGTGCTACATATACGTCACAGGTCCCTTCTGTTGATGACTTGCTGAGCCGCCACGCGTGCCAAGACTGAATGCCAGGGAAGGCGCGCACCGTCAGCCACTCTTCTTTTTTTTTTGTTCACGATACCGAACAACCTCATTTTCGTCCAGATATACAAGATGCACGCCTTTCAGTTTCTTTGATAGAACGCTCACCATTGTCCTGGCCGTCTGAATTGCGCTTACTGAACGTTCTCTCAGGTTGTTCAGCGTGGCCTGGTGCTTCACGAGTCCGCCAACTCCGTCACATGCATTTTTCCCATGTCCAGATGCAGAAAATAACCACTGGGCTTGTGGGCAATCGTCCTTTGCAAATTGGTGAAGCTGGTAGCGATTCTTGAAATGACTGGCGGCGCCGTCACTTACGTACGTCACGTAGGAGTATACCGCAACGTTGTCTTCAACCCACTCCTTCACTTTTTCTAGAGCCAAGCAAGCGTGAGCGGCGTCGTGACACAGGTCCTCACTGGTGATGGCAAAGCTGTTTGTAGATTTTCTTGTCGTCACTACACATGTAAATATCGAAACTTGTTTTTTTTTTTTTTTCCAGTGATATGCTTGCACTTCGTCAGGAAGCACGATGGTCCAGTTTTCGGCAAAGTCAAAATGAAAGACAATGCTCCCGCGTTGCATGCACTGTTTTTCATCGTAGATCGCTTTACCTTGCGTTTGCCGGATATGGTTGTGAAGTACCCAACTTCCAACCGTCACTTGGATGACTTTTAGGAAAGTCTCAGGTTCCAAAGTTTTTTTCACAAGGTCGCCGGACTCCCATGTTGCAAGCACAATATCTTCATCCTCCGGGATATCAAGTTCCTGGAGTGTAAGAAACTGGCCTTTTGGGCAGTGATCACAGTCTCCTTGAAGGCACAGTTCTGTTGCTGGGTCGCACAGAAATGCCGAGTTCATTTCACCAGTGTTGAATGTTGAGCCTGTAACGTTCTCTAGAGCGGCAATACAAAGATAATAATTGACGCAGCGCACACAAACGCACACTTCCTGGTGTGGAATACATTGGACCCATCTAGGGCGCAACGAATAAAATTTCGTTAGCCCAACGCCAGAATCGGGATGCTTGTCTTTGTATATACGGAAGGCCTCTCGTATTGAGCGTGTCATAAAGCGCTTTGGCATGAACGTTTTCTCTCCGTTGAGCATGACAGAGATGACGTCCTTCTGGTTGGGACTTTGGCGCGAACATTGTAGCTCGTCTTTCGTGAAGTACTCTAGGGCAGCAGACAGGTTCTCAGGGCTCACCTTGCACCTCGTGTAAGGATCCGGCTCATACCACACGCCATGCTTTTCCTTGAGTTTTCGGGATTTACTGATGAGGTACATTGAGGCCTGTGGAATCATCTTTTGAACCTCATTCTTCGTCAGTGTTGACGGCAGGAGTGTAAGCAGTTGACAACGTTCCCGGAGAGAGGTGGCGGTTTCAAAGGCCTGCCGAAAGTTGTCCACCCACTCAGTGCATGTGGAGCATGTTGGTTCGGACGACCCCGATGGTGCGTCCCTGTTGTACGCAATACGTAGCCTTGAGCGTATATTCTTGACAGCAACCTGCTCCAGTTCTGTCTGCTTTCTCTTGACATAGGCAGGCCTGTCCCGACTTCTTACGACGCTTGGTTGTCTCAGCGGTGACACATCTGTAGGTAGTATGCTGCGATTTAGATCTTCAATTGCTTCTTCAGCTGGCACAAATATGTCAGGGCACTGCTCTGAGCTTCGCATCGAGATCTCCTTAGTGATGTGCATGAAGCAATGGTAGCACAGGTAGTCCGTCGCACTCACTTTGGTGGAACAGTCAGGCGGAAGAATTTGCTTCAACGAGTTTAGGTCCAACTCGCCAACACTTCGAAAATTCCGCTGCTTTGGTATAGTCTTTTTGTGTTTGCAAAAGTAATCTGCACAAAACACTCGTTCGGAGCTCCAGGACGTCTTCATAATGTATACATAAATAATAGAAATTAAACCCCAACTGATGGCATATAATTGCCAAGTGAAAGAACTACTGGGTGCACAAGTGACAAGTCCGAGGCTGAGGAGCTCACTCACTGCAAACGTACATTTGAAAAGAGAGGTCACAACTGAGGCTGTCGGTAAAGCTTGATCCACGTCAAAGGAAGAAAGAGGGAAAGTCTCCAGACAAAAAATTGTGGTCAGCGGCCTTCGAAAAAGACTTTCCGGAATCGCACTGTCGTCCCTCCACGCGCTGATATGAAAGCACCCGAGCTTCTACCACGTGGTTCATGACACAGCCTGAGCCATGTCGGCGACCGGTTCGCGAGGGGTTGGCGGTGGGGTTAGGTTGATGGTCACTCGGATTAGCCCTTGCTGTACTGAGCTACCGCCTGCAGTGCCTTATCGCCGGCTGGTGTCAACAACGAGAACACACACACCCTGTCTACACCAAAACTACAAGCGTTCACCGCACACGCGTCGCCGCCGCTTTTAAGCTTTTGTGAAATTGCTTTCTTTTGCCGCGGAGAACCGCCTTATCTTAACTACGCGCCTGAAATCCTTCCAGGCGGGCGTACACAATATCAAGCGTTTCGAGAAATGCCCGTGAAGTAGAACTATGGGAAAATTCGGAGCCCGCGATGTCGATATCGTCGCCGTTGTGTTAGTACGCCGTCGCGTACTGCAGTCCCCCGTTGGGGGAGGGGGGGGGGGGGGCGGTCTTACTACGATAACATGGCGACAGCGTTTACACTCTATGTATTTACGCGAGGCTCGAGTATTTGGGGATAATGCTGCCGGTTGGTGTGCCCCTTTGTGCCTGATATTATCGCCCGTGACGCCAGCGAGTGAGATGGCGACAGGCATGACTGCTCAGTAAACAGGCGTCGGCGGCCATGTTTTGCTGGTTGAAGCGAACCCCCTTGTCCTTGACAGCGAGCGGGGAAATGCGAAAAAAAGATTGTATCGGCCGTTTTGCCAGAACTAGCGACGAGTGTCGTCTGCGGTTTCTGGCAACTATTTTGCCATAATCGTGAGCTTAGCGAGGAAATGATTTTTGCTAGCCACAGAACACTACCACGCAGAAAGGGAATGCTTGAACATGTTTTTGTTCTGGATATATATCAGGGATATATATGAGAGAGAGAGAGAGAGATGAAGGTAGAGCGGAAGAGGGAATAGCATATAGTGTCGCAGGAGAATAAAGTAAACAAAGTTCCTAGTGGCCGATGGCTGCATGATCTTTTCTCGGATCACTAGTCCGTAATATGATACCTCTTTGTACACAGTAGTTTCTCCTTAATTTAAGTGTGTGAACGATTTCTTTAGTTATCATTGGCCTTTTCTGAATAAAAATATATAAAAGATGTGTGTTGGTTTCATGAAACTGGAACTCAGAGTCAGTTCTTGTATAAAACACTGCTAAGTGTAGGCTTTGAAAAAGGACCCTACTTTGGGGAGTTGTATCTTCTTTCTCAATAAAATGATGCAACATGTTTTTAATGGAAATGAATGCCGAAATAGAGTATAACAGGTTACCTAAATTTTAAAAAAATCGAGGGTGGTGTTTTTTTTTTATTCGCATCGGAATTTTTCTTTGTTTGATTTTTTTCCATGTTTGACTAAATATATCCTAACTATTGTATTACACAGATACCTTAGTTATTTTTTAAATATTAGCTATATATTAGTAGAATAATATCTGCAAATTATATCATAATGATTAAATTATTTCATGAGATACAGATTTCTTAGAAATAATGGAAACAGCGCGCAAACGACAAGGACGGGAGGAAAAGGAGTACACAGGACGAGCGCTGAACACTACTTGCTACTTGCATATATATATATATATATATATGCAAGTAGGTAAGACGACATTATAACTACTATTTATTATTCGTCGCTCCAATCTTTGTAAAAATCCCCAAACATGCCTCCGCGAACATCTGTGACCTAAATTGGGGATTTTTTTTAGTCAACTATGTTCAGTTGTTTTTCAAATAATACCACTTGTAGAATTTTTGATTGCCTTCCAGAATATGTAAAGTTTGTGTCTTAATCTTGTACGAGTACTGAGGAATAAGTTATGAAACAGAAAAGGTTTTCACTTTTCGCTTAATTTCAGCACGCTGTATATAAAAAAAAAACAAAAAAAACATGTTTTTGATTTTTTTTTTTTTTTTTGCGTCGCGTTCTTTTTACACCCTTCTTTTAGCCAGAATACATTCCGTTAGAGGTATTTCCCTTGATTTTGAGTTTTAAGCCTCTAACTATGCTAAAAAAGAGCAAATGCCAATGGTGGCTTTTGACGATTTTCGTGTGTGGCGTTTTTGAACCACTCTCAATCTCAAAGTATGTAAAAAAGAGAGCCTCTATTTTTTTGTGATATATTCAAGTTGGTAAAACGACATTATAACTACTCTTTATTGTTCGTCGATCCAATTTTTGTAAAAATCCCCAAACATGCCTCCGCGAAATTTATCGGAAGATTAGAGATCTCAAAGTTTCCAATCTTCCGATATATTTTGGTGGGCAACGCTAACTTATAAATGACATTTTTTTTTTCTAAATAAAAGTACTTTTAATGATATTGAGTCATTTTGTTGCTGGCAATAATCCCTGGAGAAGGGGAACAAGGGATACTAAGGACACACAAAAATCTCCAAACACAGCTATACTTCGTGTCACTAGTTGCGTGCAGTACAGGCGAAGGCAACACCAGGCGAGGCACTCGGAGCTGGGAAAGAAGAGGGAAACCTCCTCTCCTCTCTAGCGTTCCTCGTGCTCTCTCCTTTGAACCCTCGCCCTCCTCTCCCGCCCCGCCCCGCCTTCCTAGTGTTCGACCTTTCTCTCTTCACCTGGCGTTGCCTTCTTCTGCGCTGCACACAACTAGTGACACGGAGTGTAGGTCACTGGTGCGCGACCGAACAAATCTGGCTGGTCCTGGTATCGAACCAGGGACCTCCCCATCGCCAGTGGAGCGCGCTACCAACTGAGCCAACCGGGAGTTAGACGTCAGTAGAGCGAAGAGGTTTTATCAGCTGCCACCATTCTAACACCAACGTGCAACAACCCATCGGCACAATGTCAAAGACAGAACGGGATGATATGTGGTACAGTGCTCTTAATTTCTACAAATGTTCTTATATAACACATTCCACATCCAGGAAGCAGTGTTCAGCGTGGAGCCTAAAGATGTGTGCATGTTCAGATAATATTTAAAGCCCTGTGAGAAGAATTCAACTTTGTCGGTAAACACGATGGCAACACATTTTCTGGGATGGATCGTTTGGTAGCGAGCGCTCGCGTCTCAGAACCCAGATATACTGGAGTCGATCCCCACCCCTGCCCGTTTTGATATGCACTGCGCTCGTGTACCACTACTGCGTGATGCACGCGTTAAATACCCTACGCTAGCAGTGCACGGCATTGATGAACTACTTGCCACTGTCTAAACGCAAACACAACACAATTTTTTTTTCCGTGGCGCTTTCACATTTGCTATTCAGTGTTTATTGTTGCTTGTGATTTTAATGATTTCTGCTTTTCGTGTATGCTGAGCAATTGTGAACCGCTAACAGGGCCACGCCAGGCAAAGTATATCGTCAGGCAGAGCCATCTATCCATCCACTTTACCGTGTTATTTTTTTTTTCTTTCCCTTCCTGTTGTGTGTGGATATATGTGAGTGAACTGAAGGGTTTTTATTCCGACATGCGGGGCATCATGTAACTCGTTAACCTCGTCCTTGACGCATCGAACGAGGAGGGCGGGTGTGACGTTAATTTTTTAGGGAGGGTAGACGCGATGATGATGTGTTCTTACTTCCGGCTAGACAGGGGCCCACTTGCTGCCTCCTTGAGAGAACCAGCGGGCGGAAACCGGCAATTTGCGCCAATTAGCGAGCTCTCCGCTCATGTCTCTCAAGGCAGACCGAATTTCTCTTCAGCGTTCACTCACAGACTTGGTGAGTCGAACGAATCAAACCCAATTTAAGTAAACCGCAAAAATTAGTTTTGCACGCAACAACTCCGCAATGTACCCCGTTGGTGAAACGCGGTGTTACATTTGATTTGTGAAGGAAAAATTTAGCTTCGCCGAATGTTAGACTTAAAATTGATACATTTTCTACCATGGAAGAAAGCCTTTCTCATATCAAATAAAAAGGTAAAAACAAAAGACGTTTGAGTTTTCGGCAAGTCTGTTGATCTAATTGTTTAACAGGAACGGAGCCGGAGGAGGAGGAGGAATAAACGTCTTTATTTGCCTGCAGAGCTAGGTCAAGCCTAGCCGGTGCGGCCCTTGGGAATGGAATAGAGCCTTTTGAAAAGTGCGCGCCATCACTGCTGCGCCAATTATATCGGAGTGCCCCATTGCTTGATCAGGTAATGAATCACGCGCTTGAGAGCTAGTGACAAATGCGCGTGCACGATTGGCTGTCACTTTCCCCCTACTCTCTTTTCACGCTACACACACACTATCACGCGCTTCGTGCCCAAGAAATGGCTCTCGCCAAAGTTGCTTTAGGGCACGGCTTTAGGGGGAAGTTTGATCGCCCGCTTTGCCCAGACCAGGGCACCGCGCAGAAACCGAATTCGGGAGGAGTGGGGCGTCTGTGCATACGCAGTACCGACAGCAGCGCCACCGCAGTAACCCGACGTCAGTGAGTTGATTGTTCGGGCTGTTTTTATAGCGCTTAGTTCCATTTGTGTCCAAAGCTCTAGCTTTCTCCGGTAGTAGCTCAAACACGGTGTAAGAGATACCTCTGACACCGTGAGGCGAGCGACATGCAGAGAAGTGAAAGCCAAAGCAGATTTGCACCACTCTACATTGCCACGGCCGCTGGATCTGAAAGAAGATCCAGTGGCAGTTCGCGCTGCGCGACACTGTTAGCGCCGTTAGCGCGAACAAGCGATCGTTAGTATTTCCTTTCTCTCTCCTAAAATCGAATTGGAATCCTGGTGTGTTGGAAAGCGTTTACCCGTGGTATCACTGTAAGCAGTAAAAGTTAGTTAATGCTCAAAACAATACCGCGTGCAAATAAAATGAAGAAAAAAATTGAAAAAAAAAAAAGTGCTGATGTGTTCGTGCCAACGTTACTAAAACACTCAGTTGGGAAACTCCCATAGCTTTCAAAAAGTGGCCCCAAACTGTCTCCGAGCGCCGAGCTAATAGGGAGTTTTCGTAGATCGTTTTTGCCGTCCCGCAAGGCCCTCCGCAACCCGCTACGATAGCGGGAACTCCACAGTCAAGGCTATCGGCGCGCAGGCGCAGTATCAACTTCTTCGTAGCGGAACGCTTAGCGGAGGAGGCAGCGCGGTCTACGAAAACTCCCTAATGACGAACACAACACCACCAAGAACTGATACAGCGGTAGGAATTACAGAGTGTGCCATTCCCGATTCCCTGGCGGACGCGCCGCGTTGAACTACCCAATTTAAAATGCACCTAGGGCGGGACGTGCTACCTGAAAGGCCCGCTGAGGCATGGTTGTATAAAAACAATATTAATTGTGCCGCAAAACTCTGCAAACTAAAGATTTTAAAAACATAACGCGCCCCTCTTTTGGTACTAAACTCTAATAAATTTCATACAAAAAGAGTCTTTTTCGTTTGTTTTTACGCAAAAACAGGCTTTCAAAAAGCTCAAGGTGACCACAGTACAGACAAATGATAAAGAGTGGCGCTGTTGTCGCATTTAGCTTAAAGCCCCTTGATAAAGGCCTTTTTTACAAGTACCGCCAACCATTGTTGTGGAAACGCGCGAGACACGTGCCGCGAGCGCGTGCTCCGCCGCCATTCGCTTCCAAGGCCCGCTCATTTCAGTGCTGCACCGCCATTTGCTTCCAAGGGCCGCTCGAGACATGGGCCTCGTGCGCTCGCGCATTTGACGCTACTTGCAAGAGACGTAAACACGTCTAGGGGCTTTAATTTAGCTCGGTCTCGGTGGACGCCAGCGGCCCAGGTTTCGACGGCGAGTTTCCCAACTGAGTGTTTTAGTAACGTTGGTTCGTGCTAGCACGCGCAGTGTCACAGCCGCTGGATCTCTTCCTTCGAGGTGCTTCGAAGAGCCGTGACAAAGTTTTGAAACCGAAACTAAACCCGCACACTGTGGCTGTCTTTCGAAAGAAGCCCAGCTTAGGTTTTGCAAATAAAGGAACCATATTGCCATTAACACATTCATATTCTAAATTAACACGTTCCACGTCAATGGCTGTGTTCCAAATCTTACCCTAATGGATCCGAGTTACTCCGGCGGATCGTGTCACGTGACAGCACAGATTGAAAAACGCTGGACGCGAGTAGGTTTCAGAATGCCAAGGGTACAAAACCCTTACCCTGGAGTATGATCAAGTAAATTTTGGAACACGGCCAATATCTACAGACATGTAGTATTTAACATTTCAATAGACCCCTAAAAATAATTCCCGCTATAAAGCACGAAATCTCGGTCAACCTGTTCACCAACTCTGTGTTTTTCCGAACGGCCATTTTGCTCGCAGACGATTTGCGGTTTTGCAAGCGTTGCAGAGGCTAACGGCAGGGTGCTGTAGATATGTTTTTTTACTCGTTAGTCATCATTCGCCGAAGAAGTTGTTTTAAAACCCTGTGTAACCGTTGAGACTTGCCGTTGTGAACACGTTAAAAATTTCACAAAAGCGCAGTGCTGCAGAAAAAAGGTACAACTCGTCGAAAGCAGGTTTCGCCGGTCTAGCGGTGGGATCAAAGCTTCTTTGGCACGCCGAAGTGCTGCATCTCTGTGCCTTCGCACGCTTGGATACCAATCAAGAAATGACGCCGTGTGGTTGTGTTTTGCGAGTGCAATGTGTGTGAAGCCGTATGTACATCTGGGCAGCGTTTTACCAAATACGATTTGGTTTTACTTTTACTTTGTAACTTGCGGCACTCGCGGTTCACAACGGGCTTGATCAATACCACCTAGAACACAAGGCCTGCGCGTTTCCTCCTCTAAACGTCATCACTAGTAGATCCCCTCAGCGCCCCCTAGCTAGCCCGGATGAGCAACGTCGTCTGCTACATCGTCTGCTCCATCGCCTGCTTCAGTGGTTTGTGTAACAGATAATGAAACAGATGCTCACGCCGAGTGTCTCTTGCAAATAGCATACGATGAAGTTAGACGTTCACGTGGAGCGTCAAATGCATGAGTGAAATTGCCTTACTGCTGCGCGAAGAGCTGAAAAGCCCTTCGTTGGACGCTGGACGCTGACACTGGACGCCATTTTCGGGTAGCTGCTTCGAAGCGTTCTACCGCAGAACGAGCGCGCGCGCTAGAAATGCGCGTCTCAAAGCCAGGAGCGCGTACTAGCTCGCGCTCCTGGCCGAGGGAGCGTTCGCGCGCACGTCGCAAATGCACTGGAAGCTCGCTATCAGCTCGCGCTCAGCAGTCACGCACACAGCTGCGGTCGCAAGTGAATGCGACGTAGTTGCGACGCGGCTCCTACTCTCGTCAAGCTTCGGGGTGTTTGCCGCTTGGGGCGGGTCGGGGACCTACTAACGAAACGTCATGCGCAGGCCTTGTCTTCTAGGTGGCATTGGCTTGATCCTGTGTCCAGTGGCGACGGAAGAGGAGGGGAAGGAAGGGAGGGGAAGGGAATGGCATCAGCGGCGCGGTTTTTGTTTTGTTTAAGTGGAAGCTCCTCCCACCCCTTTCCACTTCAGCGGAGCGAACGGTGGAAAGGAAGTCGGCTCCTCTCCCGCGTCAGCTTTACTAAAGTGGAAAGAGGTGGGAGGAGCTTCCACTCCGTTCTTATGGCAATCAAATCAGTTAAATCTTTACTTTTGTTGTGGCCTTTTCCTGCTGCACTGTGCTTTCATAAAAACATTCACGAGTTCTCAACGGCAAGTCTTAAGCCTTACACGGTGTTCTAAAAATCTTCTTCGACAAATCACGACGAACGAGTATAAAATGTGTCTTCAGCACGCTGCCGCCAGCCTCTGTAACGCTAGCAGAACCGCTAATCGTCTACGAGCAAGATGGCCGTCCGGTGGCTTCACTCGCTGGAGCGGGAAGCGCGATCCATCAATTGTCATTGAGATGAGCGGGAACACTGACTGATCTCTGAGCGGGAAGCTGGCGGGAAGCGCAACGGGGAAGCGAGATCAATGTTCTGCACGGACTGCTTTGTTGATCTGATGACGAACAGCAAGTTCCAAGTGTTGAGAAGTATGAGCAGCGCAAGTGCCAACACGAAAAACGGCGATACGAAGGTTCGGACCCGTCGTTCCCTCGAGCTTTGAGAACGGTTGGGTTTGGTAACGTACGACGTGTGCGAGAGGGATCGGGCGGTGCGTTGGCGGTGCACACACCGAGCCGTCACCCACTTTCGCCACTGAAAATGGGTGTCGTCGAAAGGGCACAAACTGGTAAGCTTACGAAGTGTTTCGTCGACTCCTGCGCTCTACTCGGTCCTTCGGAAACGTATCACACACAGCGTCCCACTTTCGCTTCGAAATGGCACTTTTGGCGGTTCGCGAAAACAGTGGGTTACCTTTTTACATAACGTGTAAGTGCGCTAAAAACAGATACTTTCCGAAAAAAGAAAATTAAAAGAAAAATGCGGTTGTAGACAGTATTTTTATACTCGTCTGAGGTGTCGTCTGCTGCATCGACCGCGCGGTCACGTGGGGAAAAACGGCAACACGTGGCTTCCGGAGTCTGACATCACACTCCTCCGGGCTGATAGGTCGGTTTCGGTTCGACCCTGATTATTTGCAACAAATAGCGCAGCAGTGCAGATATACTTCATGCTTCTAAACTGCTATCTTAAATTTTTTTTTTTTTTTTAAATTGTGATTTGGGATGGTGTTTTTGTATTACATCATGATGGAGGGAAAATGTTTACAGTTGAAGAGAATGTAACTTTCTCTTCAACTGTTAAAAAAAAAAAAAAATCATTTGCCCCAGTTTTGGATTAAAATAATCATGGTAAACTTCCACCAGCTCGCCTGCGTACTGACCGTAATTTCATTGTATCAAACTCAACTTCTTTTAAACCAAGATGACTTCCTCTTAGAATGATTTCATAATTGTGAAGTGAAAAGAGTCACAAAACATTAATAATTGTAATAGATCACCCACAGTAATCCACGCAAGTGATTCCGGAAAGGTTTGAATCGAATCACGAACCACAGAATTAATAGAAAATGAACCCCCTAACTATGTTTGGTCATTTCAAGTTTTTCGAGGGTTTCTATAAGCCTTTTTGCACTAGATGGGAGTAAGCGAGGCTTGGGATAGAAAAATTTTATCGGCCCCTCCCGCAGCTAACCCAGTTTGAGTTAACGATTTTCTTGAGCCCACTTAGGGTTTGGGAAAACATGAAGTAACAGTAAATTCTGTACTGGGAGTAGACTAGAAAGTTTCTGTTATGAAATATATGCCCTCAAAGTAAAAGTAGCCTCACCACAATTTTTTTCGACGCGCTCTCATTCCAACCATACATACCTTCACTGAAATGGAAAGTATACATGAAAAAAGAAATGAGTGTGTTACTTTCCAGATGAGCAACCTTTTGTTCAAGGACCTTCTGGCAATCCATCTCAAACCTGATTTGAGAAATGAACCTGCGAGTTGATACGTACCGAGTCAAGTAGTAGAAGTCTCAATTAAAGGGGCAGTGCAACGATTTTCAGACTTTGGCCAATTAACTGCGGAAATTAATCTGCGTCACCTACGGAACGAAAAACCGAAAGCCGCATTTTTTTGCAAGCGCTTGTTCTTATTTTAAAAAAGTGAAACAAATCAAAGGTCGAAGTGCCTCTCAACTTTCCACGCCGACTTTCGAGTGACGTCTCTGGGGGTTCCTGTGGTTTCCCCTTGGGCCCTCTCTTCAGAGACCCCAGCCGCTTCCTCCGCAATTGCCGACTTTCAAAGGATTAGCCTCGTCGAAGGTCGCGGCGAGCGATGGACACAAAGGACGGTTCGCCACGGGGCTGACGGCGAGTGTACCAGCGGAGGGGTACAGGGTTTGTTGACTTCCGCGTATCCCCCAGAGATGCCGTCATTTTAGTTCCCGTAGCCGCCACCGGCGGCTGCAGATCGGCAAATAATTCGTTTTTTGCCTAGCAGTTACGCAGCAGAATAGCCGTTTTTTGGAAAAAGGTGACGCGTTTTGGTCACTTGGGCTTATATAAACAATATAAAAAATGCAAACTGGCAATTTTGTCAACATTAAAACCGTTGCACTGCCCCTTTAAGTTTAGTGAAGGTATATGTTCCTGAAATGTTCTTGGAGCGAAATATAGTTGCTGGTGTCTGAGCTTGGATGGGTGGTGGAAGATGGTCAGGGAAAAACTACCACTAGAAAAGGTATGCTCGGAGTGTCCACTCCGTGACTTTCTTGTGGGTGCCGCCATCTTGGTGCTCCGTGCAGAGCGGGCACAAGTGACGATCGTTCCGTTTAGAAAATGCTTGAGTTCTAGAAAAAGGTGTCGGCCAGCTTGGGCAACATCGTCTTGCTCCATCGTGGTTCGTTCTAACATTTCTGAAGGACAGACAACCACTTCCTGCGGTTTTAGACAGAGCTTCAGGTAACTGACGACAATGACTCTAAGCGCCCAGATTGCTGAAGTGTCATTACTTCGAAGCATAGCTTGTTTAGTGGCTTAAGGTATGTCCACGGAGGTCAACTGACCGGACGTCTTGGGTGCAGGAGTTCCACGTGGCCTACGTGTTTATCAAGATGGCCAACTCTCCCCGGCCCGGCGTGTGGGTGCTGGAACGGTCGACGGACGAGGGCAAGACCTACCAGGCGTGGCAGTACTTTGCGGACAGCTACGCCGACTGCGACACCTACTTCGGCCCGGAGGTGGAGCACGGCATCAGCAGGGACGACTCGGTCATCTGCGAGACCAAGTTCTCCAAGGTGGTCCCCCTGGAAGGCGGAGAGGTCAGTGCCGGGCGTACAGGTCGAGGATGGCCGCTAAGGGAAAGGGGGAAAAGCCTCTGAATTGCTTGGAAAAGCAGAACCAAGGAAAGCCTGCTGAGGAATAGAAGAGGGCTTACACGATGCCGCATGTGAGACAAAGGAATCTCGGTGGCCTGGGACCAGGCGGGCACACAGAGTGAGAAAAGTGATGTTTCCACGTGTTGGAGATTAGAGATGAAAACTGATGTATTCTTGAGAGTCCCACAATTAGGCGGAGGGGTATGGGGACTCGACAATTGCTGCAATGGGCTGATGACGCTGATGATAGAGTGGCACCATCTAGTAACGGTAGCAGACAACACGACCCATGAATGCCATCTGATGTTACAATGCCATACTATGCTGGAAGCGGGCCTTGCATTCATGCATCGAGACTTCTTTTGCACCGGCTTGCTGCTAACAAAAGCACCGGGTGTTTGGAAGAGAATAGAACCGTGCTGTATGCACTGCAAAAATAAGGTGCAGATCGTCTCAATCCTCGCATAACTATAGCATTGGTGGTTCAGACCATCGGATGCCAAAGTTTCGGAACTTAACATTACCCAATCAAAAAGTTATCAGCGATTTTTGGAGGTTTGAAGATGCAAAAACAGAGCACAATCTCTGAGGCGCCTGCCATTAATCTCCACGTATTTGTGTGCTTTTTTTGATTGCCATTCTCTTATTGAAAATGTCTAAAACTTGCTCATAATTCTTTAGTTAGATAATGATAAGTTTTGAAAATCTGGCATCTGGTTTCAACCACTAGGGCTACATTTGGGTGGAGGCTGAGCATATAACAATGCATGGTTTATTTTTGCAGCGAAAAAAACAAGGTTCTGTGTTCTCCAAAATACCCAGTATTTTTTAAATTTTTATTATGGCCATTGTTTGAACATTGTTTTTGGTGCATAAATGTAGCTTTCTCACTTTGACAACCTACTGTAGAATACCGAGCAAGCACCCATCTAAAAGTTAGAGATAATTAAAAGAATGGGGATTTGCACCCTGTTAGGTTTGAGAGCAGAAAAGCAGAAGTGGCACATGGTACGATCGGCCCTTGTTGAATCCAAAAGAACACGGTATGGGGCTCTGGTGTAGCCCCTAATTTTTAAAGCAGCCTCCCTGCTCTCATGAAGCATGCTTCGTGCCGGCGCATCAAGTTTCACTGCCTTGCTTCAGTTTCTCGAGAAGCAGCTGACACGGAGGAACATCTCGTATGTGAAAGTAGCCGGCCAAACAGAATAGCGCAAAATAGGCACACAAAAGAATTGATACACTCACAGCGCCGGACTAGCAACCGTTTAATGCCGCCTTCTTTTTTCTTTCTGCTAGAGCGTTTCTTCCTAATTGCTGGTCCAAAGGAAGGCACTCCAATGTGCAGATGGTGATCTCGCTGCTGAACGGGCGTCCCAGCGCCAACAACTTCACCTACTCTCCCGTGCTGCAAGAGTGGACCAAGGCCACCAACGTCCGCCTGCGCCTGCTGCGCACCAAGACCCTGCTCGGCCACCTCATGTCCGTCGAAAGGCAGGACCCCACGGTCACCCGACGGGTACGTCTGCCCGCTTGACTCTTTTGCCAGCAGGATCATTTCCGTGAAGAAGTTCTTTTCCTGCTTGAGTGCTGGTGTGAGCGAGGCATTTCGTTGGTCTTTTTAAAACAGATGTCAACAGGTATTTCTTAATGTAGGCTGCATTATATGGCTGGCGCCTAACCGATTCCAGTTTCACACTCCAGTTACAAAAAAAGAAAACGTCAGTGACAGTCCAATGCCAATACAGCGTTCCTCTCCTCGTGGATTGGACACGAGTGCCAGCCAAACATCTTGCTCTAATAGATCCGAGTTACTCCCACGGATCACATCACACGATTAAACATGGAGCGACACGAGCAATGCCCTCTACTCCTAGCACGCTCTAAACGAACAAGCTTTGGGATTCTAGTGTTTTCTTGTTGGTGCGCTTTCTGTATGGGCCTGTTCACGAGGAAGCCGCAGTGTACTCTTTCATCTTCTTCGTGCCTGGAGTTATGAAGACGGAGTTGCCACAGCACTGGAAGCAGCGGTGCTGTAGTCTCGTCTAGCTTGACTCTGCATCACGTTCTGTGTTACCACAGTCTTTGCCGCAATAGCGGGGGGAAAGGGTCAATTTTTTTTATTAATGGTGTACTGAAGCACACATTGCAAACAGTTGAAAACATTTAAAGCGACTACAAAACTGAAACTGGTAACGTGGAATCGAATGGCCCTTATCTCCTGCACGTAATTGTATCCTCGTGTCACATGGATTCCTTCTATCACGTCTCAGGGTTCCTAAACCGCAATTAACTGCAGCTTTTTGTTTACCACATTTGAAGTTTTGAATTTAACCTCTTGTAAGCTGGGCCAAAACAGATTGCCTGCCACCAAGAGGTAATAATTTTTTCCTTATTTGTTTCGTTGAGAGATTAAGTCAACGGGGAAATGGAATGTGGCCTTTCTACATGCAATTTCTGCCAAGAGAAATTAAAGAAACAAACATGGCATGTAAATGAAATTTGATGTCTGCTTCAGATTGATGAAGTGCTAATTCTGAGAGCTGGTTAGCCGAAGGGAAAAGGAACTTCAAGGTGCCTTTCAAGAAACATAATCAATTTGCCACTCATCGGATTATACAGAACTGATTCTCTCTTATGGAATTATTTCCTTATAAGCTCTTTTTAATTCAGTTGCATTCTTACTGAAGCAAACTTTTATTTAGCCTCAAAAAATGAAGCGGACCACTGTTGAAGAGAGTTGGCGAGCTGCCAAACCCCTGTGCCATGAGCTCTGCCAGCCACACTACACAACTTTAAAAGAAAGCAAAAAACAAAGCAAAAATTAACTGCAACTTTGGTCATTCTTCCAGATGCGTTTAAACATGGTAGCTTAGGGTGGGTGGTGCTCTTAGCTTGGGTGGTGCCTAGGGTGGGACGACTTAGTCTTTCAGTGCCTGAAGTGGATGGTGCAGCATTCATAATTCTGTATACGACAGTTTAATTAATAGATCAAAATAAAACTGAAAATTTTTTCTTCCGTTTGTGCAGCGTGCTATGCTGCTTCACAGTAATCCTCTTGCGCTAGCGCTACAACATAGGATTTCGGTAATGGACCATGGCAGGTGGTGCATTTTGTCCAGACTTCCCTCAACTATGTAAAGGGACCCGGCCCTTCTAGTGTCAAAACGGGTTGCGTCCGCATGGGCAAAGCCTATTTCATGATTACTGAGCTGCAGCGGAGCTTCTTGTCGATACATGCTTCGATCGGTTCGCGCAAGGCGCATTTCAACTTGTCTCACAGTCTCGTGAAGTGTTGCAGATGGCGCATTACTCGATTTTGTCCCGTCACGAGTATACCAAGTAACCCTTTCGCATTCCATGCAACCGAGTATTCCACTGACCTAGATCTTGCTGTCCTGCAGTACTTCTACAGCATCAAGGACATAAACATTGGCGGCCGGTGCGTGTGCAACGGGCACGCAGACACTTGCGACATCACGGACCCCAACAACCCGTCCAAGCTGAACTGCAGCTGCCAGCACCACACCTGCGGGCCCCAGTGCGAGCAGTGCTGTCCGGGATACCAGCAGAACAAGTGGCAGCGCGCCAGCATCGACAACCCAAACGTCTGTGAACGTACGTCTGTAACTCTGGTTGCAGCAAACTTTTTCCGGAGCTTTCGCTTTAAAAAGGCATTTAATACATAGCACACATGCCGCCGGCTCTTAGCACTCCTGTGTCCATGTCACGTAGCCTCAATGATAGTGTCACACTGCACACATCACTGTGTTCACACAATGTCATCGGCGTTTTAAAGGTTCACTGTGATATCATTGTGTTAACACCATGATGACGTCGTGGTGTTCTTGTGACGTCAGCGTGACGGATGTCACGCTGACGTCACATTGCGTAATGTAACCAATGCGTCACGTGACATAGTGACGTCACGTGACGCCGATGTTATACCTAACTGATGCCCAACCATAAGTCGCATCGTCATCGCATCATGTGGTCATCTGAAGTAATGTCATGTCCCAGCATGACATTACAGACTATCTATGAATGCTATGCACTTAGAGTGCCTTTGGTCCAAAGAGACACCCGATTTATTATAATTAATTAGTTAGCATGGTCTGTCGCAGGGGTTCATAAACTTTTGGTTCTGGAAGAATCCTTATGTGCCTTGAATGGCAGCCAAGAAACTCCACCTGATCTGCAGACATTGATGCATTAAAACAGTGAGAAGCCTACAGAATCTTTAGACACTAATGTGCTTTCTAAAGAGTGTTCGTCTCATGGTTGGGCATCAGTGAGTGACTAGGCTCTGGCAAAACAGTGTAAACTCACATTAATTCAAACTCCAGGAAGCCATGAATTTTGTCTGAATTATCAGAAAAAATCTAGATATGATGCAAGGTAAAATTACAATTGGTTTTATGGTTGTCAACACTTACAAAGAAGGAATTTGATGATTTCCTCCACACAGGCCTCCTAATCACAAGCAGCCACAAAAGAAAGAAACCAATAAATAAGCGTGACAAGGGACGACATAGGCACATCTTCGACCTGAAATATGAGGGATGCGTCTATAATTTAATTTAGTTACAGCTTTCTGCTTTGGACATTTGAAGTGGGTTGGATCTATTCGACTGGAGCAATATTGCACGCAGTGACAGTGCGGAATCACCCTGTTGGTTTGCTTTCCCGACAGCCTGCAACTGCTTCGGCCACTCGAACGATTGCTACTACGATGAGAAGGTGGACGAACGGCAGGAGAGCCTGAATGTGCACGGCATCTACGACGGCGGCGGCGTCTGCCGCAACTGCCAGCACAACACGGAGGGCGTCAACTGCCACAAGTGTCGGCCGGGATTCTACCGGCCCTTCAACAAGCTCCTGAATGCCACCGACGTCTGCCAGCGTGAGTGGGCCACAGGCTTTTTGGTACCCCAATGATTCTCTGCAGATTTAGTGGCCGACCGGGAAAAGGGCAAGATAGTGCTTAATCTTGGGAAATACCTTTCTCAGGGACAGGGACGGTTGAGGAAACTTGAAGGATCCCCTCAGGGTACACTGAGGAACAAACGCCTGGGTTCCTAGGAACTCGACTTTAGAATTTATGCGGTAGGGAATGTTTGGGCATGCTCACGCGTCGATGGATTGGCTGCATCAGTGGAGTGGATTGGGTGTAGTAATTCATCACGTGCATCCCGTGTGTCAATGCACGCAGGTGGTGTGTTGGATGGCCATTGGAGTACATAGAGTGACGCATGCAAATGTTAAGGGCAACTCTACTCTGTTCCTTCTCCACCCTCCTATTAGATCAATTATTCCGTCTCCACTTGTGCCACCCCGTGCCTTGCCAGAAATGCACGTGGAATTTGAGTAGGCTTCTTTTTGAATGCGATTCTTCATTAGCAATAAGGCGTTTAATATGGACAGGCTTTGTTTCTGGAAGAGCTCAATGTATTTACGAGTACAGTCGTGCCTCGTTAATATGGGTAATCTGCTACATGGACAGAATTTTTGAAGACTAACTGGGTGAAGGCTCACATTTTTGTCTCGACTTAATATTACGGACGTGTTTGGGGCCCCTTGGGGAAAGCGAAAGGGTTGAAGCGGGAATCCGGGTCCTCTGCAGCGTGTCGCTGCGACCTGACCTTCTCGTCGGGCAACTGCATGGAGGGCTCCGGCCAGTGCGAGTGCCGGCCGGAGTTTCTGCCGCCCAGCTGCGACCAGTGCAACGCGGGCTACTACGGCTACCCCCAGTGCCGCCCCTGCGACTGCCACGCCAACGGCACGCAAGGACGGGTCTGCCAGGTGAACGGCGGACAGTGCCCCTGCAGGCGCTACTACGAGGGCAAGAACTGCGACCGCTGCTCCCCCGGCTACTACGGATTCCCGGACTGCAGACGTGAGTGCCCGAACCGTCACGAGTCGCTAAGTGATAACGGCCCCACTACACAATGTGAGAAATGCGTGCTGCGGTTGGCAACCCGGCCCCACGGGGTCTGTCGTCCGGGTGTTACGTACAGACGTTTGTTTGGTTGCAAGAGTGGACTCCAGCTCCCATTTATTCACACGCCACGAAACATTTGAAATATATCGCAAATGCTACATTCAACACAAACTATGTATGCCTCACAATTATGTACAAGTAGGCCTAAACCTCGTGGCCGCCCAGGATCTGGTTTTCCAAACACTTGCGGGCAGGTCGGCCCAGTCCAATGGCGAGAGAGGCTTCCCCTTCTCCTCTCACCGTTCCTCTCGTGTCCGACGGGCGCGGAGCCTTGTCGGGGCCTTGCCAAGGGGTGCCGAAGTGCCATCTGTTGGCCAGGAGGAGAAACGGAGGTCGCGAGTCCACTTGGATCTCCCGATCTGCCCCGTCGTGAAGCGATAACTTGATTGCATCTGGGGTGGGGTGGCTACACCCCGCCCCAAAGGTCTAAGCCAGAAAGACTGGTGTTTTCGTGAGATCACGGGATGCCGTAACCGTAAGGTTTAATGTTGGTTCCATTGACTGGCATTAAGTGATCAGCAAATCGGCTTGCGACCCTGATTGCAAGCATTGGGCCTGCGCCGCATCGGGTGGGGCGCACTCTGATGGGCCGATCAGGTAGTCAGTGGAACTGATAACAAAGTTTACCTTGTGCTAAGGGCTACCCTCGGAGTAGAGGCACTCCATCCCCCGATTTTGTTGGGGGTGCCTCCATTTTAATTCTTAGTACAGCGTGTTCCCCCCCTCCCCCCCCTCCCCCCCCCCCCTCCCCCCCTTCCCCCCCCCCCCCCCCAAAAAAAAAAATTTACAGTGTTTATTTTTTTACAAAATTAAACTGTGCATTGCCGAACGCCCATTCTCTGCCCAAATGGTAGTGCTAGCGGTTCAAAGCAAATGCCAAAGCTTCAGAACGAACCATTATCTCTGTCCAAATTTATTAGTGATTTTCGGAAAATTTCAGTGGGAAAATCGGTCTTGTCTTTGGCCGTTTTCGGTAACTGGCATCATACAGCTCTATGTAATATGAGAGCTCCGTCAACCGCCATTTTCGCATTATAAATTTCAGAAAATCGCTTATAACTTTTGAATAAAATTGGCGATTTTTATGATCAAACAGTGTGAATTCTTGAACTTTAGATATGATGGTAGAAAGCTCAGGCAATGCTGTTTTTTTTTTTGTTTTTTTTTTTGCAAACTGTTTTTACTTTTATTGAGGACGAAAAACAGTTCCTCGCGATTTCAGATGCGGATAACTGGCAGCAATGACTTCTAGTACCAAGACAACCCAAAGTTCTGTTACTCTGAGGCATAGCTTGTTTGGTGGCTTTACCTCGAGTCACTGAAGGAAGCTGTTTCCTTTAGGCTTAATAATGCGTTAGTCAGTTGCACATTGACAGAGGAAGACCTTTTTCTAGGGAAGTCCAGCTTTTGTGGGAAAAACATCTGATATATATATTTATCTTTGCTAGTCTTTAATGTCTGGAGTTTCTACTGTTGAGATGGGCATTCAGATCGCACTTTCTTGTTTTCAGGAAATGCGAAATGAGTAAGGTGGATAAGGTGATAACATGACAGTTGACCAAGAAAGGAGAAAAGACTTGAGACTTTCTCGGACACAGCTGCTTGCCATCTTTATGTGACTAAACCTGAGACGCAGGAGGAGGAAGACACGTAAAGAGGACACACACGGACTGTCCTCGTGCATGTCCTATTTGTGGGTCTTCTTCCTCCTCTTGTATCTATGTATAGCCGTGTTAACTAGTCACTCATTCCTCTATCAGTTTTTGCTATCTTTGCATCTTCTATGCTGCATGCATCCTAGCCCATGCTTTATTTCTTGGCTATACCAGAATGAATGGCACCAGCGGGAGAATGGTGGCCGAGTGAGTGTGTTAACGTGCCGCACCTTGGTGTGCGTGGAGGAATCCTAGGTTCACTCCCCAGCCCTGCCTGTTCGATTGCACCGAGCATCGTACCGTTATGCATTCGTGTACGGTAATCCCTCGTTAGCTCGAACTCGGCTATCTCGAAATATCGGTTAAGTCGGAAGATTTCCTAGCCATAAAATGAACTCACATAGGCACAATCCATTTACTCATTGCTTATCTCAAAAAGGTTTCAGACCCACCTTGGATATCTCAAAATCCTGACAACAAATATTACAAAAAAAAAAAGAAAAACAGGCAGAGCACAGCAAATAATGACCTGGTGGCCTAAACATTGGTTCTTGAAGGAAACCCACAAACACACAAAAAAGAAAAAAATTGTGCATCATCGCACGTGTGCAACAACGCACAAAGAAAAAGAAAAAGAAAGTCTGTGTCATGAGTGCGGCAACGTGCGCAGGTGCAGCAAAGGCACTTCGCGGAGCAACATGTGCCTCAAGGACATTTGTTGTCTCACTTTCTTTTAATACGAAAGCATTAACCGGGTCTCATGGAGTGAACTGACATCATCAGCTTTGAAACCACGCCAAACGGCATCTTAAATCCTTTCTCCGAGTGAAGCCAACTCCCAGCTGTGAAACCACGCGAAAAGCTAGCCAGCGGCACCAAAATTCTCCAATCCCAAAAGAGTGAAATAAAGCTGATGGATTTTCGGCTTCAATCCCATTGGCTGGCGTGCGTCGACGAGGCTCCCATTGGCCACTGCACGTCAGTTTCAACGACCGCTCGCGCGGCGCTGCGTGTCCGTTAGCGTAGCGTTAACACGGAACGTCCAAGGTCAGCGCGCCCAGGTGAGCGCGTGCTGACCCGCAATGAAAAGTATGCAGCAGACGAAACAAGGGAGCGGACGAGCCGCTTGCATGCTTTGGCATTCGCAACTCATAAGAAGTGATTAGGTATACTTTGAGCCTTTTTCTTTCCCTAATATGGCTTGGTGGTTGGTGCCCCTGTTTCTGTCTCCCTCGCACTCAGCGTTATCTTCCAGCTTTATCCTTTCAATCTTTTTTTTTTTATTCTTTCAATTTTTTTTTGCATTTTGTTTCTTAGTTTTGCTGTCTCTTCTTATTGATTTTTAATATTAATTTTGTTGCATTTTGTTTTGTTCTCCCCACCGCACCTGCACCTGCCGCATGTGTTAGCGCCAAGTCAATTGGCGCGGTTGTCGGAAGGGTTCCATTTGCACAATGCACGATCAGTGTAATGAAAATTCCGTACCTCGCTTATCTCGAAACTGCTCTACTCTCGAATTTCTTTCTAGTTTTTATGACTTCGAGTTAATGAGAACTTGCTGTATAACCACCGCGTAATGCACCAAAAAGACCCCAGATTAGCGGCAGTACTGGCTTAATTTATTAGAAACACCAAATGCCTGTCGGGGCTCACTAACTTCCCCCCGTTTAGTATACAGTCGAGTTCACTTATAACGATATCCAAGTGCCAAGAAAATACCTTCGTTATAACCGATAATTGTTATAAGCGGGTTGAGGAAAAAAAGACAAAAGAGAGATCAAAACATTTTATTTGCAGGCAAGTAAGGTTGTGCAAGTGCAACTACTTGTTTGCAGAAAAGCCATAGTCTGTCAGCTTTGATTGCTTCACGCGAAGCTGGCGCACATCTTTTTCTAGAGCATCTAGGTGCTCCACGTAGCTTAGCGGGAGGTCCTTCGCGAAAACAAAGTCCCTGAGGGACTGTATTATCCGCTGGGCCTCCTGCGATGACAGTACCTGGGTAGGCTCCTCAACCACGTCGTCGGAGTCGTCGGTCTCACCGTTGTCAGCAGCATGTACACGCGCGACGATCGCCTCATCACTGAGGCACTCGGACGTTTCCACAACATCGTCTGCATGAAGGAAGTCGTCCAGACCCGATCTTGCGTAGAATGCGCCACAGACAGATCGGCCACGACGCCCCGTCCGCAGTGAAACGTAAAACGAAGTCGGAGAGAGATAATCTAAGCAGCGAGCACACAACAGTCGAGTGAGCGAGCGAGTGGCGCCAGTGCGCCGAGTGCGCGAGTGGCGCGACCGGGTGCGCGGACGAGGCCAAAGCGGCGTCTCCGGGAGGGGAGTTCGGAAGGAAAGCTGCTCCTCCTCTCGCTTCCTTCCTAGCAAGCGGCGCAGTCGACTCGTTTTCTGAGGGGTGGAAGGGATGCGTGTCGCGGGGCACAGCATGCTGCGGAGAGCCGGCGGTGGCTGGCATTTTCGGCGCACGCTGTAACCAGAATCAATCGCTATATCCGATATCGCAGCCCTGGAGCATCGTAATAAGCGGTTTATTTTACCATTGAAAGCATATAAAAGTGGACGGTGCTATCGTTGTTCATCGTTATAACCGATATATTGTTGTAAACGGTATCGTTATAAGTGGACTCGACTGTACCCTCATGATTTAATATCACTGAACACTTCAGTTAGTTTTGATATGGGGCCTGGAACGGGCCTCCGACTGGTGCGTTTACCGCGTCCTGGAATGTGGTTCCCCAATTCTCGTGTAATGTGGTGGTAGAAGTGCCATGTTGTTGCCGGCTGTGGGCTTTGCCGTGGTGTGGGAGCGGAGGGTGGGGCAGCAGAATCCTCTTCCGCTGCAGTTCACTCTGCAGCAAGACGGTCCACGCAAACAAAAACGGACTTGAGATGGGACGCGATGACGACAATGGTCCTCGCATCCTGTCCCCTTTCCCGCCTGCATTAAATACTCCTTCTTTCCCAGAACCATAACAGAATGGAACAACCTACCTCATCACCTATTTATATCTGACAATGTTTTGGAGTCGATTGAGCATTTGTTTGATGTGTAACTCTTTGCATAGTGTTTCATTTTCCTGTTCCCCACTACCGCCACCCCTCCCAACTTTGTTGTGAGCTATTACATATGCTTTATTTAAATTTTTGCATAATTTTCCCCTGTTCCCCTCTCCCATTTTACGGATTACCTGGTGTTGCACTTTTTTGACTCCACTTTTGTAACCCCCAATCCTGCTTGGGCCGCAATTGGCCTGCAGTATTCCTAAATAAATAAATAAATAATAAATTTCTAGGACTAACAGCTGGGATAGCAACGCAGCATGATGGTATGCCAGTTCCTGCGATGCTGTCAGTTGCCGGTTCGGTACCGCTTTTGATGCATGGGTGGAATGGGACGCTAAACGCGCCAGTCAAACACTTGTTCCAGGCACTGTAGCTTCAGTCAACAAAGGGACTCGAGTGTTCCATGGGTTCTTTATTTGGCGGTTGTCCTTTTGCAGCCTGTGACTGCCACCCGTCGGCGTCCCTAGGCGCTTCGTGCGACGCGGAGAGCGGGCAGTGCACCTGCCGGAACAGCTACGGCGGCCGTCAGTGCCTCCACTGCCAAGTGGGCTTCTACGACTACCCCACCTGCAAACGTGAGTCTGCTCATTTTTGCTTTATGTTGTCTCGGTCGATCGAATGGTTGCCCGATTGACGTACAAGTCGGTCGATTGAATGCTTCATCAAGTGAACGCAGAAGTAACGACGAACAAAGTTGAGGAAATGGATGTATTGCTTGGTGCGTCGATAAATCATTGTCGTAAATGAGCAATCGTCAGTTTGTCACTTACTGTATTTACTCGAAAATAGGTCGACCCCTATTTATTGAGCCCACCGAGAATAAAAAAAAATAATTCAAATATAGGTCGACCTTTCTTTTTTTTTAAGGAACAGGAGAAAGTTAGGGCAAAAGAAACAAACCTTTATTTACAGCACTCTCAGCTAAATCACAGGGCGATGTCAAAAAAGCTTCGTCAGCTTGGTAGACATCCTCGCAAATTGGCAACAATACCTCACTGACACCGTTGTAAAATAAATGACAACAAGAAGAAACGAAAGAAGGTGGAGACGGGCGAGCGACGAAAGATCAAACACAAAGACACGAGCAACGCTGCGAGCCCCTTGAGCAACACGCGACCCGCCGAAAAAAAAACAAACTAAAATACCTCCGGTGGTTTTTTTGTTTTTTTTTGTTTGCGCGTTTGCGAGGGAGAGAGGAATGGAGCGCATAGAAGGGCAAAGTGCATGGCGCATCGCTTTCCTCTCCCTCGCCTTCCCCCTTGCCCAGCGAGGGGAACGCTACAGGCGTGATGGCGAAACTCGATGCCCGAGGAATGTGCGCGAGAGCCGTAGCGGGCGGTCACGGACTGTCGGCTGCTGCTGTTCGGTTCTTTTTGTGCATCAAAAGCTTTTTGAAACAACAAGCCGCACGGCTCTACCGCGACAACGGCTAGGTGATTGATAGCTCCATACCCTCGGTAGGGTTTCAAATTTTGCTTGCGAATTAGGTCGAAATTCTTCGGTCACGATTATAGGTCGACCCTTAATTTTTGACAACATTTCCGAAAAAAAAAAAGGTCGACCTATATTCGAATAAATACGGTAGGTCCTATCCACGCAGTTCAAAATGATTTCTGGGAGTGTGGTGGATTCGTTCGACATACGTGCGTCGGCCTACGGTGGTGTGGAAAACTGTAACGCGGTGCAGAAAATCGCGGGGCACTGTAGCTCCCCGGTTGAAAATCGACCTGCAGTTGGATGATGGAACTGGATGGAACAGCAAAGACCAGTTTCGTTATCCAGCTGCTGGTGGGCCGACTTTCGCCTGGGCCAGCATACGCTTTCAGATACGCTGCACTCGTAAATCGAACATGACAACGTGCATCGAGTGCAGCTGGTGCGGGAGGCGTAGGTATAGATTGAACGAACCTAGTAAACTTTTAAAAAATGGCGTGTCCTGACAATGGTGCGTGCCCGGTGTCCGTACAGTGTGTTCGTGCGACCCGACGGGCACTACGGAGGAGGTGTGCAGCAACCAGACGGGCCAGTGCCTATGCAAGCCCCAGTACGGGGGCCCACGCTGCGACCAATGTGCCCCGGGATTCTACAACTTCCCCAACTGCATTCGTGAGTACCTCCTGTGCTCCTGTGACTTTGCTCTTCTTTTGGAATGATTGTTGACTGCTTTTATTTTGGTGCTTCATGGTGAAAGCTCTTAAATAGTGTAAGTTGAAAAAGCTATCCAGGACAGACACAAAAATCCAACAAAAACACGCAGGAAAGCTTTGTTTATTGAACGGAGCAATATGGGCGCTTTTATTCATTTGTGGAAACTGTGAGTGTACAGTCATGCAGAAACTAAATAGCTCCAAACAAGTGTGTGTTCTCCCCTTTCAATCAGACCATGCTGAGAAGATGCGTATGATAACAGCGGTTTCTTTGCGTTGATGGGCTCCCCCCTTGTCTGTTTCACATGGACGAGTCCAGATGTCAGCACTAGTATGAAGGAAAACCGGCAGGAAAGCGCTCCTCAGAAAAGAAACGCTCGTTCGCTCGGAGCAATTTAGTTTCTGCACGACTGTAGATTAGTCACATCTGCAATCTTTTGCACAAATCTTATTGCACAATCTTGTAGCCTGTTGAAATACAGGATCTGCGGAAAAGCTCTACCTTCTGCATGCACTCGACAACTTCGGCCCCCATCGAGCACGTGGGCTTGATGAGGGCCGAAAAAATGGATGTCACTTTACCTAAACACCAATCCAGCTTCTCCGCTGAATTTAGCGGGGAAAGTCAACGTCACTTGACCTGACACCTCATGACCTACAAAAAAATTCAGTTTCCATGCTAAATTTCGCAGGGAAATATACGCCATATGTCACACAAACTCCCTCTCCCCATTTTTCTCCTCCCCTCTCCTCCTTCTCTCTTCTCCTTTCTATTTCCATCTCTTCCCCCTTCTCCTAGGGTGCTCTCCCTTCCCCTCCCTCTGCCCCCCCCCCCTCCTTGGCCATGTGACACCAATTCAGTGTCCCTGTTTTCCCTTCTTTCCCTCTCCCAGTGCCCCTCCTTGCAGTCCTACAGTGCTCCCTCCCCACTTCAGGTTACATGACACACAAATTCTGTTTCCCCAAAAGTGATAAAAATATAGGTTCTTCACTGTTGCAACAACTGTTCAATCTCTCCCAAACAGTTGAAACAATCTCTCCTAAATACTCAATTTCATGCATTTTGGGTTAGGTTTCCGTGTTTTCAGATAAAACCAAAAAACTCGGAGAAGTAACCGCCAGTGAAGTTTTCGTCACTTCGGATTTATATTCGATAAACCCAAAATTTCAGTGTCCCAATGTAAAGAAAAAAAGTATCCTACAATTAAGTTTGATCAGTGCACTGGTTCAATGCTGCTGAGAAAATGCCATCTCGGTTTTCTTTCAAATCTAGGATCATTGACAAAAGTTGTCGCACCGTTCATCTCAGCCAAAGGCTCATTCATAACAATGGATCATTGTGCTCCCAAGTCACGACAAAAGTCACTCTTCCGGTTTCCAGTTTGGACCATATTATCTGGGCTTCTTAGAGGAAGGAGGGTTGTGTTTTTGTAGGAGTGAAATCTACGAACCATAGAGATTTCATGGGAAGCTGAAAGGCAGTTGAAGCATCTATATTTACACCCTTTATCACTCCACCCCGCACAGCCACGGGTAAGGTGACGGAATACGGTGGAATGAAAACAAGCTTTCCAGTGACTACCTCGAAGAATTTAATAATTATAAGGTATCGACGTTTATTAAGGCAACATTGTTTGCACGCTTTGTCTTGGGGCAGGTTAGTATTGCCAATAGCTAGGGTGCCAATGCCAAATCCATCGAAAGAAATATTATTTGATACAAGTGCATTCTCTTGAACCTAGCACAAGTATAGACCCCTATATTATTTATTTTTATTTTTACGTTCAAAAATAAAAGAAACATAATAAAATTAAACTCCGAATTTTGGAGAATTGGGGATCTAACAAAAATAAACTCCGATAAACTCGGACTTTTTGGCAAAAAGTAAACTCCGAAAAACACCCTCATAATTTGAGAAAAATAAACTTTGGAAACACGGAACCCCGATTATAGTAATTTAAAGCTAAAGGTCATTGGCAATTTTTTTTTTGCTATTCCTACCAGCAACTTGCTGCCTTAACACTTTGTTCCAGAGGCAATGTTTGGGCCGAGAAGACTGTGGTGCCTCGCAGTGTTGTGAGCAGCGCAGGGTAGCGCAGTGCACAGATTTTGCTTGCTCGTGTCGACGGTGGTCACACTGTAGCAAGGCCACGGGAGAGAGTGCCAGCAGTGGTCCGTGCTTTATTTGTGCAGCCTGTGAATGCGACAGCAAGGGCTCCCTGGGCAATTCGTGCGACAACGCGGGCAAGTGCCACTGCCTGGCCAGCTTCACGGGCCTGCGATGCGACCAGTGTGCCCCGGGCTACTACAGCTACCCAGACTGCAACCGTGAGTGCTTCTCTGCGATACATATAAGGGTGTAGGGGGGGCTTGAAATGGATTTTGCAAATCATTCTTTGTCGGCCTTGCATTCACATTCAAATTTTGTGAAAACTGAGGTCTTCAGTCTTCTCGCTCTAAATATTACGGACAAACTTCTCCAGCCAAGAGCTTAAGACCCCGGATTTTCTTCACCCTCTACGTAAAGCATTTGATCATCTTTGGCACAATTTAGATATCTTTCGAGCTGTCTCGCTGGAAAAGCATAAAGGTGAAAAGCGGTGCCTAAGAACTAATTGAAAACTTTCGTATAGGTGCCATTCCAAGGATAGGTGGGTTTGACAGGCTATGCCAACCTTTCACGAATGTTTTAGCCCTTTGATGCATAAAAACTATATTCTTTTGTCAGCCCCCGTAAGATTTTTTTTTTAGGGTGTTATATCACACTGGAAAGACAACTTTGAGCTCCACTGAAATAATCTACTGCAACGCTACGTAGTTCAGTTTAAATGTGACGCTTGCGAAAATGTTGCTTGTTTGCTAAAACTTGACCATCTGTGCCAGGCCCCGTACGTGAAAAATTGCCTGGATGGTTGAACCGGTGTTTTGCAGCACTGGTCTTTATTCAGCATTATGCGGGACATTGTGAACAGACCAGATTGCTCAGCCTGAAGATTGAATGTGTAATAACTTGCGGTTTTGCAATTTGTGATTGATTACGTAAATGAAGAAAAGTGGCTTTCTTTTCAAAAATACAGTGAGTGTGCAAGTGAGCTGGTGGATGTTGGTTGTGTTGAAAATTACCCGGGACTGTGGTGAAAGATGGGAAACCTAAAGGTTGGGTGAACTCTGTAACAAAGAATGGTACTGTGAGGTCGGTTATCAAGTGCTAGATTCGTGGCTGTATAGGAATTGGAGGAAATAAATGCAGTAGCTAAGTTTGAGACATTCCTTTTCTTGTGTCGCACAGTCTCATGTAATTTTAATCTTGACTTCCTAATTTTTGGTTTAGGCAATTTTGTCCTTCAACATTTCTGCACCGTCTGAGCTCACACTAGTGAGAAGTTGGCACGAAGGTCCTCTGATGCTTCAAATCTCATGAGAACTGCTGCGCCCTGGAGTGAATGACCCTCAGTGTGTCCCCTGCAGCCTGCGGCTGCGACTCGTACGGATCCGTGGGACTGTCGTGTGGGAGCGACGGCACCTGCTTCTGCAAGCCCAGCTTCGACGGAGAGAAGTGCGACCGCTGCAAGAAGGGCTTCTACAACTATCCCCTCTGCGAAGGTATCCACACTGTCAACACATAGAAAATTGTCTCGGTTGTGCTTCTCTCGTAGCATCATAATCTGCTTCGCCTCTGTTTGTTGTCATCTTTTTATGTATCTCATTGGTCTGATATAGCCGTGTACATGGCTGAGGGGGAACGCTACTTCATACCTAGGGTTTGGAGTTTTCGGTTAAAACCGATAAAAAACGATAAAAGTATGCCGAATCCATTTTCTGAAATTCGGTTTTAACCCTTTCGCTTCCGCGGCATCCACACCCGTTCCCGCGAGCTGTACCGCGCAATTTTCCCCCAAGCGGACTGCCGTGTGCGGCGTCGCAAAGAAAGCTCTGTAACTTCTGCCATATAACTCGCGGGTGAACACTTTTTACTTTATTTTGTTCGGGAATGATTTCCGGAAGCGATTCACTCAGAGTACCTTGCGGGTGTGGAAGGTCTTGAAGCAGACGGGCATGTGAAGTGCCACTTCACATTTCTCGCACTCCCAGCGGCTCTCGCTCTTCTTCCCCTGGGCCTTACATATATGACATTGTCTGGATGGATTCTGCTTGATCGCATTCGGCGGGATCTGGCGAGGGAAGTGAGCCCACTCGCAGGCCTCTAGCCGCATCGGTGAGGGACCAACGGGCGGTTTGCCTCGTCGCCGGTATCCCGGCAACACGGCCTCTTCGATCAGTTGTTCCGCCAGGTCCACTTTCCAGTCCGTATAGCTCATTCGCTTGCCTGTAATCTTGGCGGAGAGGATGTAGCTGTTATAAACAGCGATGTCCATGATGTAAAAAAATATCTTCTTGTAGCCCTTTGCGTACCTTCGCATTATAGGAAAGGAAGCCAACTGTTGGTCTTCCCGATCCACACCTCCCATTCCTCGGTTGTAGTCCTGGACAACCTGGGGCTTCAAAACAGGCAGGTCACTCTGGCGCTGTTTCTTGCCAGTGTCAGTCACATTGGCAGTGGTGTGACACGTTGAGAGCAGGTTGACAGGCTTCTTGTCCTGCCATGTCAGGGCCATCACGCCGTGCGAGAAGAAGGTCTTGCACTCGCCTTTTTTCAGCTTGATATTTTTTACCTCCTTGGGCATGTTCTTGCGGTGCACCCTAACAGTACCCACCGCGTTTGATCCAGCTTGGTGTATGTGAAGGAACAGGAGTGTGGTGAGGAGTACCAATTATCCATATAGACTGTGTGGCCGTCTGCGAGACGATCGCCGACAAGGTTGATGACGACGGCCTCACTGCACAACATTCCGATGGTAGCAGGGGTTTGCTCACTTTTTCCTGTGTAGACAGAGAACTTCAGACAGTAGCCACTGCCAGATTCACATAGCTTGTAGAATTTCACCCCAAACCGTGCTCGTTTTGAGGGGTTGAACTGGACGTATGAGAGCCAACCACGAAATTTCATCAAACTTTCATCGACAGTGAGACCTTCTTCTGGAGAGTAGGCACTGCCAATGGACTTGATGATGTAGTCCAGTACAGGCCGTAGCTTCCTCAGCTTGTCATCACTTGCTGGAAGGTTGTTGTCGGAAAGATGTAGATATCGGGAGAGTGCCCAGAAACGTTGCCTGGGCATCACCGTCCCGAAAAATGGTGTGCTGATGACACTTCTCTTTGACCAATATGCCTGGATACTGCTCTTCTTTACTTGGCTCATTAGCACACAGAGCGCAAAGTAGGCTTTCATCTCCGCCGGTGTCGTGTCATGCCATGTAGGGTCCGGCTTGGAAGACTGCTTTTCCTTTGCATAAGCGTTGGTGTGCCTTGCAATCATGTCCCAAAAATCGTCTTCGAGGAGAGCGTTGAAGATGCCCAAAGGACTGGGGCTTTCACCCACTTTCAGTCGGATAGCTCGCTTGACACCTGGGTTTCCACTAAAGGACAGTTTGACGACGTTCTCTGAACTGTCTTCTTCCTCCCACTGCCAATCTTCACGTCTAGGCTTCTTTGACGGTGGTGGGGAGGAAATAGAGGTGTCTTGTGATACACACACGTCGCCTTCACAGTCACTGCCGCTCTCACCGTCACTCTCGTCGTCGCTACTTTCTTGGTCCGATACATCTTCTAGATCGTCGCCACAGTCACTTTCATCATCACTCTCGAACACCAGCTCGAGGATTTCCTCACATGTGAGCGCTCTCTTCTTTCGCGGCGCCATGCTTCCGATTCCGACACGGCGAAAGAATCGACAGAAAAAACAAAGCTGCGAACTTTTTCTTTTTTTATACAACCAAAGCTCAAAAATAGTGGACAACTATGTCCATCTGGTGTGAAAAAGACAAAACAACAAGAAATCAGTGTGCAGGGAAGCAATGAACTGAATTAAAACATTCTGGCGGGCTAGTTGGTTACACATAATTAAATTACAAATAGCGCTAGGACGAGGACAGACGAAGAAGTGGACAGGACAGGCGCTAACTCACAACTGACGGTTTTATATACAACGTTAAAGAAGAAGGTGAAGGAAGTGTCTGGTGTTGAAAAAAAGAAGAAAAAACCGTGGGAGACAAATTGAGAATACAAATATTGGATAAAAATTAATAGAAAAAAGTTAATAGAAAAAAAGGTGATCGTCCAAAGGCCGCCGATCAGTGCCTCGTACAGCTTATTTACCTTTTTACATCCAACAGGCACCACAGCCAAAGCTATACCGGCGCGAGTCTATGCGCTCGCGCCGGTATAGCTTTGGCTGTGGTGCCTGTTGGATGTAAAAAGGTAAATAAGCTGTACGAGGCACTGATCGGCGGCCTTTGGACGATCACCTTTTTTTCTATTAACTTTTTTTCTATTAATTTTTATCCAATATTTGTATTCTCAATTTGTCTCCCACGGTTTTTTCTTCTTTTTTTCAACACCAGACACTTCCTTCACCTTCTTCTTTAACGTTGTATATAAAACCGTCAGTTGTGAGTTAGCGCCTGTCCTGTCCACTTCTTCGTCTGTCCTCGTCCTAGCGCTATTTGTAATTTAATTATGCAGGGAAGCGCCATCTATTGCTGCTTTTTAAAAACAATGCGTTTTTAGGAGGACGGCGATTCGCCGGCTTCTCGCACTTTGGCCTTGGCAGAAGCGGCCGGCGGATCGCCGGCTTTGGAAGCGAATGGGTTAACCGGAAAAGGTCAGTTTTTTTAGGGCCGCGTCGAGGTGGATGGGGGGAGGGGTGGGGGGGGGAGAGGGCATTGCAGGGTTCAACATTGTGTGACGTCTTCTAGATTGCCCTCTTCCAAGGTTCAATATTCAACAAAAGAGGTCTTGGATTGGCCTTCACGGGACATCTGTGTCCTTTCTGTGATCGGGCTTAGTGTGTCAAAGTCTTGGTCCCCCAAAAAATGTTTGGATGTGGGCTAGTATAATGTTTTATCGCTTCATACAGTTCAGGGGACATCCAGGAAAGCCGTTAATACCTTTCTTAACACCCTCTCTCAAACTTCCCTGTGGTTGAGAACATAAATAAAATGGATTTGTTTTGCCATTCCGCTGGTCACTGTACGGTCATCACCTCAGACGGTCACGTCGTCAGAATGGGAAGGAGAAAGAAGCGCGCGGAAGATTATGCCCGCAAATTTCGCGATTTTGAGGTGTATCCTGACGGAAGTTGTAGCGAAGACCAATTATGTATATGTGCCGTTATTCTTTGAGTGATCACAAATATCACAGCTACAAGGATCATCTGATCTGGTGTCCGATGGTGTTTTTTTTTATATTCACCGAAAAAAAAAAGGTAAACTTTCATATTCACCGAAAAAAAACGAAAATTAAATTTTAAAATAGACACCGAAAAAAGTATGCCGAATTTTGAAAAAATAAAAACCGTAAACGCGGAACCCTATTCATACTTGTAATGATTTGTGTTTACTTTTACCCCCAATGTTAAAACGCTCGAACATTCTAGGCCGAATGTTTGAGATCCCGAGGGTAATAGATAAGGGGCCCAGCACGGCCTTGCCGACTCCCTCTCGCTCCAGCCAGCTGTCACGCCGACACCTCGATGCTCGCTTCTGCTTTTTCGGCAATCTTTTTTTTTTGTTTTATTTTGCTTCTGGCGCAAGTTTGCGGATAAATCCTTTATTTTCGGTTTGACGCTTGTCTATCCTTTTTCATCCGTGACAATATCATGTGCTCAAACTCAGTCCATTACTATAACGGACAAATTGGCATAAGGTTTTCACATTCTTGCTATGTATCACGACTGACTTGAACTTGCTTATTGGCATCACTGTAATTGACATTAACACTTTTTTGTTAATTCCACGAGCGAAAGGTTTTCGAAAATGCAGTTTTTGTAGTTCTCTAGCTCTTGTTTGTTATCTTTATATTGACGTATTCAACAAAAATACACAAAAAACGCATTATTCGTTGTGATGGTGAGAGTGAATGACAGAATGGAGTTCGGACCACGCGCTGTCTCTACATAAAAAAGAGGTGTTGCGGTACGTCTTTTCTTAAAGGAATCTAATTTTTACGGCAGTCATTTTTATCTGTAATGTTGAAAGAGCTTTTATATATCTCTGCTTGTCAAGACCAGTGTTTCAGCGATAAATATTTTGAGCAAATTTAAGACGAAAAACCTAAATATTGCCATTTGGGCTTACGTTCACACTCTGTCGTACCTAGTCACCCATTGCGAGCTTCCCAATACAAACTTCAAAGCCGAATCTTGAATTTTTCATTGTATACTTTTTCTGCATTACTAGCTCAGTTTTGTATGAACATAGCGTGTACACTGTGCGACACTGTTAGTGCGAATACACCATCGGCACTTTTTTTGCTTTTCACTTCAATCACATACCGGCGGCCACTATATTTTGCCGTTAGGTGAGGGCCCCAGACGAGTCCTTTCCACCACACTAGTAATTTGTATCATGCTCTTTCGATTCTAAAAGACAAGAAAAACTGCCAATTCTTTGTTTTCTCTAACAGTATCTTGCAGTGTACATTAAGCTATTTTACGTAACAGTTTGTCAATGTTTTTGCCCCTTCAATCTGTAAGGCATCCCACGGATGTTTTTGAGAATTACTAAGCTTGTTGTCTGCGAGGGTGTCTCAAGGGGAAGGGGGCGTGGCTTCCCGCAGGCTGCAACTGCAACCCGGCGGGGATTCTGGCGACGTTTGGCGGCTGCGGCAGCCTGACGAGTGGGGAGCTGTGCGAGTGCAAGGAGCGAGTCACGGGACGCATCTGCGACCAGTGCCGCCCGCTCTACTGGAACCTCAAGCCGAGCGACCCGCAGGGTTGCGAGGGTGAGGCTCGGGTGTAGTCTGGCATAGAGACACCGTATACACTTTTGGCGTCGAGGTCAAAAGCTTCTGGAGGCGACATGACACCACCCTTGGTCCCCTTCGGGGCCCCGGCGGTGACCAGAACAGCTGTTGGCGCCAAGTCATTTCTCCTTTTCGTACAACGGCGTCTCTTGGTTTTGGTCATTGTTGAGGGCATATCCCTCCACACTTCTGGCTTCACCTCTCGTGGCCTCATGTCGCGTCCAGGAGCTTTCTGCCGCCATAGTTTTTGGAGTGTCGCATCTCTCCTCCCTTTGCCGACAATTGTTTTGTTTGTGTTTTGTTGCGGTTGGCAGTGCAGTCGCCATATTGGGTTTCGAGAATTCGGTTCAAATGGCAGCAGCTCGCCATTCCGCTGAAGGCATGTCTCATTAATGTTAGCGTCTTTGAATCTGCACGTGGAATTGTCTACTTAGCCATTCTTATCTTTATTGATCTCTGAAAAAGAACTCGTCCTTCCTTCCTTTGTCTTGTTCTCAAAAATGACTTTTCAATACTGCCACCACTGCCTAAATTTGGCGTCATGAGTGATGGCATCTGGTGGAGGCAGTGCAAACTCTGTGCACTCATGTGCCTGGCTTTTTCTTTTGTCTAAAACAGCATCATTTTGTTTTTTAGACAAAAGAGGAAAACAGTGTTTGTAACTTCCGCTGTCAGAAATCGGTAAAGAATGGTTGAGGCACCAGGACCACCTGTCATGACGTTCCTTAGGGTCAATGCAAGGAGGTCAGCCTGAACATTAGACAAATGCAAAGAGAGAAAACAAACATACAGACCTCTCTGTGTTTGTCTAATGTTCAAGCTGACTTCCTTGTATTGACAAGTACCAATTAGCTCAACCTAAGCCTGTTATTCAAGCCTTAGGTGTCGGGTATCGGTTAAAGAAAAGCATAAAGAACCCAATTCTGCTTGCTCGCATTTGAGGGGAGGAGATGCACTTGGTCAGGTTGTGGTTTTCTTGGCAGCATTATGAAACCATCCAAAATCTGTGCAGCACCCCCATGCTCTTAAAGTTAATCTTGCCTTTTGTTAGAGACTGCACTAGAAGAATGGGGACAAAGTGAAGCACAAGTTCTCAAAACTTTCTGACCTTGAGGAACCTTTATCTGGCTCGACTGAAGACCAAGGAACCCCTCCTCATGCAATAAAGCAGCACAAAAGCCCACAGGCCTTCTAAACAATCATGCACTTACTAGATAGTGCTTGGCTCATAGCTAAGCATCAATCAATGGCTCAAATCTGCCTACTTAATCTGGAAAGGCACTTTACTTTGGGACAAGTGCGGTCGAGGAAATTGGGGAGCTTGAGAGTGCTCTGGGGAACCCTCGAGGGTGCTCTGGAGAACCCTTGGGGGTGCTCCAAGGAACTCTTAAGGGTGCTCTTGAGAACCCTCGAGAGTGCTCTGGAGAACCCTTGGGGGTGCTCCAAGGAACTCTTAAGGGTGCTCTTGGGAACCCTCGTGAGTGCTCTGGAGAACCCTTGGGGGTGCTCCAAGGAACTCTTAAGGGTGCTCTTGGGTACCCTCGAGAGTGCTCTGGAGAACCCTTGGGGGTGCTCCAAGGAACTCTTAAGGGTGCTCTTGGGAACCCTCGAGAGTGCTCTGGAGGACCCTTGGGGGTGCTCCAAGGAACTCTTAAGGGTGCTCTTGGGAACCCTCGAGAGTGCTCTGGAGAACCCTTGGGGGTGCTCCAAGGAACTCTTAAGGGTGTTCTTGGGAACCCTCGAGAGTGCTCTGGAGAACCCTTGGGGGTGCTCCAAGGAACTCTTAAGGGTGCTCTTGGGAACCCTCGAGAGTGCTCTGGAGAACCCTTGGGGGTGCTCCAAGGAACTCTTAAGGGTGTTCTTGGGAACCCTCGAGAGTGCTCTGGAGAACCCTTGGGGGTGCTCCAAGGAACTCTTAAGGGTGCTCTTGGGAACCCTCGAGAGTGCTCTGGAGAACCCTTGGGGGTGCTCCAAGGAACTCTTAAGGGTGCTCTTGGGAACCCTCGAGAGTGCTCTGGAGAACCCTTGGGGGTGCTCCAAGGAACTCTTAAGGGTGCTCTTGGGAACCCTCTAGAGTGCTCCGGAGAACCCTTGGGGGTGCTCCAAGGAACTCTTAAGGGTGCTCTTGGGAACCCTCGAGAGTGCTCTGGAGAACCCTTGGGGGTGCTCCAAGGAACTCTTAAGGGTGTTCTTGGGAACCCTCGAGAGTGCTCTGGAGAACCCTTGGGGGTGCTCCAAGGAACTCTTAAGGGTGCTCTTGGGAACCCTCGAGAGTGCTCTGGAGAACCCTTGGGGGTGCTCCAAGGAACTCTTAAGGGTGCTCTTGGGAACCCTCGAGAGTGCTCTGGAGAACCCTTGGGGGTGCTCCAAGGAACCCTTGAGGCTGCTTCTGGAACCCTTAAGGGTGCTCTGGGGAACCCTGTTTGAGAACCCACGCTTTAAGGTACAATGCCTCAAAACCGGAGCGCTCGAGGTGGTTTGCTAACGCCGCCGTTCCCTCCCCTTGCGCAGACTGCGAGTGCCACTCCCCGGGCACCCTGGGGGGGCTGCGGGTGTGCGACGGCCAGAGCGGCCAGTGCCTGTGCAAGCCCAACGTGGGCCAGCGCCAGTGCACAGAGTGCCTCGACGGGACCTTCCACCTCCAGGACCAGGACCTGCTCGGCTGCCAGGGTGGGTCTTGGCCTCTGGGCCTTGGCATTTTACTCCCGTCTTCTGTAGATAGGCATCCAGGGCAGCGGGGTGCTTTCGGTCGCTGACCGGACGGCAACCTTCTTTTCCTCACTGCTTGTCTCATACTGTACTTTCTTTTGTAGTTATCCTCTCTCTATTTCACTGACTGTGCAGGTATTTGCTCGCGAACTTTTTATTGCTTGTTTATTTATTGCAATACCCTCGGGGCCGAAAGGGCATTACAGAAGGTAGTGGGCAACTGAACACAGTAAAAAGACATACATATGAATTGAACGCAATTACGGGATTTCAAAAGTTATTATTAATGGTAGTTTTAAACAAATCTAACGATGGTATTGATATTATAGATGCAGGCAGGTGGTTCCACTCTGATGATGTTCTAGGTTGGAAGGAATCGTTATAGGCTGAGGCCTGACAGTGAGGAATGCCAACTTTGAACTGATGGTCGAGGAAGAGTGTTTCTTTTAGGAGAGGATTAGTATGATATATTTTGTAGAGAAGACATAGAAACCTATGGCACAATAAAAGAAGAGGTAAAGAGAGGTTAATTTTCATGAATGAAACACTGGGTGTTTGATGATAGTTGGTTATTATAATATGAGCACTGCAATTTTGAAGTGACTCCAGGTTAGCTGCGAGGGTGGTCTAAACAGGACACCAGATTGCAGCAGCATAGTCTAATTTCGAGCAAACAAGATATTTGAGCACAAAAAGCTTCAGGGAGACGGGGGCTAAAGGAAAGCGCTATGTCAAAGCACAAAGCTCTGCCCAGAGGATATACTAATGGGTGTGCAAAAGGAGCATTGTCTGCTAGTTGTAGCAATGACTGCCTTGTTTTTCCTGCGACTGCCAGAGATCCACCAGTTCTTTACAAAGCTGAACTTGGCCTCTGAAACAAATGTACACGCCTAATCATGCTGACAAAAACCTGTGTTCACAGAATGTGCTGCAGAAACCACACTTCCATGTGTGGTTTGTGCTAGATCTTTAAATCCTTTAATCTCTCTTTTTTTTTTAACCTTTTGTGATGGTAGGTGCTAGCCACCATAAAGGATGCTATCTGCTGGGGAAAAGTCGGCTGTACACAATTATTTATCCTCACTGTTTTTTGCACCTCCTTTCATATGTGGTAGGAGGCATTTTAGTTGACTTGTTCGCTGTATTTTATTTTTGTGAATTTGGTGGCAATTTGTGTTAGAGGGCAGCTCCACTCAATTCAGAAAATTTCAAAATTATGAGTGATTTCACATTTAAAAGCACCAATAAAAGCCACTACGTCATTTGCTTCTCAAGAAATGGGATATATTTTGTGAAATCTTACTTTAAACATGAGCAGACACCGAAACCAAAACTTTGGCTCCGTCAGGCAACATTGGCTTCCGGCCGCCCAAAATATAGCTGTTGCGTGGTACGTGCGGTCACATAATCTTCTACGCAATAATGGGCGGGATCGGGGTAAGTAACTGTAGGGCGGGTGTGTGCAAGGTGCAAGTGTCGTCTGCACTGCAGTCTTCACCACGTTTTGGTGTCTACGATATCTTACAAGGTCTGCATAACTGCGGCATCAGTCTGTGCACGTAGTGTGTACAAAACTCGCGAGAGTCAATAATTGCGGCTGGCGAGGCGATGATGACGACGGTTGAGACGTGTCAGACGGCGGTAACAGCAGGACGGCTGGACGGCTCTCCCAAGGCTGAGAAGCGGGCTGCGCAGGCGTGTTTAGCCAATCACCTGGATACCGCCGAGCACCGAGAAGAGACGCTGGTGACGTCCCCCATTACGCTTGCCGGGGGAAGTAAAAACAAACAAAAAGTAGACTTTGTTTCAGCTTAAGTCCTGATGCAGCCAACGCTACAAGCTTGAGCATGTGGCCCCGAACGGTACTCGCACTGCTTGAGCGTGCGTGCTTGGCAGGAACGCTGAAAGCCTGCCAAGACTTCAGCTTAAACAAAGTATTGCAATATTGATGACGTTTAACTCAATGTCGGCTACGACTGCGCTGTCAACAGTGCCTCAATACGCCCGTTAGAGTCGCCCAATTTTGGCAACTTGGCACTTTCCAAAGTCAGCCAGACCGTTTAAGAAACATTTAGAGAGAACTTGGTCGTAATATTTTACGTGTGGCCTTCGTAGAGAATACTGAAGAGGACTGCATTGTTTTTTCAAAACTGAAGCGGAGTTGTCGTTTAAGCATAGGCATAAGTAATAGTTTGGCAACACTGTGCCGCTCCTTTTGTGTTGCGCAGACTGCCAGTGCGACGTGGGCGGAGCGGTGGGCAGCTCGTGCGACGCCCGGAGCGGCCAGTGCCAGTGCCGGCCCCGCATCACGGGGCGCCGTTGCTCGGAGCCCCTGCAGGCGCACTTCTTCCCCACGCTGCACCAGCACAAGTACGAGGTGGAGGACGGACACACCCCCAGCGGGGTCAACGCCCGCTTTGACTTCGACAGCGGCCTCTTCCCGGGCTTCTCCTGGAAGGGCTACGCCATCTTCTCCAACATTCAGGTGAGAGACAAAAATACTCTACTCGCTACAGTGCAATCCACTTATACCGATACCACATAAAACAATGTACTGCTTATAATGATCAGTTTCTAGGGTTTCTAGCTCAGATACAGTGCTAACCTTTTAAAACGATTGAATTTTCAGGTTTTTTAATTATCGTTATAAGTGGATTGCACTGTACGTTGTACAGTCATGTGTCGTTAATACGAACCCCATTAAAATGGATGCCCCCTTTATATAGGCAAGGGATGAATTGGGTAAATATACATTTTTTTGTCTCGTTATAATGAACAACTCGCAATGTTTTGGGGAACGGAGGCGTCCCTATGGACGAGACAGCACTGTTCTACCATATAACCTTACAATCTGTTACGGGAGAGTCTGTGTAAGAAAAGACACAAAAATGTGCTGGATTATGGAACTGGTCTTAGCTGGATCCGGCTGGGACCAGTTTCATAATGCAGCTGCGGGTGAACTGTTAATATATAATTATAGCAAGAGTGACATTGCAGTGATTCATCACATGATATGGTGTGTTGCATCACATGACGCTTCGCATGACGACGTTGTTTGGAGCACCACGCAACACGACATGCAATGTCTTGTTATTATGTCGCCTGACATGTGTGGTCTCAGATGCCTCCAGCTGAAAATCAGACAATCTGAATGGATCCAGCTAAGACTGGTTGCCTAATCCAGCTGAAAGTGGACTGCATGGTTTTCACCTGGGACGGGACCAGCACCTGGGAGCTCTCAACAGCGGTGTTCATCTTAATGTGGGCATTACCCCGATCCTTTAGCACAGTTTTCTCTCGCAGGTATGCGCAAATCACCAAACTTTAGCACTGAAGTTGGTACCGTATTTGAATCTCTGAGAACTAGGAAACTGTCCATTTGCTTGTTGGGTCTGACTGAGTCTTACTCTATACTTGAAATGGAACGGGCCCAAGACCAGGGTGTAAGGTAGACAGGTGGGGAAACGAGAGTCAAATGAGCGACCGGATTGTGTCCCCCTCGGTTTTCTCTTTTTCTGTGGCGCCATCTATGTGGAGCACCGCAAACTCTCACTCCGGGTGGGCGACCGGTGGCGACCAGCTAAACTGACGGAGATGGTTTCTCGTGGATTTTCAATGGGGGACTGTCGTGCTCTCGGTTTATTTTGCGCACTCTCCCGTAGAGTTGCACGCAAATCCGATTCCGACTTTTTTTCCTCTCGCCGCAGCACCATCTGTCGCAAATCGGGGGTACCCGCAAGCAGACAAGTACACAATCCGGTCACGGCGCTGCGGTAGGCTTCTATGGGCCGTTTCCCCACCTGTCTATCTTACACCCTGCCCAAGACTAAGATCGCTTTCCACGTACCTTGCCCTATTTGCACTGCTTAGAGGGCATCTACATCAGTATACAAAGACACAATTCTTGACAGTATAATGCAGGGACTAATTCTAATGCTATCATTTATTGAGCATATAGGGAGTATTCACTGGTGGCTATATCCGTGTGCGCTGCTGCTGAGCGCGTGCTGATTGCGAGCTTCCACAGTCCTTTTGCAACGTGCATTCCGGCCCATGAAGAGTGCCGGTCTTAGCAGCCTATTGATGTGAGCTCGTTCGGAGCATGCGCTCTAAACAGCACCCACAAATGTGGCGTCCAGTGAATACTCCCTATAGGTATATCATGAATTATCGCCAGACCCGCATAATTGTTAGGAGTCTTCTTCTATCGACCTTTTTGGCCCATTGTCAATCCTCCCACACAGTCCTTTCTTATACTGCCAGATGCATTTCTTCTTTGATTTGTCTGTTTTCTTTCTAAGGTTTTTGTTTTATTGTCACGGTAGCAACCTTCACTTGTCTTGCAATGTGCCGTGCATGGTCCAGATGACCCGGAGGCTTTTAGAAGATTGGAAATATAAAGATGATTATTATCGTTATAATTATAACGAGTGGGTGATCCATTTATCGAGAAACCCAGTTGTTCTCATGCACTACGCAGTTTGTTCTGGCTCATTAAAAGAAACGCTAGAGTCCTTTCCCTAACTGTTGTCGTGCCAATGCCTTCCTGACCCGCAGAAGGAGATCCTGATTGACCTGCACATCCAGAAGCCTGGGCTGTACCAGGTGATAGCGCGCTACGTGAGCCTCAACGGCGACAATGTCTACTGCAACATCAGCTTCACTCCGGACACGTACGGAGGTCAGTGCCGCTTCTCGTGGACGGGCTACCCGACCGGCGTCCTTATACGAACCATTTTCTGAGGCTGCACGTTCGATTGTACCCAAAACTATCCATTTACTGCGGCGAAATTTCTTCACCGTGGTAACTGACAGGATGAGGACGACGGGGAGGAGTTTCGGTTGCCCCGCCTCCAGCGCAAGCTTCTTAGCTTCTACGACGCTTTGTCGTTTCGCGAGGCTCCCAAAGCAGGGCGAAAGGCTACTAGGGCGTGCCAGAGTCCGGGCGCTCGAAAGAAAAGCGCTGCTGTCCTCACGTTGTCAGTCACTAGAGTCAGGATTTGCTTGAAATGCAGCAGACTAGCAGTGCTTTATGTTTGGACAGACGTGAAAAGTACGCGGACTCTCTGTAGCAACTAGAGATGACTATCGATCAATTGTGAGGGTGTGTCATCAGCAGGATCGAATGCCTTTTCACAGTGATAACGGGCAAGCTCTTGCAATGTTTTGGATTTATTGGCAGAAACACCCCTTGAAGAAATTTTGAGCGTCACACTCCAAAATAGCCGAAAGGGCTGTTGGTGGTGATAATAGTCTACCCTTCTCACGGCTAATATGTAGCATGTAACAAGTGTACATCTGTTCGCCCTTTTTCTCATTGGCAACAAACTCGGTGGCGCCATCCATGGGGTAGCTCTGGAACACTTCCAATTCGCCTATATTCTCTCATTTTTTATGCGTCATTCTTTCACCGTAAGAGCGAACTACGTCTTACAATGCTATGAGAGACCTTTTTCCGAAAATAGTGTGTAAATACAATCTTGCAAATGCTACAAAACTTGCCATCTAGTGTTTAATTTGCGCACTGGCGCCACCACATTGCAACTCATGCAAGAAAAAGTGAATATATGTTCGCTGTGCATATAAAGTGGTACAGTAGATGTTTGAAGTTAGTTAGAGTAGAACCTTTGCTCTCAAAGCTACCAGTGCTAGTTGCCATTCTTCTGCATTCTTTTGCAGTACTCGAGCTTGATCAGAGATTTGGGAACGCTTCGTTTTTTCTGCTAAATTTACTATCTAGATGAACGATTAGCGTACCCTTTGATCACGAAATGCTGTCGCCTAGCATTTCGTGCGTATGTCGGCCCATAAATCAGTCGATCCCACTTTAAATTATGCTGCACTTTAATAGCGGTACCTTATTTATTTCACTGTACAGGACACCACATGGTCTTAGTGTTGGAACAGGTATAAAAGAAATTTATAAAACAGACGCCACAATTGTCTGTTTCTTGGAGGAACACTGTCAAGCCTCACGAGTCAAACAAACTATTTTCGGAAACTTCAGGAGATTCTGGTATGAAAATATATGAGCACATGCTCAGCTGAGTGCAGGCACTCCCTCAACCAAGGAAGCTAGATCCTGCAGGCTCCATTGAGCTGCAGTAATCTACATTGCACTCTCCCAAAGTCCCTTTTATGCCTATTGTGGCTCATCTTTTTGCCCCCAAGTTTGTTCTGAGACGCTTCCTCCCTCTCCTTTCTGATGTTGCATTGTTTCATCCTGGAAATACTTGAACCCTATCTCATCTCCCTCCGGGTGGCGCCAAACTTTATTTCTAAAGTTGTGGACTGGCACCCAAATTTTTCCCAGTACTTGTTCATGGAGGCTCCTGTCACTATGAGCAAGGGGGGGGGGAAGGAGATGGGAGCGAGGCATGGCAAATCATAAGCACGTTCATCGGTAGTTTAGAGAGAAAGAACGAGAAAGAGAGCGACAGAGAAGCGGAGAAGGAAAGCAGACGATCAATTAGACATGTTCGTTTTGCCACAAAGAGTTTGAGCTGTTCGAGTGCTTGTCAATTACAGTCAAACCCACCTATAATGAACGCGACAGTTCCGTGAAAAGTGGTAGTTTTATCAGTAGTTTGTTATATCTGGACTTACCTTTAAAACGTCATAAATGATATACCGTATTTACCCGAAAATAGGTCGACCACGAAAATAGGTCGACCCCTATTTATTGAGCCCACCGAGAATAAAAAAAAATAATTCAAATATAGGTCGACCTTTCTTTTCTTATTTTTTTTAAGGAACAGGGGAAAGTTAGGGCAAAAGAAACAAACCTTTACAGCACTCTCAGCTAAATCACAGGGCGATGTCAAAAACTTATTCATCGTCAGAACTTCCGGACATATCGTCGTCCGAAGCTTCGTCAGCTTGGTAGACATCCTCACAAATTGGCAACAATACCTCACTGACACCGTTGGAAAATGACGACAAGAAGAAACGAAAGAAGGTGGAGACGGGCGAGCAACGAAAGACCAAATACAAAGACATGAGCAACGCTGCGAGCCCCGTGAGCAACACGCGACCCGCCGAAAAAAACAAACTAAAGTACCTCCGGGTTTTTTTTTTTTTTTTTTTCGTGCGCGTTTGTGAAGGGGAGGAATGGAGCGCATAGGAGGGCAAAGTGCATGGCGCATCGCGTTCCTCTCTCTCCCCTTCCCCCTTGCCCAGCGAAGGGAACGCTACAGGCATGATGGCGAAACCCGACGCCGAGGCAATGTGCGCGAGAGCCGTAGCCGGCGGTGGACACGGGCTGTCGGCTGCTGCTGTTCGGTTGTTTTTGTGCATCAAAAGCTTTTTGAAATAAGAAGCCGCGCGGCTCTACCGCCACGCCGGCTAGGTATCCTCTGTAGGGTTTCAAATTTTGGTCGCGAATTAGGTCGAAATTTTTTGGTCACGATTATAGGTCGACCCTTAATTTTTGACAACATTTCCGAAAAAAAAAAGGTCGACCTATATTTGAATAAATACGGTAGTTGGTATATGTAATATCACTCTGCCAGCTTTTTATTTAAAGGAACTGTTTGCAAGATTCTGACGCGCCCCCAATTCTAACGTGCAGGCAGATTCAGCTTTCAAAAAATCAAAAGGTAAATTGCTGCCAATTCTTCCGTGTAAGTAAAATAATGAAGATTGACCCGATACCTCATAGAACAGATTTTATGAAACGCACGCCAACACAAAAATAAATGCCGTGCAGTAGTCCGACGATGGTTCTTCACTGTCCACAGAGGTAATTAATACTTGCTTTGGTCTAAAGCGTTTCAAGTGCCACGCTTCCTGCGCATGCGCGAGTGCGCGGCTGTCGCCTCTGGCAGGGTCGTCTTTTAAAGAACATTTTGCGAGCTCGTCGGGTGGCTGGGATTGCGAGGCCATGAAGTGCTGCTCCGTTATTTTTTTCCGCCAGCGTGATGCCCTTTCATTTAAATAAAGCCTAAAAGTTTTTTTGTTTTTTTTTCCTTTTTTTTTTTTTTTATCTTAAATTGACGGACACGAGTCCGCGCGAGAGAATGTGCGCGATATGGATGCCGAAATGGGCGGACATAAACACTGTCACTATGGTGATGGGGCTAGCCACTTTACACCGAGCATTGAGTTTTCAGACTGTGCGAACCGGGGAGTATTTTTACTTTTGTAGTTTTGTTTCCTTCCCTGCTGCTCGGCCGTGGAAATGACCTTGAGCGTGGCCGGAATACACGGGACCGTTCCCTCTGGGTTATTATATTACCTCTGTGCTGCGAACCCCCTGCAGCCCTCTAGAATGAGCGACCTTCCCACGTGGCACCCCTTTCAGAGAGCAAGCAGACGGAAACGCTGGTGCTGCCCCCGAGCCGAGAGCCCCGCTTCCAGGGGGTGGTGGGGCAGGACGGGGTCACTGCCCTCCCCTTCGTGCTGAACCCCGGCCGATGGACCCTTTCCATCAAGGCCCCCCGGCCCGTCTTCCTGGTACGTAGCGGATGCGTGGTCCCTGCCTGCCCGGGACGCGTCTTTGGCCGGTGTACTTAGCATCCTGTCCCTCCCACGCAGTGAAGTGGTCCCGAAGTGGCTACAGAGTATGTCGCGGGAGCTGGCATGTCACGTTGTCGGACGTTGCAATCCTGGCAGTTGGTCGTAGAAGTTTTGCAAAAAGAGGCAAGCGAGCGAGGGTGGCGTCGTCGTCGTGGCATGCCAACTCCTGGCTGCTCAAGCGTCTGTGGATTGTCAAGCTCGTGTGCGACTTGCTGTAGAACTCCACGGCTGCGACACCGCCGGGGGTCACGGCAGGCGATGGCGCGCCACTTCTGCGATGTCCTCAGTCAGAAATTGAGAGAGGACGTGTGAGGATGCAGTAATTACACCAGTCGGAGACACGTTCCGCCACCATACCCACGGGGAGGAAGGCTGCGCGTCGGCCTGCCGCCTTGGTGGTCTTGAGGCAAAGCACCGGCCTACGGATCCCCAAGTGGCAGGTCCGAATCTCGGCCGAGGTCCCTGCAATTTGATGGAGGCTTATTGCTGGGAGCCAACATTTCGGTTGCGTGTAAAAAGGTCCCCGGGCAGTTGAACTCGATCCTCGGTTATTTAGTACGCTTAGGCGTACCGAATGCCCTTCATTGGTTTGGCACGTAAAACCTACAACTTTGATTTGATTCGCTGGGTCGGCCCCCTGGAACGTGGGAGTGAGTGTGGCCCCGCATTCCCAGGACTACATGGTGCTGCTGCCCGAGGCCTTCTACGAGGCGACGCTGCTGCAGGAGCGGGTGCGCCACCCGTGCCTGCGGGGGGGCAACATGGCGGGCCCTTGCCGCCAACTGCGCTACCCGGCCCTGCCGGACACGGCCGTGCCGGTGGCCGCCGCCCAGGGAGCGGACGGACAGGGTGCCCCCGTGCGGATTCTCGACGACGCGGACGTCCTGGAGGTACGAGAGCTCGGCTCGGGCCGTGGCTTGAAAAGCTTTCTTGTGGATATCTCCAACTCGTGTGCTTTGTCTGAGAACCTTGTGGCAGCACTTAAAATGACGCTTACAATGTAGGTAGGCGTCAATAGTAGGTAGAAAGTAGGTAGACCTCAATGTATCTACCGGCCCTGGGCCGGTTTGCTGATCAAGGTGGGTATCGCTCTCGACGGGTTAACCACCCGGAAGAGGAATTTTGAAGTCACTACGCGGGGACAAGAAACCAGGGTATCTAGCGCATAGGTGTACGGCTGCCGTAATTTCCTTCCCTCTTTGAATACTAAAGTTTGATTCCAAGCACAAACACAGGAACGAACTCGATTATGGCCGCCAGTGAAGGTTTCGGTGTCCACGGTCTTCCAGAATCGATTCGACAAACGGCGTCGACCCACACCCTCCTCAACTCTGAGTTTTTGAGGAACCGGTGAAAACACAAGCTTGGGTTGCGCAGCAGGTTGTTTGCACAACCCACAGCTTGGCAAGGAGTGCTCGGCATTGTGCAACGATGCCAGTCCCTTGGGCTCCTCGCACTTCGGCAGCACGACCCGATTGAGCGAGCAGGGAGTCGAGAATCTTTGTGCACGGTCGCTGAGGAGCACTTACAATCAACAACCACTAAAGCGTAACATAACGAGCAGAAATCTTAGGCTGGGACAGCTGAAAACAAAGCAGAAAAGCATGGTAAGGAAAGTGGCAATACGAACAAGTAACCTGCTTGAGTGCGGACGTGACGACGGGGCCCAAGGTTTCTTGGGCCCCGACGCCAACTCGCCGAATGCCCGAGGATAAGCTGGTGGTAACATCTTTAATATGGGTTTTAGAGTGGATCACACTTTCTTATTAGTGTAATATTTTGGCAGTGCTCGTATTTAGTCTCCGTGAATCGATACCAGTCACTTATTTTAGTTCGACAACTAATTCGAGTTACCCTTTAAGGGAAGACATGGGTCTTTGGCACTAAAAACTCCCTAAAATATCATAGTTTTGGAAATTACTATTTTAAAAATGCAGCTATTTTTTTTTGTGATCTACCACTTTTTTCATTTTTTAGACCAGTATTTGAGCCATGATATAATTTTATAGTACCGCTGCGGGCTGAATTTGCATTGAAGTTCGTACTAAAACAATGCTTTCTTAAGAGGGATTTACCGGCAATTTATTTGTAGTCTCTTCCTTCTAGATGGTGCTAAACTTTTCCGGAACAAACGACCTGCTCCCAGTTGGGTATGCAGCTCAGTGTTGGCTTGGGACACAAGTTGTTGACCGTCGATTTAGGCGAGCTGTAGATATTGTTCGCGGAACATGAGCCAGTGATGTAGAACTGGCTCCGAAGTTAGAACCACGTTTCAACCATTTGAATGCACCTATTTCACGTGAACGCCACATTTGTCGATTGCGTTGTGCATTGGTTGTATACGCTGGTTGTCTTCATTTACAGACAACCTCTGTACTGTCACAAGTTATGGAGTCGCCAGCACAACCGGCACCTTGATTGCATGTACCGGGCTCGTGTGGTGACAACAAATAGGAGGCAGTGCGTTGCGATGGAGTTTAGCAGCGAGAATTTCGCTGTTAAACTTCGCTTCGTGCAATCCATTCTTTAGACGTGGATAAATGATGACTATCGTTTGATCATGTACAAATTGCAATCGTAGGCAGAGAAGGACTTTTGACCGGTACAGTTTTCAATGTTCGTACTTATGCATGCATTACTCGCTTTCTGTTGCAACGAACATGCACATGCTAGGCCATGAAGATCGCGAGCTGAGCTGTGTGGTGTTCAATAGCCGAGTAGTTTGTAAACAAAGGGCTTAAAGCCGGTGCAGTGCTCAATATTCGTGCGCATGGTGGGTGCTTTGCTCGCTTTCCGAATCAATGAATAAGCGTGTGCTCGGCGGAAAAGATAGCATGCCGGCTGTGATTTTGTAAACATCGGAACGGTATATAAGCATCTGTCAGCGTCTGCTTTTGCACGCTATATGGAGCACAAAAATTTAACGAAAAAGAGAACACATCCTTAGCTTCTTATATCAAAATGATAACAATGCTTTCCTTTTGGCTTTTTATAAAAATGCATATAAATGTATATACATACGCAGTTATCCCGTGTTGTAGCTGTGTATGCTTCCATCACTGTTCCGTTCGCAGCAATATAACCTAGTTTGGACACAGTATAGCCTACAAAGCAGTTCTTTTTTGCGTCATAAGACCCGTGATCCCCATCATTGTGGCGGTCGTCCCCAGGAGCTGCACAGCGGGCCCATGGCTCACCTGGACGAAGACCACGGGTCCCTGCGGCTGGACCTGCGAGTGCCCAGGGCCGGGCCGCACGCCCTGGTCTTCTTCTACCACTCGCTGGACAATGACGGCTCTGTGGCCGCAGACCTGGTGCTGTCGGGCGCCGACCGGCTGGCCACGGGCAGGGCAAACTTCCACCACTGCAACTACAACCTGCTCTGCCGACAGGTGCGCTGCACGGGCTGCTTTGCTTCCGCCACGCTCTGCACACTGCTCAGATGTTGTGTCCATCCCACCCATTCCATGGCTTGGTTCTGGTGCCGAGTAAAAATGGTGCCATCGTTTTTGCGAGATTCGTTTAGATATTTTGTGCCCTTTCAGCCTGTTCTTTCGCCGGGAGATCATCCTCTCATCTTGTTCGATTGATTACACAGTTTTATTTCTAGCACTGGCCTGTTACACAAGTTCCAATACAACACCTGTCTCTCAGGTCACATGTCATACTAAAAGAATGTGATGTGTAACCTAGCATAAAACGCTTCATCATCAGGTTGCTTTGTTTGGAGGCTAACCTGCGGAGTTGATGGCCTTTCTTAGGGCTAATATGTCGTGTGCATAATTCATTCCTTCAACATTGAATGACTACAATTACTTGCCTGCATCACTTGTATCAGTTGTTGACTACACACTTTTGTCGTACAGCTATTGCTAACTATCAGTTCCTTATTGTTTAAAAATTGTACAAGGCCTCTCCGAAAAAAACTTTACACTCTTTTTAGTTACGAAAATTACCTATACACTCCGTGCGGGAACTATAGGGGGCGCTTTGAAAAACGCAAGCAGGGCCGCTAGCGGAGGAGCTGGCGTTCGACTGTGAGACGCGTTCAGCAGCCTGCGGCGCCTTTTCGCATGCCAAGCTGTGGCGGCGGAAGCGCACACAGACGAAACTTTTGCTTTTTGAGCTGATAAGTTGAGGGTGACGTTGCATGAGTGCTGGGGCAAAAGGGCATTTAGCTGTTCTCCACTTCTTATATATTGAGTTTGAGTCGTAATTAGGGGTAATTTCTCTAGTTGCGGCCGAAAAAGAAGTTGGAGTAATTTTCCGAAAAACAAAGAGGGCCGCCACCTTAATTGATCCGAGTGGGAAATTTATTTCGCTCGTCACTGTAAACCTAGGACTGCTGCAAAGATGATATTTGGAGGCGAGTGAGATGTTCACTAAGTTTGTGCACGAAGAGTGCCAAGTTTCTTTAAGACAGCAGGTGTGAAAGTTATGTTTTTAACGAATAAAGAAATAAAGCTGTACGGGATATCTAATATTGGTCCCTAAATGTTGTGTTATAGCGGGCTGTGCAAAGTGCAGATTTGGGCACACAGGTGCTTGGACTTGACAGTAACATAACACAGATCTTATTATACAAAAAAAAAAAAAAAAAGGTGGCATAGGGAAATTAGGTGAAAATTTGGTTTGGGCGGCGTAACTCAAAGGGAACCGGTTTTTGATCATGAAAAGGCTGTGAAGAGAGTACGACTGGTCGGGGGAGGTGGAGACTTTAGAGGTAGGAAGGGACTAGTGGACTGTACTTCCAATTGAAACAACTTTACGAAAGGTGGTTCCAAAGCCGAGAAAACAAAGTTGTCGGCCAACACACGGTTTGGCCGCCAAGGGCTTTTGCGGTCAGCTGTTGTGTAATAACCTGCTGTGCGAGGTGCTGATTTTCGGTGCACAGGTACTTTGACATGACCGTCACTTGGCACAACACTTATTATAACAAAAAGAGTTTTCATAGCGAAACCAGGTGGAAATTTAGTTTGGGCGGCGTAACTAAATGGGAACTGGCTTTGACCGTCAAAGGCTGTCAGGTAATACCACTCATCGTGGGAGGTGCACACTTTACAGGTAGGAAGGGACCAGTGGACGGTACTTCCAGTTCGAACCACTTTGCGATAGGTGGCTCTAAAGCCGAGAAAAAAAATTTGTTGTCTACAGAAGTCGGGGTGTCAGCGTTTGCACATCCAAAATGAGGCTGGTCAAGAAGGAAAGCACACCACATAAACTTCCATACTCAAACGTCGATTCTCCACTGATTCAGAGTTTTATTGTTGTTTCCTTTAGATTTATATTTGTCACTTTTTGTACCGTTCGAATCTTTCTTCATGAGATACAGATAGCGTACCATACTTGTCCGGAAATATCATCGACACGTACGATGGGGACGAAACTTCTTTGGAGGGCATTCCTCCAACGAAATTGGAACCGCATACCTGCGAGTGTGGGTTCGTCCCATCGGCGCTGACACATGTAGGCGTTACTGGTACAAAAACAAACGCAGAGCGCAAAGCGGCAGTGTAGAATATGTCAGCCGTGCCGACACAGTGGCAGACATGATCGGGAGACCAGATTTCTCACGTCGTACGGCACGGCTCCATCGTTGTCGCTGTCCCACAAAACATCGGCGAGGTGAAAAACTGTGAAACTGTCTCCACGAGATACGACGCATAACTATTGAAGCACTTAATGACGCAGCACAGCTTCATGCTGTGAAACCAGCGCTACCTCACCACTCCGACTTCAATGCGTACCAACGTACGTGGCGTGGTTTCGGTTTCGTTTTCTCTGGGGTTCTCGCTGCCTACCTTCGGTACCGGCCGCGCAGCGGCGCGCCAGTCGCGTCGCACGGAGTGTATACATTGTCAAACACTCAATTTCTACCCAGATGTGGTCTGGGTGGTCTGAACCAGATGACAAAGTTTCGGAACGAACCATGATATTAAACAAAAGTTTCCAGCAATTTTTTAGAAACTTTCAATGGTAAAGTGGTAGCCAACAACACCCACGAATGCATGGGCCCGAATGGTCAAAACTACAGAGAATGTTCCCCATTTTCCCATTGAAAGTTTCAGAAAATCACTTATAACTTTGGCATAAGACAATGGTTAGTTCTGGAACCTTGGCGTCTGGTCCGAATCGCTAGCGCTACATTTGGGCAGAGATTGTGCATCCAGCGATGCATACTTTATTTTTGCGATGAAACCCTGAAACTTTTTCGGGGGCCCCGCTATGTATGTGCTTTTTTATTCCCCGTTCCCCACTGTAATGCCTACGAGCCCCGAGAGTAAAATAAATGAGTAAATATCCTTAGGAGAGAACGGAACAGAGACTCTGGGGACCTGTACTTACGTCCCTGTGGCTCGGTGCATATTGCCGCAAAGCATCGCTGTGCAAAAAAATTTGCACATAACGTACCTTGTTATTAACCCTTTGACGGTTGAGTTTTTTACCCAGAAAATGTTCTCGAGTGGTAGGGATTTTGTTTCTAAGGGAATAGCATAAAGGAAGGGTCAGAGCAACACGTCACGATCCCCCAAGGAAGCTTCGGCCCCCCAATTAGCAGGTGGAAGTGGGAAATTGTTTTATTAGTTTTAAAATGACTTTTCTTGCATTTACAAAGGAAATGTTTCCCAGGTGCTGATGCGACGTGGTATACACCTAAGCAATAAAAGGAGCCCTAAAATTTCGTTTCTATACCCCTTTAAGCAAAATAAGAAACAATGTACAAAACAACTAGGATGGAAGAAAAGTTCAGTGCTTGCCCTGTGTTCGTCTCTCCCATCCTCGTTGTTTTGTGTGCTGTTTCCTATTTTTGTGGTGTATCTCAAATCTAGGCATTTCTGAATAGTGTTCTTGCGAGTTTAGGGTGTCTTTAATGGCCAGCCTGGTAAAAAGTTTGTTCCTGACATGCATGTCCTATTTAGGCACTTAAAGTTAAGTTACGCTCTTAAAGTTAAGTTACGCGAACTTGATCGTGCTGACAAAGACGGGAGTACAGAATGTCTTGCGAATGATGTGTTTGTGATGTGATGGTGGGTGACATTGAGGATTCTCAAGAGGTCGTGAAGTGATGGTGATCGACTGGTAAACCCCAAAGAGGTCATAATATGTTGGTGAGGGACTTTGTGAACTCTGAAGAGTTTGTGTGATGGTGAGCGACTTTGTGAACTTTGGAGGGTTCACGGTATGATAGTGTGTGATTTCTTTAACTCTGCATGATGAAAAGTTTGTAATGTGATGGTGAGTGACTTTGTTCTCTTCAAAGAGCTCATAATTTGATGCTGAGTGATTTCGTGAGGCCAGTAGTGATGTGTTGGGGATGAGTTTTTGGTGTGGATGAATCCTGCGATATTTTGTCATCATGCGAAGGAGTCTGAGAGCCTCCATATTTGGTAGAGGGACAGCGATTGAGCAGGCTCCAAAACGCCACCCCTTGGTTGCATGCAGGTGGTGCTGGACCACTCCGGTCGCGTGTTGGAGCTGGAGCTGCGTGGGAATGAAGAGCCCCTGCAGGTCACCCTGGACCTCTCGGTACCTTCCGGGGAGCTTGCCCTGGAGCGCCTGGTGGCCGTGCCCTTGGACCAGTGGCACACGGACTACCTTCTGCCCCAGGAGGAGTGCATCCGCAGGGCGGGCGGGGAGTGCCAGCCCACACCCTTCCCCTCTTTCTCTCCCGCCTCCAAGGTACTTGGTTGGTATAGGATGAGATCACTAAAAGGACGACAAACAGCACGGAGTGCTCCATGGCGTTTGTCATCCATTTTACTTGTCGGTTGTCTCTTTAGCAGTTTTATCATTTAATCGCCAACTAGCCTAGGTACATTCCCCTCTACGGTACTTTGTTAGTTTATTTTTATTTGGATACTTTGGAACTCTTTTCATACCTGGTGTTCAGTGAAGTGTTTTTTTCTTAAAGGGAAGATGGGGCACTTCTACATTTGAGAAAAAACGCTTGAATTGCGTTCATTTGGCCTTTAGAATAACAGATATCAAAATTAGATTTCAATGCGACGCGCCGGAGAGCCATACGAGCAATTTTAAAATAGGACTGAAGCCCCGCCTCCCTAGCCTTGGGCAGCCAAAAGAGCCGTCGATGACGTCACAGACAGCGACTGTCTTTCGCGTTTTTCTCGCGTTTAACAATACTTACGCAGAAAATGGTTTGGGTATTCGGGTTCACGGGGTAAAAATACACTAGAATTCACTTCTAACTCATTTTTTCCAAGAAGCTCCGTAGCTTCCCTTTAAATTACTCGGTATAGTATTTTCTGTGTAGAAATCTGTGGCTTGAGGGTGCTGGTAAACTATACTACACAGTTCGTTTCACTTTATGTGTCAGCAAAGTGGACGCTGCAAGCACAAACATGTAACCTCAAGTGAGGTTTGCACTGCTTGGCAGCACATGCCTAGCATGAATGCCGAAGGACCAGAGCTTGCTTTTGTAGCTTCTGCTATGCCAGTACCATCACTGATGCACCTCGTGGGATCTCACGGGTGGAGGGTACATCTTTGCAGTCAAAAGATGTTGCATGATGTCTCGAATGTCGCAGACATTCGTGATCTCGAGACGTCGCGTGACGTACATCTGTGATCATGTGACGTGACCACACGACTTGTGAACTGACGCCTTGCCCGAAGGTGTTTGGCCGGAGACTAGGTAATTGTTACTAATGCACTACAATACAAATTTGTTTGGAGGGCATTAAACATGATGCTATGGCATCAAGTTGTGGTGTCACGTAGCGCCATGATGCCACGTGACATATTCACGTGGCACTGTCATGTTGGTCAATGTGGCGAAGTGACCTGGCATTGTGTCACGCATGCCGCAGCATCGTGTCAGCTTGTAGTGTCGTGCGAGATTATGACGTCGTGCAACGTGGTCATGCCACGTTGGGTCACCTGCAGTGTCATGTGACACTGTGACATCATGTTACATCATGCTACAGTTGTGCTGATATGTCCTATCTTGCAGTATGTGCCGGTGAATGGACGGATAAATTTCTGAGATCAGTTACTTCCGTTATAACATAGAATTCCACGAGTTAAAAAATTCCACTCCATCCTGCATCTTTCTTACTCTATATGTAGGATTTTTGTTTTTCAGCATATGATATGAAAAGCAGTGCTCTGCCTACCTGTTTCGTGTAGCCAGAGTGACGTAGTCATGTGGTCAGCATGTTGGAGCCCGTGCCGAGCCCTTTGGGCGCCACCGACAGAGCTGTTGCCCGTTGCGCAGGTTGAGTTTGAGAGTGGCGCGGAACCGGCAGTGGAGCTTCCGCCGACGCTGATGGACAACTCGACGGTGCTGGTGCTGGTGGACGAACGGAACCCCTCCGTGCACGTGGAGGGAAACGTATCTGAGCCGGGCCGCTACGTCCTGGTGGTGCACTACTACCAGGTGGGACGCAAGGGGGCTTCAGAAGCCGAGAGACATCGTAACAAAAGAAAAAGTTGGCATTTCCCAGAGGCACTCTAACTGCGTAGCCTTTATGGAAATTCTTCACGTTGCTCCTTTTGCGAGCAGAGAAAAAGGGCTATGGAAGGGCACACTGCGAAGGTTTTCTGAATGTATAAAGCAGTCAGAATGTCACTGGACACTGTACCATCTAGTGAGTAAGGGATAACCTATTAACAATTTTTGTTTTTGTTGAAGAAAAAGGCAAACGTGGGGAGAGTACCGTATTTACTCGCACAATGAACGCACTCGCGTAATGAACGCACCCCCCAAGTCGGCTCTCAAAATTTCGACTTTTTTTTTCACTCGCGTAATAAACGCACCCCCAACTCGGACGTCAAACATTTGACCCCCTCCCCCCATGCGTGCGAAATGAACGCACTTTTCTATCCTGGTGCAGCGAGGTCGCGAATGCATGGGCAGCGTGGGCGAACGAAACGCCTTGCGAAAGGCGTTAAAAAAATTCGCAAAGATCCAACGGAAGCAAGAAAAAAAAACATGGAGAGGAGCTTTTTCTTCTTTTTTTTTTTTTTGCACAGCGCAGTCTGGACTTTGGGTTCGTGCGCCGCCGCGTGCAAGGAAGTAAGAAAGAAAAGCGGAGAAGCGCTCTAAGCGAACGAAACAGCTTGCGAAAGGCGGCAAAAAGAAAAGAAAAGCCACGGAACTAAGAGAAAACAAAAAGGAGCTTTTTTTCTTTTTTTTGCATAGCGCAGTTTCGTTACGGGGGGTCGCGCGCCGCGCGCAAGGAGGCAAGAAAGAGGAGTGGAGAAGCCCTCTAAGCAAATAAAACAGCTTGCGAAAGGCGGCAAAAAAAAAAAAGACCCACGGAACTGAGAAAAAAACAAAAGAAAGAGAACCTTTTTTCTTTTTTTTTTTTTGCACAGCGCAGTTTGGTAAGGGGGGTCACGCGCCCCGCGCAAGGAGATAAAAAAGATAAGCGGAGAGCCCTCGCCTAAGCAACGCCTAAGCAAACAAAAAAGCTTGCGAAAGGCGGCAAAAAAAAAACAAAAAAAAACACCCAAGACATAAAAGAAAGTTCTTTTTTTTTTCACAGCTTGGTTTGGTTACGGTGTCGGGCGCCGCGCGCAAAGAGATAAGAAGTTACTTCGATTTTTTTAGGATAAAAGGTCCGTTCATTATGCGAGTAAATACGGAAGCAGAAATTTTACTTCGCGTAATGAACGCCCCCCCCTAACTTTGCATCGATTTTTCGGAAAAAAAGTGCGTTCATTCTGCGAGTAAATACGGTACTAACAAATTTCAAAATTTTATTAAAAGAATGTAATTGATTTATACTTGAGGACTTGCAGTAGCGTTTAAGAAGTGTGACCCTGGGAATCTGTGTTTTTAGTAATTGGACATAATCTTTTGAGGAGGTATGTAGCTCTAGAACTAATTGCCGCATAGGAGTGCCCCCTGTCTCTCTTCGTCGGTCATGCGTGATGATGATTGCAGAACTCCCAGCATTTTAGAAGCAGTAGACTATCGGAGGCGCATCTTTATCAATAAATATAACGGAATGTATACTGCATTATTTTATGAGGAAGAGGAACAATGTTGGGAGAACTTGGAAGTGCAGTAGCAGGGAGTGAAAGAATCCACTAAACTATAAAGGGCTAGTCTTCCACGCTGGCTTCGTTGTTTTTGTTGTACTTCATTTTTTTTTCTTATGCACCGCCGTAGTAAAAGAATGAAGTGCCTTGACATCTTGCACTTGGAAAACAAGGCCCACATGTTACGTCCTCGTTAGTGGCTTCCCGACTCGCCACAAGCGGCACGCACGTCAAAGATCAACGAGGCAGATGTGCCGACCTTGGCGTCGCCTCGCACCGTTGTCTTGTTTTGTGCGAGGTGCTGCAAGGCACACTTGTGGCGACGCAGACGCGAGCTAGGCAGCGTTGCGTGGATCCGCCAGGATGACGCTAGATAAGAGAAGTCATTCTTGTCTGCAGTAACTGACGAAACGAGAACAGCAGGGATGTCCTTCGGCTGCCCGCCTTCAATAATCCTCCAGCATCTCCCGAGCCTCGAGCATGCACGCACAGCCAAATCATCACCTTCGTCATCATTGCACGACAAACCATGGGAAAAGGAAACGAGAGTGCGCATCAGAGAGAGACGCCCTGCCGTTCTCGTGGCATCAGCGTCTCAAAACGGCTTTGCCTCTTTGCCCTCTCGTTCAGGTGCGTTTTGCGTGAGAAAGCGTAATTTTTCCGGGCAATTTCAGCCGGACCACCCTGCCTTTGAGCTGGACGGAGTGGTGCAGAGTGGGGACAGCAACCAGGAAGCCCGCCTGCCCCTGGCCCACTGCCCCTGGGCGGCGGGCTGCCGGGCCGTGCTCGCCAATGCGCAGGGCGGTTCCCCCGCCTTCCCGCTCCTCGACAACTTCACCCTCACCCTCGGCGATCCGGGCCGCAAGTCCGCCTGGCTGGTGCGTACCCCCTCTTTTCCCCTCTCTCTTTCTTCCCTATTAGCCCTCAGTAAACTTTTTTTCCCAGTGTAAGCACCTTTTGAGTAGATCCCAGCATTCCTGTGGTGCGCAAGTATGTGCAAACACTCCTCGGGATGCGCATCATTGTTTGCAAAGTCTTCAGGCTTCTGAACTACTGCGTGAAACCCCTCGTCCCAAGAGCAGGAGAGGTTCCTTGCCTATCGGCACACAGGGGTCGACTCTCAAGGTTGGAAAGTTTAAAAAGTCTCGAGCTGGGCCAGCGAGGCTGTGGTGCCGAATTTCCTCTTGCCTACTGGAGACCCTTATGGGGCACATATTGGATACGACCGCTATCTCAGCGCTCGGCTGGGACTCGTGTGTTCACTGATTGAAGGCGGGTTTTAGCCAAACGCTAAGGCAGCACTTGTGCCCACTCTGTGCCCTGCGTTGACCTCCGGTTAATAATGTAGAAAATCCAGCACTATGGCCTTGCCAGGGTCTATTCACATGGCAGCATTTAACTATGTTATGTCGACTGTGTTCCCAACCTTACTCGATTGAATCTAACTTCCCCTCTATAGGTTATGTCACGTGATAACGTAGAAGTAGCAAAGCTGGACATCGGCCGATTTTCTAATGCCAAGGTAGAAACCCTTGACACTGGAGTAATATTGTCGTGGATGGGAAAGGCTCAACCAGAGTAAAACTGAAAATAAAGGTTTAATCGGAGAACTTGTGCCAGAAACGAAAGAAAAAATGAGTGTCAATAAAGCAGCAGCGAGCATCGAAAGCTGCAGCAGCGAGCATCTTGGTGTCGACGTGACAGGTGGCGTGTGCGAGTCGGCAAGGCCATGCTGGGCTCCTTATATCTTCTACACTGGAGTAGTAGATAAGTATAGGATAAGAGTCAGTCTCCCGTGTACTTGGTGCTCGAACACTAGAATGTTCGAGCATTGAACACTTGGGAGACTGACTCGGCAAAGTAATTTTGGCTTCCTTATCTTTTACACTCGGGGTAAGAGTAAACACAAATCTTCTAGAAGTACGGAAAAGTGTTCCCTCCCGACCGCGCACGCGACGGTATCGAGTAAATTTTGGCACACGTCCCAAGGGATATGACCCGGTTGCAAGGAACAGAGTCTTAGCTAAGGCTGTGCAAAAGAAAGCCTGCCAAGCCTGGTGCATGTGAACACTTCGGGCTCGACTTCACGTGTCACTCCGCTCGTGTGCCATACTGGCAGACAACTTTCTGTGGCTACGCGGTCGAAGCTACGGGTGCCCGGGTGCTCACGCACCTTGAGTGTCGATGAAAGCTGTGCGTGCGCACTCTTCACTTCTCCCGAATCGCCACAGAAAGCTTTCCGCGACCGTAGCTTTGACGGTACTCTTTTTTGCGCGGTTTTGGAGTGCAGCTGTTAGGTGCCCGTTTCCGGCTTGAGCAGCGTCGCCGTTGGCATAACCGCGAAATCACGTGACCCCCTTGAGGTCACGTGACCTCGACGGCATCACATGACCCCCATGAGATCACGTGACCCGGGTGACGTCACGTGACCCCCCTGAGGTCACCTGACCCCCGTGAGGTCACGTGACCCCGGTGACATAACATGACCCTTGTGACCTCACGTGACTCCCAAGAGGTCACGTGACCCCTGTGAGGTAACCCCCGTAAGTTCACAAGAGTCACGTGACCTCATAATTACGCCGACGGCGACGTCTTTCAGAGGAAGGAGTAGCTGGCAGGATGAGGAGGTGAGGAGGAGGGAGGAACGGTATACACTCCCCTCAGTACCCTTCCCTCCTCCTCAAGAGCTGCGCTCTAATTCGGTGTTACAGGGGGTTGTAAGAGACTTTCATTTTTTGTTAAGGGTTTGTTTCTAGAGAACCGGCTCTCGAGTTGCAAGTATACTTCCCTGCTTCGCATGCTGCGGTCTGATCTAGTCCTCGGGTTAGTTTTTAAGCACTGTGCGAAACAGAGATGTCACGGTGACTCGCAGTCGTACCTCGATGCAAGTCCTCGCGATAGAATCAAACCTAGTGAAACGGTACAGTGTGAATGTGTCTTTATATAAGGGGCATTGAGTGAGCGTGCTCGCACATAAAGTGGAAGAGCGTGCATTAGGTGTGAGGGAAAAGAATGAATGAGCACATACTTTGGAGGAAACTGGTGTGCAAAATGGTGGGGTCAAAGCTCAGGTGTGCAACCGCAAAAGATGCTGGCCTGGTGTTCCACTCGCCGGAGCGCTAGCTTGGGCAGGACTTTCTTTCAGAGACTCCATACACGACAGTGTTGGTGCCTTTGAAGTAGAAAAAGCATACCAAGCACAGCTTGAAGCAACGTGGAATATATTTTATGTTACCACTCACACTCTTTGCTGCAGTAGTGCGGGAAAGGGACCAGTTTTTTGCACCCTCTCTGCCCCTTGCGCAACCCCTGCCCCGACCGTGCGCCTTCCCCACCCCAGGACCACGTGATGCTGATCCGAGAGGACCAGTTTGACGAGTCCCTGCTGGGGCCCTTGCCGTTGGACAAGGCGGTGGACTTCATCAAGCAGTGTGGACAGAACAGCTTCCACATGACAGCCAACACCAGCGGTGAGGAGGCCAAGGACGGCTGTAGCACGACCAGCATTCTTGTCTGAGGAACCGGGAAAATATTCAGAATATGCAGACACTTTCTTCTGGAAGAGAGTGCCTGCATGTCTGCTGTAAGAGACCGATCGTATTAGGAAGCAATCGTGAACTAGCCGGCTCCTCACGGTAACAAAAAACAAACAGCTTTTAAAATATTGGTGGTTGTTGTTTCAATGATATATTTTTCAAAGAATGTTTTTTCGCTCAGTTTAGGTGTCTGGTGTGTTAATAGAGATACGTAACAGGTTTAAAATGCTCACTCATTTTATAAATGTGTGTAAAGGCCACTCTTTTTAAAAAAATATTTTGAGGCCAATTTTTAAGTGCGGCCTTACACGGATGAAAACAAAATGGTTTTGGATGCGCATAAAAAAACAAATGTAGTTGTGATTGGATACATCGGTCTTGAGCGCCTTTATTTTGGCCTTTATCGTTGAAACCGGCAGTATTCTCGGCGCTCAGGTCTGACTGATGTCAGCTGTGGCCAGAGCTGCTCTTTTCAGCCATTCAGCAAGTGCCTGAGAAAACATGATTACACTTTAAGACAAGGACAGTGTCTGTTTTTCCTCTGTCCTTCTCTTAAAGCACAGTCATGTTTTCTCGCGTACAATATCAACTCGCCCAACAATTACCACTTGTCAGTATGTGCATTTTCGGGGTTCGTGTTGGCCATTTATTCAGTAGAATTTTGCCTCGACGTACGTTTCTATGCCGACGTCGAATGGTTGCAGCATAGCAGCGAGCCTGCCCCGGATTGCATGCTTTGTCCATTGCTCTAGGCAGATCTGGTGGACTCCGTCTTTGCGACCCGTTGCACGTCTGCTGCACTCCAGGGCCTGAGTGACAGTTCGAAAGTATACTTGCCCACTGCTCTCAGGCTGTGGGGCCGCACAAACCTACTTAGCAGAACGAAACATTCACGAAACCTAACGGCGACGTTCGTAAATCTGCATGCCCAATTTCACGGAAACTATTGTCACATGGACAGAAGGCGATCGCAGATGATACAAAAACCATAAAAAGTACAACTTTTCGAAACTTTACTCTCGTAATCTTTCTTATCTGCACTTCAAAACACAGTGAAAAGCTGGAGCAGGGGGACAAAGATGGCGGGATAAAGACGATGGAGATGCGAAGCGCGCACCACACTGCGGAAGAGGTTGGCGCGCCTCGAAAAAAAAAGGGGGGGGGGGGGGGGGGGGAGGCACTCCTAATACATGTGCAGTTTTTTAATATTTTTTAAAATAATTTGGTGGTGGTGCAGCAGCCATTACACGGGTACAACCCATACACGCAGTTATACAATGTTTTCGTAATAAAGTTAACTTCCCTGTCCATGATGCATTTCCGGTGGATATTGAGCTCCTCGTGGGATGGTACTGATTTCACTTTTTGCGGCGTGAATTAAGATCTTTGTATGCACAATTAGGACGAGTTATTTGTGATTTTATCAAGAATAAATTTCATATACAAAAAGCATAACTTTTTTTGTCAACCAAATTTTGTAAGAACTTACCTTTTTCTTGAAATACCAAATAGTCTCCAAAAAGAAAATTTTTTTTTGTTGCATGTTTTGCTTTAGTAAAAAGCGCATTTCCGTTAACCTTTGCTGTGTTTCTCAAGAAAGCCCACTAGCAGACGAAAATATCCTATTGCGCCAGCGCCACTGCACTGAATCAAACTCTGCTTCGGTTACCCTTTTGTTGTGCAATTTCCATGAGGGGTACCACAACTGGGCACTGCCATGTACATATCCAGTGCTTACCCCACGCTCCTACTCCCACCTGTAGCCATTGACAAGACAAGAACAACAGGGCATCTCCTTTAGATGCTCTGTTCAAGCATGCACGTGCAAGCTGCACGTGCATGCTTGAACCTTGCAAGCTGCTGAAGTGTTTTAAGAGGTAGGAAGTTTGCACTGAAGACAGGACAACTATAGGACCTCTCTGTCGTTTTGTCAGGGACTGTAGTTATCCGTGTCAGCCGCTTCTCTAAGTAAAACTCGCCCTATTACATATTTCTTCTGCATTTCTGCCCTCGGTCCATCCCCCAGTTTTTCGAGGTTATCTGCAAATTTTGGGTAGGTGCTTGCAATATTAAACTGGGCTCTCCCTTGACCCGCAGAGCTGTGCAAGGAGGCCGTATTTTCGCTGACCTCCGAATACAACAACGGCGCCCTGCCCTGCCAGTGCAACATCGACGGGTCGCTGTCCTTTGAGTGCGAGCGCTTTGGGGGCCAGTGCGCCTGCAAGGAGAACGTGATTGGCCGCACGTGTTCGCAGTGCCGCACGGGCTACTTCGGGTTTCCTTCGTGCCGGCCGTGCGACTGCCCCAACACGGCGGTGTGCCACCCCATCACGGGCCAGTGCATCTGCCCGCCCCGAGTGATGGGGGACAAGTGCGACACCTGCATGCCCCTCACCTTCGGATATACCCGCATCGTGGGTTGCGAGGTGGGCCTCCTTCCTCACTTCCCCCCGTGCTCCTGCTTTCAAAGTGCATGAGAGTCACTCTGAATGACTCTGTTGCAACAAGGTCACTCTGCACGACCTGCTAGAGTCACTTCTGAGAGGTTAGGAGAGTCACTCAAATTGACTCTGTTGCAACAAGGTCAATCTGTAGGACCTGCTAGTCACTTTTGAAAGGTTAAGAGAGTTACTGAATATGACTGTTGGAATAAGGTGACTCTGCAGGACCTGCTAAAGTCACCTTTTTAAGGCTAAGAGAGTTACTCAATTTGACCCTGTGTAACAAGGTGACTCTGCAGGACCTGCTAGAGTCACCTCTGAAAGGTTATTAGAGTTACTTAATATGACTCTCTTACAACAAGGTCACTCTGCAGGACTTGCTAGAGTCACTTCTGAAAGGTCAATAAAGTTGATATGACTTGCAACAAGGTCACTCCGCAGGACCTGCTAGACTCACTTCTGAAAGGTCAAGAGAGTTACTTAATATGACTGTTACAACAAAGTCACTCTGCAGGACCTGCTAGAGTCACTTCTGAAAGGTTAAGAGAGTTACTCAATATGAATCTGTTGCAACAAGGTCACTCCGCAGGACTTGCTAGAGTTGTCTCTGAAAGGGTGTAGGATTCACTCTGTGACTGTTGTGACAAAGTAACTCTGCTGGACGTGCTAGAGTCACCTCCGAAAGGGCAAGAGTTACTCTGTATGATCTTGTTGCAACAAGGTGACTCTGCAGAAATCAATCCAATCTTTATCGTCCTCTCTTGACACACTGTCCAACCTCGAAAACCCCAACACTCCACAACAGGCGCAGCAATATGCGGTACTCAAGGTCTTGTGACATCCAGTTGGTTCTGAATTGACTGGGATGGCTTGATGGCATCTGTTGTGGTCCATCTTAGGCTGAGATGAAGTACAGATCATGAAAACAGTTTCTCAATTGATTACACAACCTTAACAAATTTACATTCATTTCATAAACAAGTGCTGCATCACAAATGAGCTCAGTCACCTTTATATGCGACCAGAGGTAAGGTGGGCTTCTATCACAAGCTACTAGAATACTGGCGTTAGTAATATGCAACGCACAAAAACCTGAGCCTGAGCCACTCGCCGAGGTAGGGTGAGCAGCAGATGTTACATATGGCAGTTCGTCGATGGCTGTGCCAGGGTCACTGTTGTGACAATCAAATTTTTTTATTGGGACAAATGACAAAGCCATTGGCATAGTTTACACATATTCTGCCATTTTGTTTTCACAATGGGGTCCCTCTGTACTCTGAGCGAGGACACGCAGCTGCTCTAGGCATGTTGTTTTGGGTGGGACCTTGACTGAGTTGCTGTGTACACTCTTGCAGGAGTGCAACTGCCACCCCCAGGGTGTGCAGGGGAACAACCTCCAGTGTGACCTGCAGAGCGGCCAGTGCAAGTAAGTTGCCCGAGTGCAGCCCGAGTGCACCTTGAGTGCAACCCGAGTGCACTCCAACTGCCGTGGTTATGAGGATGCCTCCCCCCTTAGGTGCAAGACGAGCATCGTAGGACGCACTTGCGACGAGTGCAAGTGGGGTTACTGGGACTTCCCACGCTGCCGCCTCTGCAACTGTGACCTGCGTGGAACCGTCGAGGACATCTGCAACCAGGACACGGCCGAATGCTTCTGCAAGGTGGGCAGCTTCTGTTGATCACTGCCTCATGGCCACTGCGCCGTCTAGAAGATCTCTTCGTATATATGACTTTTCCAGGTCTCCTTAGCATCTGGATTACTTTGGATGTTTCCGCAACAGGGCAGAGGAACACGTGTGTACATGGGCTAAAGTTTGAGAAGGCCGCACCACTGCACAGGTGTTTGCCCAACTGATGAAACAGCCTTTGAAGTCATACTTGTGCACTCATGTTGTGGGAAACACTTTGTTATCAGAGAAAGGTTGTGAATGCAAAGGCTAAGTTGTAAGCTGGGCATGGGTGATGGAAATCGAGTGAAAAATTTGTTTCTTATGTTGAACATTAACGTCTTGGGTAAGAGCTCTAAAGATATATGTGCTCTTCCTGGTAAGGCATTAAATTGAAACTTGCTGTGCGGATCTACTTTGCTAAATTGCGAGAAATAATGTGCCCTTTGATGAAATCAAGATAAGAGGAGGACACTATGACATTATATCGCAAATGTTTTAAGTCGACGTTCGTTGCAGCTCTGTTTATGGAATCACAATTTCATAGATGACCAAATTAGGGTGGAGCTATTTTATTGCCCTTCACAATGAGCTGTCTATCGTGTAATCACAGTGAAGTAAGATATACTGTGAAAGTTCATATAGATTTGACACGATAAATCAAGATTGAGAGGAGGGAAACAAACTGCGGCTTATTTTTAATCCGTGCTCAATCTTTCGGGTCTCAGCATGTGATACTTCCGTAATTACTGCGTCCACTGTGTTCTAGTAAATCACAGCTGCAAATCAACCATGTTGTGCGCTCTTTCTCAAACAACCTGATTGGTCTAGCAAGTACTGCTGCAAGCAGTAGAAAGATAGCTCTCGTATGGGTGGCCTGTAAGGAGGATCATGTCTTGAGTGAACCAGCAGAAATAAGTGAAATGAGGGGATGCTACGACCTCCGCTCTTTCATGCAGGAAAATGTTGAAGGGGATTCGTGCGACGTCTGCAAGCCGGGCACCTTCTTCCTGGAGGAGAGCAACCCTGTGGGCTGCACCAAGTGCTTCTGCTTCGGCACCACGGACCGCTGCAACAGCGCACTCATATTCCGCAGCCAGGTGGGTGTGGCTGCCGTGAAGAAAAGGCCTTGGGAGCGGGTTTTGGATTTCTATAGACCAGAGGTTCTCAAACTCGTCGATTTCGAGGAACCCCTGTCTAGCTTGACTGAAAGCTGAGGCACCCCTCTTACAGGGTGTCTACCAGCCTGAAAAACAGGGAAAACGAGGAAATTTATAGGGAGATTGGCAAGTCTGGAAACGTTGAGAAAAAGTCGGGGAATTTTCGCTCGAGTTGACGCCGGTCAGGAAAATCAGTCTCTTCCTTCTCTGGGCGACAGCAAACGATGTGTGTGGAGTGTGTGTGGCACGCGTTGCATGCGATGCGGCTCAGCCGGCGTGCGAACGGACATCTGCTGGGAAACGAGTATTGGAAGAACCCGAATTACCTTGTCTGGAAACGCATGCACCAAGACAAACTTCTCTCCTTGTTCTTGCACCAATACGTTAGCTGTGTGCTTTATTTAAAATGGGACATTTATTGAGCAATAAATATGAAAGAATAGACAGGCAGGGCAATGGGATCCGGTGTTGGCCCTTGAGTATACCAGTGTTTTTACAGAGAAAGTGTTATGCGCTAGGATCTGAGAAAAAACGTGTTCGCGGATGTTGACAGAAAACTCTCCATTGGTCGTGGCAAGTATAAATAAATAAAAATAAAAAGATGGCGCAACCAGCGTGAGTCAGCCTTCCTTGGCATTATTAGATAGTTATCATCTAATGTTATCATCTCTGGCCTTCGTCTTCGAGGTCGTCCTAGAGGTCGCACGTCTGGGGGTACATGCAGCCTGCAGTTTCTGGGAGGCAGGCTTGTGTTGGGATGGGTTGGGATGGGTTATGTTAGGCTAGGCGTCGTCCTTGAGGTCGTCGTGGAAGTCGTCCTTGACATCGCCCTATACGTCGTGCTTGAGGTCGTCCTAGAAGTCGTCCTCGAGGTCGTCCTAGAAGTCATCCTCGAGGTCATCCTAGAAGTCATCCTTGAGGTCGTCTAAGAGGTCGTCTTCTAGGCATTGTCCTCGAGGTCATCCTAGAAGTCGTCCTTGGGGTCGTCCTAGACATTGTCCTTGAGGTAGTCCTAGAAGTCATCTATGAGGTCGTCCTAGGCATCGTCCTCTAGACATTGTCCTCGAGGTCATCCTAGAAGTCGTCCTTGAGGTTGTCCTAGACGTTGTCTTTGAGGTCGTCCTTGAGGTCGCCCTAGACGGCGTCCTCTAGTCATTGTCCTAGATGTCGTAAAAATTACAGCTTCACTCGTCCTCCATCTTCACCTGAAGTGGAAGGGCTCTACAATTTTTTTAGACAAAAAGTACACTTCATACACGTCCTGTTCTCTTAGTGGTTGGTCATGAAATTTCGACAATATAGTCGGGAAAACCTGGAACATTCAAGGAATTTGATACCATTGTTTTAGTACACACTGAGTAGAAAAGTTTCGGCAGAGCGGACTCCGCATTGATGCAATAAATTAGTGCAAATGCCTGCAGACCTTGTAAACAATACATACGAGGGGTGATCAAAAAGTTCTGGGACTGATTTTGTAGCGTAGAAAGTGAGGGCGGTACCATGATGCGCGCGCAGCAGCCAAAGTAAAGAACCTTAGTGTTTCATTCATTATACCAAAGGGCGGCGCTCTGTGAGCATTTGGAGCTGCGCTACACTAGTTTGTTTGACCACATGCACGAGCATGATGGCAATCTTTCCACGCACTTCAAACCAATGCGAGAACGAACATCAATTTTACGTCAAGCTCAGCAAACATAAAGCAGACGTCTAAAATGATTTAGAAGGCTTATGTAACAAAAAAGTGAGGTGTGCGAGGTGTTTTGAGTGGCACTTGCGCCTCAAGAATGGCAGAACGTCACCGAAGTCAAGGAGAGGTTGGATAAAGTCGCCCTACCGCTCTTCGTCTTCCAGCGATGTTCTGCCGTTTCTGAAGTGCGAGTGCCACTTAAAATAAAAAACTTCGCAAAATTCACTTCTTTTTTACACAAGCCTGCTGAATCATATCAAAGGTCTCTGCTTTATATTTGTCGAGTTTGATGCAAAATTGATGTTAGCTCTCGCTCTGGTTTGTAGTCTATAGTAAAAGCAAATACCGTGGAAGCCAATACTGGCAACTCCCGCAGAAAACGGGCGAAAAGTGATTGCAGCGCCCCTGGAGAGCTCGGAGTGTCCGCTAGCAGACAAATTCTCCAAAATGCATTGGTTTTGCCGATCTCCGTGCGAGGTGAGCAACGAAAAAAACTTGTCACGGACATTCGCTGCTTTGAAAGTTAAAAAATGGGTGCCAGCTTATGAGTGAAGGACATTCTCTTCGCGTGGGAAAGATGTTACAGCTTTCTGGGTGCAATTTCGGAGTTCTCCAGAAGAAAACATTCTGTCACAACTTATGTAAGCCAAGCAAAACACGAATGTATGCCTTCGCGCTGTTTCGTGAAAAAGGGCAATGTACAAACATTTCAGAACATAGCTTCGTTTCAACTTTATTGTTCTTACCAGTCAATTCGTTTTGTTGTTGCAATTCTCATTTCTCGTGAATGTACTTGCTTATAACCGTTTCGTCGAACAGGTGAGCTGGCTAATCCCGTTAAGATCGTCTCCGGATGAAGAAGCAGAAGTCAATTTCGAACCACGTACGTTACGGCGATGTCAGTATGCTCCGAAAGAAGTCGTTGTGCATATGCAAATCTGACGCGATTATAGATTAACAAAAGCGGAGTTACGAAAAAAGCAGACTTCTAGCCCTTGCAAAGAAAGAAGGGGAGAGCGTCGTAGCCCCGCGAAAAAAGGTGATTTCAGTCACGTTATTTACAGTGCACAAATTCCGATTGTTAGCGCGGGGACGACCAACAACTTCTGCTTCGCTGCTTCTTTACTTCTACGATAAAGGCCGACACCCGTTGAACCGGCCGTCTCCACTCTTTCCATTTTTGAGTCTTCTTTCTTTTATATTTTTGAGGCGACGCCACTCTGCCGCGTTATTTCTTACTCCTGCTTATATGTTGCTGTGTATATTTTTTGTTTTCTTTTCGCTCTTTTTTTTTACCCGACGTGTAAACCATCACGTATCTTGCTTTGTTTGGCTTAGTTTTTACTCCCTTTCCTTCGCTTTGGCGCTTACTACCCCCGGTTCGTCTGCTACGCTAGGCCCGGGCATTTTGAGAGCCGTCTGCAACTTTGCTGCTGTTCTTGTTGTTTTCTTTCACTGTCGTCTCCGATAACCTCCTATTTTCGCCTTCAATTGAGTTTCTAATCCAAAATCGTTATATGTGCTTTTTGATATTTATTAAATATATTAAGAAGTGTAAGCTCGTTACCCATTTTTATTCGAATTTTATTTGTGTACTCCGGCCGGCACGTCTGCTACGGGTCATCGTTTGTTGATCAACCGGCCGCATTCGAGCATACACCAGAGCATACTTAGAGATGGCAGGCATGCTTTGTGCTGCCTACCATTGCAAGAACATGTTTGTGCGATGTGGTGGAAAATCTTTCTTCTGCTTCCTACGTCAACCTACGGACACCTAAGTCAACAGGTACTTGAATGTACTTTTAAACTGCTTCGTCAAGCGACGGAACGAACAACCCGCCAAAGTCACTGGAAAAAGAAATTCGAAAGCAAAAAAAGGTTACTCACTGCTAGCACATATAGAAGATTGCTGCCTGCGACCAAAACATTTCTGCGACTCTTTTTTACCGAGCAGTGTGATCTGCACTACGTTATTTATTTCCCCTGCTTTGTTTTTAGGTCATACCTACGCCGCGAAAGCAGATAAACAAACGTACAACAAGCAGCTGAAAAAAAAAGGGACGCTTCCTTCTTTTTTTATTAGTTTCGTCTGTTTCCGTTTTGTTTGTTGTTAACTCAACACCGGTGGCGACCACCAGCTATTCATTTGCTGCTTTCCATTTTTCTTTCTTTTTTTCTATAAGCGCCGCAACGATCGTCGTCGTTGAAATAGTTTTTTGCTAGCTTCTTTGTTTTATTCGCCGTTGTTCGCTTCTCTTTCCCGTTTCTTTTTATTTTCATCGGGAATGGCTACACCGTCTTTTCTGCAAAGTTCGGTAAGTGTTTGCACGGTCATTTTTATCCTTACTTTTTGTTTAGTTTTTATGCTCTAGCCGCTCGTGCGCTTGCTCTGGTAATATTAACACGTCGTTTTTGCATGTTTTAATGATTACGACGTCGTTCGAGTAGCTAAACGCCTTTTTTCCGCTTCCCAGACGCGTTTCAAACGCGTGTGATCCCCTGGGAGGCGTTTGAGACCGCTAAATAAACTGCTCTATCTTCGTTTATGCGCGCGTTGTTATTCGATTGTCGTTGCAGTTGCGATCAGTGGATTCCGCTTTGCAAGCGGACTGACCGTAATAAATTGTTTCTGCTGTTAGGGTGACGAAACGGGGCTCGTAAAGCTCGAGGACGTCGCGGAGCCTGTACTTTTCCATTGCGGCGACTGTTTCCGTAGACTCCGAGTCCGCTAGAGGCGCCACTGTCACGATCGCCGCCGCTCCTATGGGTTTTCGGAGGAGTTTCCAGTATTGGCGAAGCTATATCGTATTTGGTAAAAGCGCCATTATGCCCGTGCACGTGGTCACGAGAACTCATGAAACGCAGCTCCCAATGTTCCCAGAGCGGCGCCCTTTGGTATAACGAGACTTGAAGGTCCCTTCCTTTGACTGCTGAGTGCGCATCACTGTGCTGCCCTCTCTTTTTACGCTACAAAGTCAGTCCCGGAACTTTCTGATCACACCTCGTACTAGGGACTTTCTGGCTCATAGTTATTCATCAATGAATGGCTCAGAACTGTCAGCATTATGCTTAATCTGGAAAAGCACTTTACTTAGGGGCAGGGATGGTCGAGGGAATTTGAGGGCTCGGGGAACCCAATTGAGAGAACTTTGGACATTTCCAATTATCACCTTTTGTGCACAGTCATCTTCATCCACTGGGCTATGGATTGCATTCTAAGCACGCGTAGTGGCTCTCTTCCGCAGAAGGTCAGATGCCACGGGTGTGTCCACGACCCAGTGACTCTGCATTTTTCACCAGGGTAAAGGTAAACGTGCAAGCTCGGCGTTGGCTCTTTTGTGCCACGTTGTCAAAGGTAGTGTAACCTCCGCAGTGCTTTAATGCTGACGGAGCGTCGGAGACGGGCACACATGGCGCAGCGAAACGAAGCCAGATGCTCTCGCAGCGGCATAGAGCTGCGGCACTGTGGAAACGAGGGTCAAAAAGAGTATTCAGGGGTTTGCCCAGGAATTGAAATGAATGTCTAATTTTTAAGGGGGTTGGGGGGGGAGGCATTGAGAATAGAGGAGTCGTGATTTAAGGGGGTACCTTCAGAGAAACAAGTGTCGGTCGCAGTTTTGATAGTAGTTTAAGATGATATTCTACTCAATATTCACTTCGACACGAACTATGACGTTCATATTTTTCAAAGTGTCGGTCGCAGTTTGTTATCCCTTTTGAGTGCACTTCTTACCAAGCACGGGTGCACTGTGGTGAAGCAACACCCGCAAAAGCATCGGCTCAAGAATTCCTCGACACGAAGCACGAGGGAAGAAAGGCCAGAATCAGTAATTGGAAAGGCTTTTTTGTACGAACTGGGGGGCAGGAATAAGCCACAATGGGTGTAAAAACAATGTTTCGAACGCCCACTCTTGGCTGTCGTAGCTTAGTGGAGCCAACTGGATCTGGCGTCGGCGTTCCATGGAATGTCCGCGCTCGCTCTTCCCACGCCCGCGCAACCTCGCACCGAAATGCACTCAAACTGGGAATTCAGAAAAGGGTGAATTGCGGACGACCGACCGAGCCTAATGTAAACTTGCTTGGGTTTGCTTGTGGAGGGTTTGTTTTGCAACAATGACAGATGCCCGCACAACTGGTTGGCCCCGCAGGTTCTGGAGATGGACGGCTGGTCGCCCGTTGTGTTGGGTGTGGTGGGTGAGCTCACCCTGGAAGAGCTGGACGGGGGCGTGTCCTCTTCCCCCAGCTCGGTGCAGGCCACGGCCCCTTCGGACCTGCCCGTGGGCTCCCACTTCTACCTGGCCGCACCCTCCCCCTATCTGGGCAACAAGGTGCCTCTCCTGGAATTGATACTGGGGGGGGGGGGAGGGGGGGGAGGGAGGGAGGGAGGGAGGGAGGGAGGGAGGGAGGGAGGGAGGGAGGGAGGGAGGGAGGAGGAGCACTGACATTGGTGGTCCCGAAAGATATAATGAAAGAGAGAGAAGTAACATAGCAGCAGACGAAGAAGAAAGATGGTAGGTTAGGTGTGTTTGTTTTGCCGCAGTGAGTCGAAGTTAAAGTTATTCATTTTTATACAGTGTGCAATGCCGACGTTTTCCTGCAAAGTAGGCTAAAAAAGATTGAGGTACAGACTTTACAGGTGATATTTTCCCGCTTTGGCAGCGATACGGGTCCGTCGGTACCACTGATGTCTGCGTCTATGCCCTGCCATTTCGAAGTGGCCGGAATGCGTAGCACCTTTTCGTCTTGACTCCTCTATTAACTCTATGGCTTTTACCGATTGTTGCTAGAACGGCGTTTTGGTGCCTTGGGAGACAGCATTACTGCAGCATAATCAAAGCCAACGGAGTTATTTGAGCCGAGAGGTTTGACATTCAAACGTTTGACCGTCTGTAGATCGTAATTGCAGTCAGATGTTGTAATCACTAGTACTTTGTTTGGCTGTTGACTTTTTTGCTTTATGATTCGCTCCCGGTATGAATTCCTACCAAGGCGCTTGGAAGTGCAAACGACCGCTCATGTTGGTTTGAAAGTATTCAAAAATTGTCGCAATATTTTAATTGGAAGAGGCAAAGAATAAGAAAGAAGGAGAATGTAGGATCTTTTGCAGATGAGGGGATCCATCTTTTATCTGTTTTTTGCCCCCTCAAGGTTCTATCAAAGATTCTAAAGCGCTCCGTTTCTTGAGGGTCAATCGTGATCAATTGATGTTGCGCACGAATGGCATCGGCGATCCGCCCAACTGCGTTTCCTCGCCGACTCGTTGGTGCTCCTCGCTGACGCGTGCCTCCCTCCCAGGTGACCTCGTACGGAGGGACGCTGGCCTACAGCCTTGTGGCCACCGCGGACAACCTGGTGGACTTTGGAAGCGTGATTGGACCCGACGTGGTCCTCAGGGTAAGCGGCACTCAAACAGTTGCCTCATCCGTTGCTGGACGCGAACGACCTCTACGCAGGGCAACAACCTGACCCTGGTGCACGAACACGTGGAGCAACCCGCCGCCGGTGTCCCCCTGGAAGTCCACCTACGATTGGTCGAGGTGAGGCCCTTTCGCCACGGTCGCTGCGCATGGAACGCGTTTCCGACCGATGGGGTTACCGCGTCCTAAGAAGTGGTCTTTCGATGTCCGCCCGACGACAACGCAAAAGTGCCGTGCTGTCAAATGCAAAGATGCGTTTGAGGTATCGTTCTGCGGAGCCTTAGATGCCTCCGACTGCTAAGGAAAACGGCGCCGAAATAGCGTAAGGACCGAGGCAAGTGGGACTAGACAAGGCTCACTCTCATCTGAGGTTTATCTGAAAACACAAGTGGCCTTCCTTCGTGCATGACTGACTGGTTCGTTTACCGTATCCTCAAGCGTGGTCCCTTGATTTTGGCCTGATGACATTATTAATGCATTAGCATTACTGCCTACCTGACAGCAAAAAGCTGACACCATTTGTCTGTGGACAAAATGGAGCAAAAGGGAAGCACACCACATAGAGAGGAGGAGAGCAGGGAAGAACAAAGGTGAAAGAGAGTTGACGTCACGGTCAGAAGCCAATGCACACGCGGCGGGGCAAGGTGAGAAGGAGGTGACGTCACGGTGCGTAAGCCAATGCGCGTGAAGGAAACCGGCGAAGAGCGGGAGCAGCGTCAGGCAACTGGTGCCGCTGCTAAGCATGCAAGGCGGGCAAGAACGAGGCAAAGGAGCAGAAGTAGCGCCCAGGTCGGCTGTCCGAAATGCGGCGCAAGAGGCGGCAAGCCAACACAGGTCTGCGTGCAGTGGAAGCTGAAAATAATTAAAAGGGAGACCCATTGGTGGATCCTTAGGGAATGCGTTGGCATGACCCTTGGGAAACACCACACAGGTGGTGTTTCCCTTTGGGAAACGCTCACACTGACCCCGTACAAAGCCAAGAGGCAGCAAAAACTAAGAAAAAACAAAAGAAAAAGCCAAAAGAAAAAAATTAAGGGGTCAGCAATAGCATTTCTCGAAGGGAAACGTGTGTGGCATTTCCCAAGGGTCATGCTAACGCATTCCCCAGGATCCGACGGATCTTCCTTTAAGTTTTTAAGTGTCTCGTCGTTGTCTGCCATGACAACGACAGCAGTGGAGCCAGACACAGCAGATGCCTGCCCTGCTGTAGGTTGCTCTCGAGCTTGACAGTGCCCGGAAACTTGAGCAGCCACACGTTGAAATGCCGCTATGACGGTGACGCTTGCCATCGCCTCGTCTTCTTTTTTGTCAGAGCTTCTGGGACCAACCTCCAGGATTGCAACATCCAATGGCATGACGCGCCGGCTTGTGTCACACAATTTGTTGCCACCTTGGGACCACTTTCATCTATGGGCACTACGGGACGCCATACAGGCCGGTTGAATATGCGTTACAGGCACCATATTAACGTGATGGCGTTTACGAGCTTGTGCCATGACAAATCCGGTGTTGGTGTCACCAAAAAATTTCATAATGTAACGCGCACAGCCACGTGTGTCATACATGACGTCACACATGGCTGCGCCTGTTGCATTATGAGATTTACCCTCTAAATATGGCGGTAAAATTTTTCCACCCAATTTAGCGGAAAATTTTCTCGCCAAATTCAGCGGAAAATTTTCCCGCCATATTTGGCTGGTAGATACGGTCATGATGTCACAGCCACGTGTGACATCACGTGACACGTGACTCTACCGCCTAGATCACATACACACGCGTGCACAGCTTGGCAATGAGCAAGCGTTTATATGAGAAGGCTTTGCGAACGGGACCCGATAACACTGTCGCGTTTCACTCTTAAAGATGAAGCTTAAGCGTCCCCCAAGTTTTTTTGTCACTGCAAGTAGGGAGCATGACTGGATGGATGAGAGAGCGCACAGTTGAACACTTCTGACCGGGTGGCGGCAAGCGCCACCTATCGAGTGTGGCGCAAACTGCTGCACTGTCTCAAGTGGGTGCTGAGAGTGGGCTTCTTTGCCTGCAGGGCGAGTTCCGTCAGCTGAGTGGCAGGAAGGTGACCCGGGAGCAACTGATGATGGCTTTGGTGAACCTGGATGGGCTGTACATACGAGGCTCCTACTTCCAGCCCAGTCTTGACGTCAGGTACGTTTTCAGTCAGGAGTGGTTCCTACCTGTTGTCATTTAGTCCTCTTTCATATTTGTCTGTCTTTTTGTTGGCTTTATTGTATTTTTTACTAATTATATTATGCTTCCTATATTCTTATCCAGAGTTTCTTTCTGCATTTTATTTTGTATTATCTACAGTTCGTTTGCTGTATTTTATTTGACATTGTCTATATTTGTTTTCTGTGTTCCATGATCTGTATTTGTTTTGTGGTATTATTTTTCATGATCTTTGGTTTCCCTTCCATCTGCAGGCTGAGCAATGTTGCCTTGGACACGGCACTGACATCGTATGTCCCGAATGCTGCACAAGCTCTGACTGTAGAACAGTGCCACTGTCCGCCCAACTACAAGGGCACCTCCTGCGAGGTAAGAGTTGCTTTGAAGTTCTGAAGCTTTCGAAGCTTGGAAGAAGAAGCATTTTTTTAACTAACTTGGGGTAAAAGAAAAGCCACACTGTTCACAAAAGGGACACTGGGGGAACTCAGTCCAGCTCACTGCAGCTCAATGGAGCCAACAGGATCTAGCGTCTTCGCTCGACGGTGCCCATATTCGCTTGAGCACATGCTAGTATATTTCCATACCAATACCTCCTGAACCGGAAATTGTTAAAAATAGTCCTTTAGAGTAGTCTTGCGTTTACCCGGCTTGACTACCCTCTTCCAGGAGTGCGCCGCTGGCTACTACCGGTCTGCAACTGGCCCTTACCTCGGCTTCTGCGTGCCCTGCCAGTGCAACGGCCATGCCGACACGTGCGACGTTGTCACGGGGAAGTGCCACGTGAGTCCCTCCTCTAGCTCGTGCGGTTTGACAGAACTCGAGTTTGCCACAAGATGCTGACGCAGCTGGTTGCTGTCTTTTCAGAGCTGCCAAGACAACACCTTTGGCGACCACTGCGAGCAGTGCCTACCCGGTTACCACGGGGATGCCACCAGGGGGAACCACGACGACTGCCTCATCTGTGCCTGCCCGATCCCGTTGCCCTCCAACAAGTGAGTTCCAGTGACAGGAAATCGAAGACGACTGCTTGACACCCGCTTCTTTTTATTTCTTTTCCAGCTTCGCCGACAGCTGCGAAGTGTCTCCGAGCGGACAAGAGATTAGCTGCAACTGTAAGAAGGGCTACTACGGACCTCGCTGCGACGTGTAAGCTCGACCTGTCTTGTTTTAACCTGTTAATGGGCCGAGGCATCTCGGAGTGTGTTGGAACAACTGCAAACTCGAGCAAAACTTTGGATGGACAAAACTGATGACCTATTGGTCTGTTGATACCTTCTATTGGCATAGGCTCATTGGCTGCTTCGGTCTATCAATGTATCATTCTGCACGTATTTGGTCTTTTGACATACGAGTCCCATGCATAGACGCACGACTGACGTCGCACCACTGCCATGACGCTGCTACGGGCGCAGATACTTTATGCGTGAATCTGGTTTCTGTGCACACGCAGTGCTCACACATGGCGTTGGCAAACACGGACTTGTTTGTAAACACCCTGATGTTGGTCTATAGGCATTTTACCGAGAGTTTCACGAGAGATTCAGTTTCTCCTGGATATGTGCATTTTTTGAGCCTTAATTATTTTTCTTTCATGCATGCACGCTCTTTGTTGCACAGTCACAAAGCAGGCTCACAGAGTTTTGGCTAAATGAAAAAAACGGTCTTCCATGCAGCTGTGATGCGGGCTACTTTGGCGAGCCCGACGTGATTGGCAGCAGCTGCAAGCCGTGCGAGTGCAGCGGCAACATTGACCCGGCCAACCCGGCCTCTTGTGACTCGGTGACGGGGGAGTGCGTGCTGTGCCTCAACAACACGTCCGGACCCGCCTGCGAACTGTGCGCTCCGGGATTCTACGGCGACGCCATCTCGGTCAAGGACTGTCGCAGTAAGCGCCTGCCTGCTCCAACTGACAGTCCAACTAGGGAATGGAAACATCTTAAATTAAGATGCTTCCATTCGCTAGGGTGTGAGAATGAAACCTTTGTGCACTGTTACTGTGCAGATATTGTAAAGGATAGCGTATTTGCAGGTTTAGTATCTTACAAAGTGTTCTGTAATAGTGGCATCATCATTGGGTGAGAAGTTGCGGGACTCATGACGCAGGGGGTAATTTTTAGAGGTATCACCATTTAAAAAGAAAGAACCTGCGTTGGGGTTCTTTTATCTTAGAAACTAGGTTGCTCGAAATGTCTGTTGCAGTACATCGTAACGCCCATTGTGGTACATTGTAACATGAAATGTTGTAAAGGGATTACATACGCAGGCATTTACTCGCAACATTGCACTCGATCGTTTATTGTGTAAGAGGGCCCCGTAGCTTTGAAGCAGCTGCATCCATTGCCGGCAGTGTAACGGGAGCCTGCGTGCTTTCTCTCGCAGAGTGCTCCTGCAACCAGTGCGGCATGCACTCCTGCAATCCCCTCCAGGGCACCTGCAACTGCCACTCCAACGTGGAAGGGAGCCTCTGCGACCGTTGCGCAGTAAGCTGCCGTAGTTGACCGCTCATCACCGCAATATCGCTGTGTCATCCTGCACCCTCTGGCAGTATGAGTGGTATACGCTGTCTCGTGGTGGCCTCCCATTTGGCCGAGTGAAAACTGTAGTTTCATTGGAAGCATACAAATAACATTTTATCTTTTGATGGAAAAACAGCTTGGGAGTGACTAGGATTGTAGAAATTTTCAAATAATAGTTTCGATTAATACACTATTCAATATTTGCTTCCAGGTGACTGTGATATTAATATTTCTTCAGTGTTGATGACGGCGGGTCAATCCCGAGTACTGTGCTTCTTGCCGAGCACTGGTGCTCCGTGGAGAAGCAGCACCCGCAGAAGGTAGCTCCGTGGGTGCTGTTTCTCCGGAGCGTACCGGTGCTTGGTAAGAAACCTGCTCAATGGGACTATGCTGCCGCGATCAGCGCTTGGAAAAGTAAATATTGGAGTTGCGTGAGCTTTGTGAACGTTATCATCTATGTAGCGGTAAAATGAAAAGAATTAGACTGTGCTTATTATGCAGGAGCATATATTAGAGGGCAACCTGCGTTTATCATTAGTGACTGCCTTTTCGTTGTACATAAAATACGAGATTGAAGAAAAGATTTTTTTTATGCACAAAGATGTAGTATAAATCCCCTCGATTACCGTAAAATACCGATCAAGCAGGTACTCAAAATTTGGAGATAATCGCGAAAAAATAGGGGATGGGCGCATGTGATGTCATCAATTTTACATGTAGGGTGGTTCAAGTCACCAGGCTTGATCTAAAATGGACCGTAAAAATCGACTCCTGCACGTAGCCATGTAAACTTTTCGTCAAAGGTGTATTTCACAGGTCGGTTTTTTCTTGTAAAATTACAAAAGCGTAGCTCTCTTTCTGTAAAAATTAAGGCCAAGAACCTTGCCAGGGTCTAAGGCAGGCAGCAACGCAGATGACAGAGTTCCGGTAGCGGGGTGTGTTTGACATTCGTATTGATAGATGGCGCTCCCTCCTGATTGCGACGGCTCGCGACCACCGTGGTTTATTAAAATGAATATAATCTTTTTGAAGTGTACCTTCGGTTAAAAAATAAATGCAAACAATAAAAGCAAAACTTAAGTAAAGAAACGCGTCTGCATAACGGTGGCGCTTTTTCTGCCAACGGATTTCGTCTGCTATCTTTCGCTGGTCGGCTGCACCTTTAGGCGCTGCTCTCCGACGCCATCTATCAATACGAACGCAAAACACACCATGCTACTGGACTTGGTCGTCTGGGTCGCCGTCCGCCATAGACCCTGGCAGGTTTCTTGGCCCAATTTTTTTACTAAAAGAGAACTACACTTTGTAATTTTACAAGAAAAAACCGACCTGTGAAACACATACACCTTTGACGAAAAGTTTACATGGCTACATGCAGGCGTTGATTTATATGGCCCATTTTAGGTCGAGCCTGGTCACTTGAACCACCCTTATATATATGTCCTGTGCATATTTTTTCAGATATTTTAAATTTTGAGGGTAGGCGCTTAGTGCGGAATGGGTGGATGCACAGTATTCTACGGTAGGTATATCGGGGTATCTCTAAAAGTTTAAAACCTTAGGCATTAAACTTTCTGAGGCCGCAGTCCATAAATATAGTTATATATGAATTTAGCTTAGAAATGGACTTCTAAGTAAAAGCTTGGGAACACCCTTATGAGTTCAGCAGGATTTTTGTTTAAGCATGGTGCAGTAGTGAAAGGCTCAGAGAAACTCTTCCATATTCGATTAGAAAATATTCGGCCAAAATCATTATCCGCATCAAATTCGCTTTGAACTCAAAATCCCCTCGTGCCTAGAGTAAACCCATGGAATCGGTATGATGCAAATGAGAAACAGATGTCTTGTGTCATCGTCAACGAGCATATGTATTGGTGCCGTGGCATACTCGTGTCGGAGTGCTTTCCCTAGTGGAGTAATTTTCGAGCTTATCAGCTTCTCATCTTATGACCATAACCTCTCTGTTTGTGGACCATTTTAAAAAATTCAAGCGCCAAAAGATTTATCTCGTCGAACTGCATGTGTTAAAAAAAATGTGCTTCAAAAAACTACTTTCTTTTTACAGCGGAGCTGTTAAGGGCTAGTTTCCCCAGCATCGTGTTCGTCAGCAAACAAATGATGACACGAAACTCTGGACAGCTACCGCCATCTGTGAGTGACGGTGGCAACTAGACAACTGGCTTGCCGGTTGTCTGGTTGCTACCGCCGCTCATAGATGGCGGCAACGTTTCCAGCCTTTTTACTTTGGTTTTCACCAGAGTGGAAAGGCTGAATTTCTGTAGGCGTCGTCTAAGAAGTCGTCCAAGAAGTTGTCCTTGAGGTCGTCTGACCATAGTACAGCTTTGCTGGTCTTCCTTCTTCACCAGAGTGGAAAGGCTGAAAGTTTTTTATGTAACATTTGTTGAGAGCTGAAAAGTTTCTGTTTAAGTGCTTTAAGAATGGTCAGTCGTGGCTTGATGGGACGTATTTTAGGCCTTTGTTGGCTGCTGAAGATGCTCTCGAGTTGACCGACCGGGTTCTTTCTATTGCACCTCATTTCTGGGTTTCGGCACCAGATGAAAGGACTTCTGGTCGTTATTTTAATCGGCAGTAAACTTTTGCGTGTCATTTCTGCAGTGAAGGAAGGATGTCAGCCAGTTGAAATGGTCGAAGCTCATGCTGCTGGTTTTGTTCCCAGTGGCTCTTTCCTCATTGCTGTTTTGCCTAGAAGTTCTAAAGTACCGGCGTGTTCTTCTTGGCCCGCGTTTTAAGGATGCTCAACATTTTGGGCGGACAAACCGCCCTTGGGCTTGCGGTGAGTGAGTGGGCGTGTGTCTGGCCGTGCAGCCCAACCACTGGGGGTTCTCGGAGTGCCGAGGCTGCCGCTCGTGCGACTGCAGCCTGGCCTCTCGGTCCAAGCAGTGTGACCTGGAGACGGGACAGTGCCCCTGCCAGCCGGGGGCCGGAGGGCCGCGCTGCGACGTCTGCGAGCCGGGCTACTGGCGCTATTCGGCCGACGGATGCATCTGTGAGTGGCTCTTTCGCGAGCGCCCACAATACCGGCGCATCTTCAATCGTGGCGTTCATTGCGCCTTTATTTCTGGTTTCCCGATATTCGCCTCGTGATGCCGCCTCACGTGTTCGTCGTGTCCTTGTTTTTGGCTTTTCAATCCTCGTTTTTGGCTTTTCAATTTCCGCCTCGTGATGTCGCGTTTAGTTGCTGACTGTGATTTAAGCAGGGGTGAAGCGGCAGTTATGGTGGACGTCTGTTTTGCTGTAGGGTCAGTCGACGGAGACTCCGGCAGCCAGGAGTTGAAAGGCTGTGACAGTGGCGACCCGTTCGTAGCTTCGCCTTCTTTGCTCGCACTTTTGAGACCAACAGCGAGAATTGCGACTACTGGCGGACCCTGCCACTGCCTCCTGGGTTGTAATTTGTTGCCGCTTTCGTACCACTTTGTATGCTCGTGCAGTATAGGACATTAAACGCACCTGTTGGAAACTTTTTTCAGTTACTGTAGTGACAAGTTATTTATGGGTGCCTGTAATAGTATTAGAGGAACGCAACTATGAGGGCGTAACTATTGAGAAAAATTGTTTGTGGCCAGTGATTGAACTTTGATTTTGTGCAAAAACCACCTGTGGAGAATTCACTGTTTGGCGCTTCCCCCACTTTTTTTTTCCTCAGTCATGTATGATAACGATGAGGGTGCAGACCTTGTTATATTGTTGGATACTGTAAAGAACTTTATCTTTGCGAGCTCAATATTTTAGTCATTTTTGGAGGCACAAAGTTTTGTGATTTGGAGTGAAATGTTATGGGAAAGGGGCAAATATTACCCCTTTCCCCATGGGGTGATATATTCACGTAAAAGATGTTTTTCGAAATTGTTCAAGTTGCGAAATTGGCAAAAATGAGGTCCTCAAGAAAATCAAGTAATGTGTAGCGTTGAATGCCGAATAGTGACTGCGAGGGATTGTCGTTTGGCTCTAAAAAACAAGGTCAGATGGGTAGAGAGAGCAAGCTGGAGCAAAAAAGGCAGTTAGAGAATGGATTTCGTCGAAGCCAGTCGCCCTGGCTTTCGTTAAACGATCTCACCATCACCAACAAAGTCGTCGGCCCAGGGGAGCGCTTCAATTCTCAATATGTATCTTAGAAGTAATAGGCTGCCTGAGTCAGATACATATTCATTAATAAATATATAAAATCCATAACGCACAATTTTATACCACTGAAATGCAGAAAAACATGTCAATTTAGATAAACTTTCAACAAAAAGGTTCAGGGGACTGAAATGACCCCAAGGACTTCTTGAGTCTGACATCACATTCTTCTCTGTCCTTGTCCTCTGGTTTTGGTTCGAGCTTGCTTTTTATAGAAACTCTATAGAAAAAACATATTTGGGGTAGTGTCCTGGCATCATATTTCAGTGCTTTGCATGGAAAAGTAATTTTTATGGTTCGTCGGAGGGCGTTTCATGTGGCAGATGCTCTCCGAATGTCGTCCAACAATGTGCCTCGTGTTTCAGCGTGCAACTGTGCGGCCAAGTTTTCGGCGGGTGCCGTGTGCAACCAGCAGACGGGCCAGTGCCAGTGCCTGCCCGGCGTGGAAGGGGACAAGTGTGACCGGTGCCCCTACCGATGGGTCTTCGTGGAGCGCGAGGGCTGCAAGGGTGGGCTTCTATTCACCAGCCATGACAGGCTCAAATAGGGCGCCTTAAATGCGTGGTCACATTGTGAGGGTTTTGTGAATGTATGAAGGGTTCGCAATGTCATGTGATGTCATGGTGTGACGTGGTATCACCTTGTCACGTGACGTCAGGCTTCCTAATATATGCACTACTGTTGACAATGTTCTCTAGGCTTGTGCACTGCTTTGTTGTACCACTGCCTCTAGTGGGAGGGGTTTTCTTTGCTGACAGTCAAGAGAGAGGGGGGGTCTGTCACAAAGTTTCAGAATCCTTGAACACAGAAAAGAAAGACGCGTCGTGTTATGTTGCAGAATGACCTCATGTCATCGTCCTAAGACAGATGCCTGCAGATGAATGCACCCTATAGATTCAGAGAATAAGTGCCAGAAAAAAGGAAGCAAAAGGAGTAGGTGTCCTTCTGTGACAGAACACGTAAATGTTGCAACCAATCGTATAAATCAAAAGGTTAAAAAGATTTTTTTAAGGTTTGTCATAGGCTGACAACCTCTCTGGGTGGCACATATAATTCAGCTGCTTTATTTTAATGATTAAAAAGCATGAGAGGACAACGGACACAGAAGGAGACACAGACACAGCGATAAGCGTTGTGTCTGTGTCTCCTTCTGTGTCCGTTGTCCTGTCGCGCTTTTTAACCTTTAGGAATCACCAACAAGCCCAACTTTCTACTCTCGTCTGCTTTAGTTTTATTGCGCACATCACGTGTGGTAAAGGAACCGATGCGCATTACAGCCAGTAGAATTGAAGAAGCAGTTAAAATATTTAGACTGAACTATGCGTGGTGCGATGGATGGCCGAGTGTGTTATTGCATACCGGCTCGTAGCATGAGGAGCGAATGCTCGTGCTGCAGACCCCAGGGATCCCGGGCTCAGTCTCCACCGCTACCCATTTCTATCTTTACAAACATCGTACCGACGTGCGGTCGTCTGTCACCATTGCGCAGTGCACGCTAAAGACCCCAGGTTGGCAGTTGTACTGCACTGGATAAATTTCTCAGCTACAGTTCTAAGAAATCTGAAAAGTCTACATTCCAGTCGTTCTCATTTACGGAGCGAGCTTGGCAAATGATGAGGCTGGATATATGTTAAGACTTAAAAAGCATTGTGCGCTGCGCGACTGGGCATGACGTTTCATCGCACTTACTGTCTCAGCAAAGACAGTTCTTTAAGCCTAAACATAGAGTCTAAGCTGGTTATAACAGACTTTGATTTTGACCGAGATTTCGGTCTGTTGTAAGAGGAGTATGTTGTATCAGATATGAAGTTGAGTCAATGGCATGTAAAGGAAAACCAACCGAACTTCATAGGTCGGTATGTTATATCCAAATGTTTGTTGTAACGAGCTTAGACTGTATTTACAGCCTTGTCATTTACCGAGCTCTCTTTATGGATTGCAGCGATTGACTCACCCAAGTGTTTTGCAGGAAAGTAGGGACCAGATGTACATTGGGGCTGTCTTCACTTCTTGCCGTCTAAATGTGCACACAGCACAATTCACCGATGTGCGTTGCTTACGGACGCAGAGTGTGGCGAGTGCGTGCACGCCCTGCTGGACGACACGGACAGCCTGGAGCAGATGATCGACAACATCGGGGACGAGATGCGTGACATCTCCTCCACTTACCTGGCCAACCAGCGGCTGCAGCTCGTCAACCAGACTGCGCACGACCTGAAAGTGGGTCCCTCGTCTTTCTTTCAATTTATGGGATGTACTTGTATTTCCCCAAAGAACTTTAGTCACCAAAATTGGCGGCATGTTTGGTCAACCTCCCAATCGCATTTAAATGCTGTAGCTTTAAAGGTTAGGCGGTGCTTATAGTTTGGATGGTGCCTGGGGCAGGGTTTCTTATGGAAACGAATTGCATCACACCATTGTCTCTTTCTGACACTGAGCGTGCTTCCCTTCAGCACCCCCCGGATGCAAAGCCTTTGCACTGAATTTTCTGGGTCACCTAGAGAAGTGAAGCACGCTTTCTCGCTCTTTCCACCCCTCTGCTCTTCGTGCCACCTTACACCACCTGCTTCTGCTCCTCCCGTTTTTGCGTGCTGGGCTTGTAGCTCGGTCAGCACCGCACTCGGCTTCCACGCCGGTGGCGGGTTCAATCTCTGGCACCGGTCGCCGCTCTTTTTCGGAATCGTCTAGTGGTTAGAAACTGACCTACCTACACATTTTGTGCTTGGGCAGCTCCTGAGGTTGGCTGGCCCTATAACGCTAACGCCTTAAAAGTGCAGCTCCTTGCGGAGCATCAATTATTTTCTTCTTTATGTAGCAAATTAAAATATATCTTGGTGGCATTTAGATTAGCTGTAAATTATTTTATCAATTAAGACATACAAATTCCAAAGGCCAAGAGCATTGTTTCCTTCTCCCACAATCAAATCTTGTAAGAACTACCTCGCACTACGTATGAACCGTGAGCAAAGCTTACTTTTTTCTTGAGTTATTGAGAGCAATGTTATTAGGTGCACTCAGGTGTGGAAGTTTGCGTAGGCGCTCTGGACCAGTTTCATGTAACATACCGTAAAATACCGAGCAAGTGTCATGCAAAGTTAAAGATAGCAAGTGGTGGTTTGGGCTGGTAGGTCTGTCGTGTACGAGAAAGCGGCACCTAATAAACGTAAGGAAAAAAAATAGACAGAAACAGTACAGAGTGCTCCTGTTTTGTCTATCATTGCCCTGGCATTTATTTGGCACTGTTTTCTTGTACGGGAGATCATTTAAAAATATGGGGATGAGTGCTTGTTCGGTTTGAAAGCAGAAAAGCAGAAGGGCTACGTGGTAGGGCAGGTTTTTGTTTGATCCGATTGAACAGTACAGTGTAGACCGCATATAACGTATTTCGCGACTCCCGCGACATACGCGGGAGTCGCGAAAATCCGCACTATAAGCGGTACCGCGTTATAACCGAAACATCAATTTTTCGGGCCAAAATACATGCCATAAGACAACTTACCTTTGTAAAATAATTTATTTTATGTTAGATGAAAAATAAAGCTTAGTTTGAGGAAAGTCTTTATTTCACCAGACTAGTACACTTGTCTCTCAAGTGTGTCACACATTTTGAAAGAAATGAGCGGCTTTTGCCTGGCGCAGCCTTTTAACGGCGTCGCGGGTTGCGGACGGACGTTGCGAGTGTTCAGGATTGCTAAACCTAATCACTTTTCTCCGGAGATGAAAACGCGTGAAAATTCGCATCCTTCATACGGTACGCGCCCGTAATACCTTGAACTTGAGCACACACATGAAATGCGCCATATAAGAAATCCGGGCGATGTTCGAGGACACAGAAAGCACCACTGTAGTCGAAGTAAACAAACACGACGACACTGGCGTTTCTAGCGTCTTGAGAGCGCCGCCACGACATCGCCGCTCGAGTAGGTGGATCTTCCCTTCTAGTACGTGCTGGGCTATCATAGCGACACACAACGAAAATTCAGTCAAAGATAGCGCTTTTACGCGGAACGATGAGATGAACGCCGTCTACGACGACGATCACAACGTTGATCACAACCAGCAGCCGGCCCGCGACCGGCATGCATGCAACGCGCGCGAACACTTCTCCTCGACCTGCGATTGGTCTGTCGTTGCGGTTGTTGGTTTCTAACGCAGCGGAGGGACGCACGCACGTGAACGACACGTGCGTGCGTCCCTCCGTCGCTAGGGCAACTGAAACCTCTCTCTTCGCTTCTCCCGCTTCTTCGAGCAACCTCCTTGCCCCACGAGTGCCGCTTGCGCAACGCTTGCGGCTCGCGCCGTCAGCTCAGTTATCTAGTGTCGCACAGGGAAGCGTGCTCGCTGCTCCGGTCGTCGGCGGGCTGTGCCAGAAACCGCACTATAACCGGTATTTCCCTTCGCGCGCCTGCGTTTTAAGCGATATGTAATTACATGGAGTTCTATGGGAGGCGAACCGGTGGTTTAAAAAAACCGCGTTATACCCGGTCCTGCACTATAAGCGGTTACGTTGTATGTGGTCTATACTGTATAGGAGATATATAGGGGTCTGGCAAAACCCTAATTTTCAAAGCAGACATGGCACTCTCGTCAAGCCTGCTCTACTGCATAGCGCTGTCTTCTTGAAGAGGCATCCAGTGTGGTGAAGCACTTCAGTTAGCTCGGTGGGCTCAGAAGTTTGTTGGGATGGACGCTTCATATTTTCTCGGCTTATATTTGAAATGTTTCTGTAGTAAGGGGTGGGCACTTATTGAGACATGGGTGCATACTCGGTTTTGAATGCGAAAGCATTAACTGTCTCATGAAGCGAGCCGACGTCATCACCTTTGAAGCCACGCAAACGGCTCTTAAATGCTCTCCAAGTCAAGCTAGCTCCCATTCGCCGGTTAGCCATGGCACCTTTTACGCCGTTTCGATCCCATTGGCTAGCGCACGTCGACCAGGCTCCCATTCGCCGGACACGCAGCGCCAGGTCAGCGCCAGCCGGCGCGCCAACACGCGTAGAGCAAGAATGATGCACATGCTTTCGCATTCACAACTCATAAGAAGTGCTTAGGTGTACCTCAGTTTTTTTTCTTGGTATTTCAGGCTTCAAATCTCACCGGATTTCATGGTGGACACCTATGCTCTGTGTATTATTGGTCACAAAGGCAGTGTTTTCCAGCTCGCTCAAATTTCCTTCTTTTGTAATCGACTGCGTCTGATGGAGCAGCTGATGAGATAAAAGAGCTTCGGGTGGTACTCAGTTTTTATACATACCACTTTTTATTATGGCTAAGACGAGCCGGCGCTCGAGAAGTCGGCTTGTTGAATGAAATGGCTCCGGCATATGCTGCCGATCTAGTTCTCAAGGGGGAAAAAACGGAGTACTGTTGGGTTTAAAGGGATACTTCAACAATATTTGAAAGATTCCCGTTGTGTTCAAAAATAGGTTGAATATGATTCACAATATCCGTAAATGACAATCGCACGTTTGTATATTGATTCTGGTGGCTGTATTTTTCGTTATAAACGGCCCACTCTGGCAAGCGCTCAGAGAAGGCCCAGCGGAGACCACGTGACATCCAACGCAATCGTGACGTAGGTCGTCTCAAGACGAGCAAAGCTACGGCGAGGCTGACGTCGAGAGGATGGCCTGGTCGTTCCAGCCACCGAAGCGGCTGCTTTTGTACGAATTTTGAGTGACGGCTTAATCTTCTATAATCTTGTAGGGGGACAATAACGACTACTGCGGCACACAAAAGGCATTCTCGGGAAGAGGGGAGTTCCTCCTTCCCCTCTTCTCTCGTCGTGGCCGGAGGCGAGACAACCTCCGTCACTAGCTGTCAAGGTTCCTAGACGGACATTACAAGCGAGGTGTTAGCGACATCCATCAGGTGCTCATTGCTAATCGTTTAATTAGTTTTAAAATTTCTTTTCGAGCCTTTTTTACAAGATATTGGTATGTTCGATGTGATGCTGCTCCTTTGAACACATATAGACCAAAAAATGAGCGCCGAAATTTTGTTGTAGTACCCCTTTAAGCGACCCAAATACAGCCCCAATTCTTCAGTTCTGTCATTGATCGAGCTAATAAACAATTCCTTACATGCAAACGAGCAGGGAAAATAATGGAAAATGTTCCCAGCTTTATATTTGTATATATATAAATTTTATTATGCTCACAATGGTATGGTCCCTTTGAATATATTATCTGAAATGGGCTCATACTTCCCAAGTACCATGTTGAGGCCGGACTTCATGGAGCAAATACGGTGAAATAACACTCAAACAAACTTCGAGGGACCTCAAAAAAAAGTTTGCTAAAGTGGGAATTCACTTAATTGGATGCAGTGGACACAGTGCTGTTTTGCTGGGCAAGTTTACAAAATTTTCTTCAGCTGTTTGTTGGAGTGGTGTTTCACCGTATGCCGCAAACAATCAATGAACTTTACCCGACGGCGCGTTCGCTTTGTGCAAAGTCTAACAACTGCCGTTGCGATGCCACGTGCAGAGCAAACGTTGGTGCACCGAATTTGTCGCCTCTTTTTCTCGACAGAGTACTCTCCGTGCTTTGCGAGACTATGAGAAAATAAAATAAGACGCTCTTTCCCTCGACAGGAGCAGCTGATGAGCTTCAGCGGAAAGCCCGCCTCCCTGGACGTGAGCCCCCTGGCACAGAACGTCAGCGATCTGGAAGCACTGGCCTCGACAGTGCGCAAGGACGTGAGTCATTCTCTCGCCTTCATTACTATGGTGCCTGGAAAGCTTCTCCGTCCACCCACTCACATCATGAAGTGTTGTCGCCTCCCACGATCCACACAAAAGCGGAGGTAGATGCGGTAGGCTGCTCTCTGGCTTGACTCTCCACAAAAGCTTCGGCGGCCATTAGTTGCGATGCGTTCGCTCCTAGTTTTTTGCCAGACCTTGTGGTTCTCCTTTGGGCCACTGCCTTTGGGAGTACCACGTTCGCGGTGAGACGCTCTACCACGAAGCGAGTTCGTACTCGCGTGGCATGCTGCTCTTTGAGCGCAATCAGACACCAGTCACGTTGGTGACGGTGATAAACTCTGTTTATTAACAACGAAACAAATAAGAAAACAGCGGCTATCAGCTGGTGAACGCCGTTGGTGTGGAAATCGCCCACGGCCGAACAATCGTTCACAAAGATACAAAGGACGAGGTAAATGCTCACCGGTGCGCCGGGCGGTTCCCCGTTGTCGCCACCGCCGAATCCCAGGAAGAAGAGAGAGAGAGATCTTGCTGTTCACTGGTTTTAAGATAACGGCGGGGCGAAGTGGCTAATCAAGGAGCGACACGTCGATCTCCTTTCTGCGGGGGTTCATTACGAAAATCGCCCCCAGGGGGGAAAGGAGGAAGCCACTCAGTGATAAGCAGTGCCCCCTCTCGCTACGTCAGCGCGGCCGCCACGGCGCGCCAAAACGCTGACGCGACAGAATGTTCAGGGATCACGATCCCCACAACCTTCTTCGACAAACTGTCAGGATCGCGACGTCCGACAGCACGACATGATGGCTTCTGCAACGCCAGTTGCCACTCGGAGCCGCTTTTGATGCATTGCCAGTATGGGATGCCAAACTCACCGGTCAGAGACGCGTTTCGGGTGCACAACGCCTGGAACACGCCTTTGACTGGTGTGTTTACTGCACTACACTCTCTGTGTGTTGCAAGTGGCTGTGATGTGGCCTCAGATTAAGTCGCAGAAGACGGTCTGTCATGCTGTTGGATGTCGCGATTGTGACGGTTAATGGTAGAAATGCCGGCAAAAAAGGCGATTGGAAACAACGGTCCCCGCCGTCCCAGTGTCCCATTTCGGGTCTGCTTCGGTTTCCATCGACCGTCTGGCTGCTAAACGAGCTGCAGCGGAACAGGCATCTGCGGCTCATGCCGCTGCTCCGCCACCGCCGGGATCACGCCGGCGCGACAGACGTGCAACGTGATCGGGTGGAAATGGAGGAATCGGCAAACCGAGACGTCGTAAATCACGCCACGCGTAACGGGTGCTGTACCTCTGGGGAGGGCGCGCAACCACCGACGATTTCTGCTCTTTTTCGTGCAGGCTTCGAGCCTGGCGCTCTCGGCTACGGCGAACAACCACACGGCGTACAAGACCAGGCTGGAAGCCGACCGGGAAGAGCTCAACGTGGAGAAGACGGTCCAGGAGATGCGAGGTACCGTTTTGTGCGTTTTAATTTAAAGCTCGGCTGCTTCCGTCGAAGTAGTTGACGACGTGTCACGACGGCCGACGAACGAGGAAGCCAGCGTGGATGAGGGTAGAAAGGAAAGCGGCTGGTGAGATTTAAGGGTCAGCCAGGTGTCTTTTTAATCTTGACAACTGCTTCCTTCTTTCCCTCGTTGGATTTGTGTCTTCCTCACTAGACCCACTGAGTAAGCTACGCTTGGCCTATCGGCACTGTATTCCCCCGATTGTCTTGCGGGCATTGCCATTTTGTTGCCTGTGCAGAGCGGGTGCAATGGGCGGCCATTACGATTTGAAAATGCGGCTTTTCGCACTTTAGATACGGCGTATTTCCTGCAATTTCAGATAATGTGTGTCGTAAGTAGGGCTCAATGTTTTCGATGACGACTGAAACATTGTGAAAAACTGGGCAATTGTGTTGCATGTTAAACGTGTGGCATCTATGCTCTCTTTTTGTGCGTTAGTTTTTGTGAGCTGGCTTAATGCGTGGCATGTGCACTCGATTCCTGGCGCTGACCCGGGTTTTCAAAAGGTGTGACAGGGTGTCCAGTTGACATCTGCCAGACGCAGAGTGGGCGCCCTGCAGGGCTTTTCTTCCAAATAGCAGCTCTACTTACGCCGACGTGTTGTGACATGCTGGAAAAACGCCCACTTAATAAATCTCAATGGTCTGGGTGCGATTTTCACTAAGTGCAAACGCACTTTTACTGCCGATGGCCTTTTCCCCCCCGCTCAAAACGAATCAGTGTCAAGCCTTACAGCCACACTTTGATCCAGGCTTTACTTTTGGGCTTCACGAAATGCAGAGCTCCTAGCCAAAGAATGTTTTGCTCTAAAAATTGGAGGAAACACCAAAGAAACCCTAATTGGAGCTGTCCTTGGATGAGAGAATTCCAGTAAGCTTTGGAGAAAGAAGAGCCTTATGTACAGCTTTATTCTGTACTGACCCGGGACCATACCTCGGCAAACCTCACTCATGAGGGCCCTCACTCCCCCTTACTCACCCTCATCTTCACAGGTGAGGTGAGGGTGAGTGAGTTTCTGAACCAGGAAAATTCATGAGTGTGAGGGTGAGTGAGGGCCGTGAGGGCGGTGAGGGCGGTGAGGGCTGTGAGGGCCGTGAGGGCTGTGAGGCGGTGAGGGCCGTGAGGGCGGTGAGGGCCGTGAGGGCCGTGAGGGCGGTGAGGGCGGTGAGGGTCGTGAGGGCCGTGAGGGCGGTGAGGGCCATGAGTGCGTGAGGGGCGTGAGGGCGGTGAGTGGCGTGAGGGCCATGAGTGCGTGAGTGGTGTGAGGGCGGTGAGTGCTTGAGGGGTGTGAGGGCCATGAGTGCGCGAGGGCAGTGAGTGGCATGAGAGGCGTGAGGGCCGTGAGGGCAGTGAGTCCGTGAGGCCCCCTTCAGATCGAGCATCTTTCTCAACAATTTTGGTGTTAATGGCGGGTTGTTCTCTAGCTTTTCCTAGATCGACACGAATTGCTGAGATCGGGTCCGGCTCGCAATAAGCAAGCAACTCGGAGCAATTCGAATACGTTTGAAGCGGCTTCATCCAATCAGGGACACAAAATTTTCACGTGATACCTCGTGCCGGTGATGATGACACCGAAAGACTTGGTTCTGGTATGAAATCGATCGTTTTTTTTTAAATAAACTGTTTCAGAAAGGTGCATTAGTATTCTTAACGAGGTTTAAATGCATCAAAACACGTTTATAACGCGTAATTCTGTCTAAACAGTGCAAGAAAAATAAAATTTTTATGATGACGATGGCAAATTGCAGCAATTGGTTGCTGCGTGTGATTGCGGGCGGCCCGTGTTGCTGGTGTTGCGACGTAAAGTTTCTGGGCGAAATTGCCCCATCTGAAGCTGGCCTGAGTGGCGTGAGGGCCATCAGTGCGTGAGGGGCGTGAGGGGTGTGAGGGGCGTGAGGGCGGTGAGTGGCGTGAGGGCGGTGAGTGGCGTGAGGGCCGTGAGGGCGGTGAGGGCGGTGAGTGGCGTGAGGGCTATGAGTGCGTGAGGGCCGTGAGGGCGGTGAGGACCGTGAGGGCCGTGAGGGCGGTGAGTGGCGTGAGGGCGGTGAGTGGCGTGAGGGCCATGAGTGAGTGAGGGGCGTGAGGGCCGTGAGGGGCGTGAGGGCCGTGAGGGCGGTGAGTGCGTGAGGGCCGTGAGGTTCAGTGAGGGCGAGTGAAGGGCTGAAGGTGAGTGTGACTGTGAGGGTGAGGGTGAGTGAGGGGCTGAAGGTGAGTGTAGCTGTGAGGGTGAGGGTGAGTGAGGAGCTTAGGCGAGTGTGGCTGTGAAGGTGAGGGTGAGTGAGGGCGACCTAAAATGCCGACCTCTGCCCGGGACAGCCCCCCGAACTGACCCTCATTGCAGCTGCTTTCGTCAAGAACTGTGCCATGCCAGTTTTCTCCTTTCATCTTCTCATCGGTACTAGGATGTTTTACAAGTATTTGCATCACGCGTTTGTTTCGTCGAGGAGCGAGGAATTCGACGTCCATGTCTTATTTTTTTAACTTAAGCACCCATAAGTGCAGATTTTTTGCCTGACATCCAAAATTTACTATGAAAAACACTGAATCCAAGAAGAAAAATAAACCCAGAAAAAACAGCCCCAAACTAAGAAAAATAAACCCCCAAAAGTGTGAAGCATAGCTCTTCTAGCTGCTCCATTCTGCCTCACATTGACTCTTGGCCTCGTCTCTTTAGACATTCTGAGCAGCCTGACGGCCTTCTCCGAGGGCCTGGGCTCGACTTCTACCGCCAACGTGGAGCCGCTGCTCGACGAAGCCACCCGCATCGTGGAGCTTCTCAATGCCACCGAGTTCATGAGGCCCTTCGCCGAAGCAGAGGAAGAGCTGGCGCAGGCCAGAGAAGGTGGGTGTTTCGTTCACTTCTCCGCTGCCGCGATGGATCGATCCATTGCTTCGGTTCTAATGGCACTAAGGTTTCCTCCGTCGGCCAACCGGACACGCGCTTCGAAAACCGCGCCGGCGATTTCAGATGGCTCCAAATCTACTGCAAAGATGTGGCACCTGCTATTTTTGTCGTCTTAGCATGTGGTAGACAATTGGCCGAGTTAAAAATTGGCTGTCTCTTTAGTAGCCCTGTGCGAAGAGTGAATCTTGAGTTGGAAGCCATTTCGAAGCGAATGGCGATTTTGACCGAATATTTTTAAATCGAATAGTTTCTCGAAGCCTTCCACTACCGTGTGCCATGCGTTTAAAGAAAACTCCAGCTCAACTCATGCAGGTTGTTCCTAACCTTCCACTTGTCCACATCTAAGCTCGGTTAATTTTATTATAGCTATGTTTATTAACTATGTCATGTAAACGACAAAATTGTCACAGCTATCCTAATCGAGGGGTGTTATAAGTCGGCTTGCTATATGCAAATATTATTTTTCCAAGTTCCAATTTGGCAACAAAAAAGGCTTCTTATGAGTTGTGAATGCGAAAGTATGAATGTCGTTCTTGCACACGTCCTCGTGAAGTTGCCACGCCTCGCTGACACCGGCCGTGCCGCAGTGGCACAGAATCAGCTGCAGGAATCGGCCGGCATGCTCCGGCAGCCGTGCCGCCACCCGAGCGCGCCAGCCGATTCCATTTATTAGTGCGCTGGAGATGCGGGCAGGCAGCGCCATGGATTGGTGCTAATTGAAACTGACGCGCGGCGGCCTCATTTATTGGCCGTTTTGTGTGGCGTTTTATGCGGCTTCAAAGCTGGGATGCCTCAAATCGTGGCTTCACGAATTTATCTGCCATTTCGCACGGCTGATGACATCGGCTCGCTCCATGGGACAATCAATGCTTCCGCACTAAAAAAAAAAAACGTTCAGCCTTTCCACTTTAGTAAAGAAGGAAGAGCAGCGGAGCTGTAGCTTCTGTTCTCGGTGATGTCTTTCCAGGCGAGCAATCTGCTCTTCTATTCCAAGGGAATCTGAGCCATTCGACGCGGTGGAATTTTGGGTGATAGCGGCTTCGCAGCAATTGCGAAACCATTCACGCTGTTGCGCACATCGCCGCTCGTTCCACTCCCACTTTTCTTCCTCCGAAAAAAAGGTTGCTGCCATCTACGAGCGACGGCGGCAAGCAGTTGTGTGGTTGCCGCCATCGCTCATAGATGGCAGCAGGTGTCCAGAGTTCGGTGTCATCATTTCTTTGCTGGTGGACACGATCCTGGGGAAACTAGCCCTTAACAGGTCCGCTGTAAAAGCGAGAATATCGCAGCTCATCTCGAAGCAGATATTGAGTAGTGTATTGTTAATTACAACTATTAGAATATTTGTTCAATAGCAGTCTTTGGCATTTACCTAAGGCGTTGTAGCATTTAGAAGCCCCTTTTTTGCTCCCGTCCGTCTAAAACCAGTCTGTCTTGGACGTTATCGCCATACTAAATGGGTTATATATGTAAACTGGCACTTGAACTGCCGGGCGGCCACTAAGAGCAACTGACTTTGTGTCACTACTGGGTCCAACACTCTCCTTTTGGCAGCCGAGTCCCTCGCTGCTCTTTTTTCACCAAGCTGCACCTGCCGTTGTCGCTCCTGCAGGATTTTGGTGATATACAAAGGCTGCAAGCAAAAGCTTTCATATTGCTTTTGGTCTGCTTTTCTTCTGTTGAGCATTTACCGAGAGAAGTCCTCAGTCCAAGAACAGATGGGCGACTGATCGCTCTTCTCCATCGAGGCTACATCCACGGCGCCAACACGAAGAAAGGGTGACCTTAATAATGCTATCTAGTATTTAAAGAGGAAAATAAAATTGCAATAAAATTTCAGACAGACAATAGGCCAGTGTAAACTGTGATGTCACGTATGCTGCTGCAACCTAGCCTTAATATTATCATTGCAGATTTGTTGAAGTGATGGCTTTTAGGGCCAAAGCTCCTTAGGGTCTAGCCTTGTCCGTCCGGTGTCCGTGCTCACATCGATCTTGCTGGTGCTCGTGCTCGTGAGCTCACGTGCTCACATGCTCGTGTAAAAAAAAAAAAAAAAATGAAAAAAAAAAAAAAAAAGTTTGCGCAGTGGACAGGATTCGAACCTGTGCGGGGAGACCCCAATGGATTTCTAGTCCATTGCCTTAACCACTCGGCCACGACTGCGGGACGAGTAGGGGGCTCTGAGATCTGGTAGTAGCTTAAGAGCTGGGGGTGTCATGGATGAAAGGTTGCATGTAGCCGCTCAACGTCTATACAGGAAAGGGCGCTGCGGTCAAATGCGTATATAATTGCGTTAAACTTTGCATGCATTGGCTCAACGTTAATAGACGAGAGGGCGCTGCGGTCAAATGCTCAAATGCGTATATAACCACGTTCCATACTACACATTCTCTTTCTGACCTGGATGAAAAGGAACGAAATGCTCGGCATGCTGCGGCTCAGCATCTGCGCAGACAAGCACCACCAGAGCTTTACCCCAATCAACATTATTCACCACGTGGAGATGCAGTCAATTTTTTTTTACCCTCCTTTTAGCTCTTCCTTTTGTTTTTATAGAAGGATGAGTGGCCTTGGCCCTGGCTAATCCTCCTTGTAATAAGTCGCCGAGTGCTCGACATCCGTGCCTCTCTACTCTCTGCTGAAGGTGCCCACTGCGTGCCGTTGCAGGCCTGGAGCGTGCGCAGAACTTCTCGCTGCCGGCGGTGCAGAACGACGCAACCCTGGAGGACCTGCGGCAGACGATGGCGGAGGAGCTGGAGGGGCGCCTCTACGAGCTGGCCAACCACACCCAGAGGGTCGAGGACATGGTGCGGGAGGTGGCCCACCTGCAGAACACGGCTAACAGCTCCCCGTTCAGGGTGAGTGCATCTGCCATCCTGAGCCAGAGGCTCTGCTCCATGCTAACGTGCAGTGCACCATATTAAAAATCACGTTGCTCCGAGAGCAGTTGCCCTCCACAGACCTCTCTTTCTCATGTTGGCATTGATCATGGTAACAAGGTCCCTTGTAGTCGGCGCCCATGGTTCCCAACCTTCCGCTTGTCCACTTCTAAGCTCGGTTAATTTTGATATAACTATATTTATTAACTGGGGCATGTAAATGACATATTTGTCGCAGCTATCCTAATTGAGGGGCTTAATAAACCAGCTTGCTGTATGCAAATGTTTTTTTTTTCTATATCATATTTGACAAAAAACACGGAAATCATAAGTTACTCCACTGTGTGAAGGTGCATGACCTGCGAAGCTGTTGAGCACACAAAACAGACCCGCCCTAAGGAGCTGGAGGAAACTAGACATGCACAACAGGACCACCCCTCCGGGAGGCAGGAAGGAAAGGAAACTAGGCAGGCAAGAGCTGAGAACGACGACTAAGAGGGGGGAATCAATGGCCGAGTGGGCTACAGTGCACACCCAGCTCGACGCGCGTAGAGCGAAAGCTCGCGCTGCAGAAGCCAGGGTTCGAGCCCCACCCCTGCCCGTTTCGATCTGGATGAGCATCGTACCGGTATGTGGTCGTGTATCACTACTGCGTGATGCACGTTAAAGACCCAGGCTAGCAGTCGTACTGTACTGGCAAAATTGCTCATCTACAGTGTAAACTAGTGTCGCCCCCCCCTTGCAGAGCGACCTTACGCTGTATAAACACTAAACATCCAATTTGGCTTTTTGACTTTGACGACAAATAGAGGGCAGTGCGAGCGTAAACATGGCCGACGCTGGTCGCACAGTGGCAAATCTTCGAGAAACTTTTATTATCTACCTGGGAGTCTACTGATCTTGAAAATGGTGCCTATTGATAACTTATCTACATAATAGACCTATTGCTAAATTACCCAAGCATCGAGGAGAATGCAGGGAATGGTGTTCCACGCGTTGCATGTGCTGGCGTCTGTAGCAATAACTGTTCTAAAGTAAAAGCCTAAACAAATGGCATCTTGCATGCACGTTTGTCAACGCTGAGGCATTCTGCTACAGATCTAGTGAAGAAAAACGTTTGGTATTACATTATTTTTCAAACGATAGTTTTCTCAAACAAAGTCAGTGTGTTCCTGATAAAAACGACTATAATTTATTTGACAATTCATGTATGCAGATGAAACTTTGCACTGCATTCTGCCTCACAACTGCCAGTATATACTGTAAATTTAATTCATAATAAGCAAAAGGTTCAAAAGTTAACTCTTTTGGGTAGTGTCCCCCCTTAAGGGGGGATACGGCCTCGAAATTCCGATTTTTTTCGAAAAAATACGTTTTTAAAAAAAGTTTATTTTCGGTTCATTAACTTTCGAAGCATAGTGTCAAGAAGTTTCATTTAGAAATATGCAGGATTTATTTCACAAAAAAATATTTTCAGCCCGGTCGCGAGCACGCGCGATGCCCCGCTGAGCGAGGCCACGGCAAAATGCGGCGTTTTCAAACTAAGCCTACTCCGCGCTCGTTCGACGCGGGCGAATCATTTTACCCTCGTTGGAAGCGCCATTTCTTCTAGTTTTTGCCGTGAAAAGCTTTCTGCGTTAGAGGGTTTTTGTGGTCTGGGAGAGCCCAAACATCGAAGCAGAAAAAACAGAAAAAAGACGCTCCTAATATGCTACGCTTGATCTCATTGGTTGAAAACCGAAACAGGCCTCGCGATTGGCCGCGGTGGTGACGTCACAGTTCGTTTTTTCGGTTTGTTCGCTTTCGTCAGCTAGCTCCGCTCCTGATCGTATCGCTACTCCGCCGCTCCGGCCGCTCTTTCGTTTTACCTTTGTTTGCGTTGGTTTTTCTACCGAGGAATGCCTGCCACGAAAGCGAGCACTCGCAGTAGCTTTGGCCGAGGTTCACGATCTCGAAAACGAAGAGGCTTGACAAGAGGACGCCCCCGAAAAGGTGCCGACCCGCTGACACTGCCGTCACCATCCCTGTCGTCGCGAGCTTCGAGTTTGTCTGGCTCAACTAGCCCTCACGCGTCGGAGTCTATAGCTTCAACGTCAAATGCTGAGGATGTTCCGGTCTCTGTGGAGTGCCTGCTGACAACGTTCGAGAGAAAGCTCGAACTGCTCAAGTGCGAAGAGGACGACGCGGAGATGGCGGACGCTCCCACTGAAGAGCCTCTGGATGGTTATCGCCTAATTAATGTGTCGGCCGTGCAAGGACTAATCGACGCTCTACTGTGTCCCAAGTGCCATGGAGGGGAGCTCAGCTTGCAAGAAAGAGGAACTGGTGCCGATCTTCTGTTTGTTGTTCGATGCTCGTCCTGCGGAGACATCGTCGCGGCACCGCACTCGCCACCGATTGGCAAGTCGCGACAGAACGAACTCGTGATGCGACTTGGAGTCGTCGGGAGAGACTGCGGAATTAGCTTTACGAAGCTCTCGAATCTCTTTGGGGGACTAAATGCTCCGCCCCCAATGCACGTGAAGTCCTATCAGAAGGTTGCGGGAAAAGTGCACGATGCCGCGATGCTGGCGGCGACCCAAGTAATGGAGGAGGCTGCGCGAGCTGTCAGAAAAGCGCAGGCAACGGAGGGCACGAGCGCCGAGAGCGATCTTCTGGATGTGTGCATCAGCTACGACGGAACGTGGCACAAACGTGGACACACGTCACAGTTCGGAGTCGGTGTCGCAATTGAGCTAGAGACCGGCTTTGTGATCGACTTCGCAGTGCAAAGCAAGTACTGTCATGGGTGCCAGCTGGGCCCCAAGGAAGGTACCGAAGGCTTCGAGGAGTGGGCTGACACGCATCGGAAGACCTGCCAAAAGAACTATGAGGGTTCATCAAATGCAATGGAGGTACAAGCTGCAGCAACCATCTTCAGTCGGTCTGTCGAGAGGCATAACATGCAATATGTCACCGTCCTGTGCGACGGCGACAGCAAGGCGTTTACGCACGTAGCTGGTCTCGAACTGTACGACAAAGAAATACACAAAGAAGACTGTGTGAACCATGTGGCCAAGCGAATGTATGCAGGAATGGAAAAGCTCAAGAAGACTAAAAAAGGGCTCGGCGGAAAAGGAAAACTCACTAATGTGGTGATGAAGAAGCTGACAAGCTACTATGCGTGCGCTATAAAGGACAACGCTCCCGACGTCCCCAAGATGCAGAAAGCTGTCTTCGCCAGCCTCCTGCATAGCTATTCCACAGACCAGGAGCCCCGTCACAATGCCTGTCCACAGAGCGAGGATTCATGGTGTCACTATAACCGCCACAAGGCTCTGGAAGCAGCAGGCAAGCCTTCAGCACCACGACCCCACCGACCAGCCTTCCCGAAGGATGTCGCCAAGGAGATTGTTCCGATCTACAACAGGCTGACGCAGCGGGAATGGCTCATTCGATGCTCCCGCATGAAAACGCAGAATGCAAACGAGAGCTTCAATGCCCTCATCTGGAAGCGCTGTCCCAAAACAGAATTTGCCTCGCTGCAAACTGTGGAGACGGCTGTTGCTTTAGCCGTGCTTGAGTTTAATCTTGGTCCTAGAGGTTTTGAAAGGGTACTCAAGGAGATGAACATTGCTCCTGGAAGCCACCAGGCGAAGCATGCCTCCAAGGCAACTCTGGGCAAGATTTCCAAGGCGAAGGTCAGGGCACTCGACACGTCGAAGATGGCCCACAAGCGACGCAAGCTGGAAGCTATTGTCCGGGAACAGCGCAGCCTGGACGGCGAGGGTGCCACCTATGCTCCAGGAGGATTCTAAGCTCCTGGGACCCATCGAAAATAAAGAAACCTCAAGTTGAAACTTCAAATGCATTTTTCTCAGTTTCACTTTTTGGCACGAATTGTCACCTTAGGAAATGTATCATTTGACACTTTCAATATGGAAAGACTTTCTTTAGAGTCCTCCTGGGCTGGAATTTTGTGGGGAACAAGATAAGGTACTTTTTATTTTAAAAAACTCACTCCTTCATTATAAAAACAAAGTATTTCTGAAACACAAAAAATTTTAAAATTATTGTTTCTGTTGTTAGGTGTGTTTTTTCCCTTAGAATTGCAGCTTTTATAATTGATTTTTACCTTAACTTGCAGCATGTGCATTGTACTTCACATTAAAGCAAGAATTTCTTAAATTCCAGTTATATTTTTTCATTGATACATTTCCTAACGAGGTCCCTTTAAATCTGGAATTTGAGGAAATTAGTATGTCAGAAAATTGGTCTATAATGCTGAAACTTGGCAGGTTATCCTTTCTCACAGTGTTCAATTTACCCTGCAAATTTCAATTGATTTGAATAAAGGGTTAAAAAGTTGACCCTCCCAGGCCATATCCCCCCTTAATGTAACCAGTAATATAATGTGATTTTTGTTTTGTTTTGTATTTTGCAATTTTTTCTAGCTGCATTGTTACTTGTTGTGTAGTGCACTTTCAAACCTTCTTATCTATTTATTTATTCAACATGCCCCTAAGGCTCTCCAAGGGAGGATATTATGTAGGGTACTATATAGAATATATTGTATTCACGTCTAACCGGACATTTTGTTTGCTTCTATGTTCACCCACTGTGCAATGCCTCACCTCTCTCTTGGATTCAGTCATTCTATAACGCCATTGCTCCACCCCACCTTGATATATCTGCAGCTGTTCAATGTACCGTCGCCATTTGGATAATCTTACATTTGTCTCTTAACCTTATGTGTGTTTAGGATTTTTTGCTTGTTTGCTGGATTTATTGTTTGTGTTGGTGCACCAAGGGGAAGACCGATCTGGTTGTTTTTGGGCACCCAAAATAGAGAATATTATTATTATAAAGTAACAAATATCTAAACATAATGGCAAAACAAGAAAAATGTACAAAAACAAGTTAAAAGGATTAGTAAGATAGGTAAGACAAGTGAAACACAATTGAGATAAATTGTATGTTATTGTCACTCTACAATGAGTTCATGGAATTTTGTTACCTCGTCTTTGGTGGCTCTGTGTGCTGGCGGATTATTCCAATAGAATATTCTTTGTGGCTTGGTTCAGGGGATCATTGCCCAAAGCGAGGAGCTCAAGTTGCAGTCCGAGGCACTTCAGAAGGAGGCCAGGGAACTCCTTCGGGCCTGCCAGGACTACTACCCGGACGCAGAAAACGCCTATGAGGTGAGCACCCATGCTACCTTACTGAAAGCGATGACCTTTCACAAGGAGTGTTGGGAAATGCGCTCAGAATCTTACATAATATGCTTGCTAGTGGAGTAAACTTAAATCTTTCTTACTACAGGAAAAGAGGCTGTTATGGGGTGATCTCAAGGAAAAATTGTTTAGCTGCAAATATCCCTACTAGGTATAATTCTGTACAAAGCATACCAAAATGTAGCTAAAGGAATTCTCTTTTTAAAAACGAAAATGTCATTAAGATATTATGTAGCACAAAAAATGTAATGTCAAATTTTGTGTAACCAATGCAGAAGTTATTTTAATTTGATGTACCTTGCAAAGTATTAGGAGTAAAAAAAATTAAAACATATATTTTGTAGCTTACTCTTCTAGAAACAAGTCCTGCGAATTTGAAAAGTTTCCATGCAAAACCTCTTGTTCTGCAGCCCTTGTGACGACCGTACCATTCCTTAAAGCCCCACCCAACTCGTTCCATGCTACTCCGTAGCCTGATGCCGAGGTCAGGACCGGGCCGCTTTTTCAGAGAAAACTCCACTCGTTTTCCTGCTGACAGCATAAAACCAATTGTACGTAAGGTTGACGCCCTGCAGGTGAAAAATAAAGCGTTTCGAACACACCCAGTGTGTCCACAGAAGCTCACGGAGGCAAGAAATGCCTTCAGCGAGCTAACACGAAACGTACCGACAGGCACCTGTGGATAATTCCTGCTGGTTCGACCCACTGCCACAATTGAAACTAAGATCCAATGAATGAAAGTCATCTTCTGACTCACTGCTGCCACTTTTATCCAGAAAACTAATTGCATATGCACCGGAATCACGAGACAGGTGATGTTGCTGAGGGGCGTCGGCGTGCAGCGAAGACGCTGTGCCTGTACGATCACTCACGATCCTGGAACTTTAAAGTCACGCAAAATAACGCCCCCTCGCAGAAGAGAAAAAAAAAAATGAAACGGAAACTTAAAGCAGAGTTCCTTCTTAATATCCCAGATGGCATTGCATGTCTCAAAATGGCGCTGAACATCACCGCGAAGCGACGAGGTGCATTCAGTGTCACTACTGCCCCTGCCAGAATAGTGTGCCCGTCGGTTTCGTGAAGTATAATGCGGGCGAATATGGAATGCACCTTTGACGATGCAACGCACCTCCAGATTATGACCGCCCCGGCCCGTTTTGCCCCCAGGGCCTGCGTGAGAACTCTGCCCGTCTGCGAGACATGGTGGACCAACTGCAGACGTTCCTGGAGAAGCTGAGCCCTGCGACGGAGAAGGCCGTGCCCTACGTGCGGGAGGCGGAGATCCACTCGCACAAGCTCCAGCAGCAGGCCAGGGAGTGCCAGACGTGAGTCCCTTGCGTCGGGAGGGCACGGACAAAGGCGGGAGCACGGTGTAGGAAGGCTCTTTAGGTGTGGAGACTCCTCTCCTCGCCCCGTCGGAACGGCGAACACATCATCTCCCCTCCTTTCCTATGTTTTCTCCGCCTGCCCCTAGAGGGCGCCAAAACGTTCAGGCCATCCAGTCGCCGGCCCTCTGCCGAAACGTGGGCCAAGTCACCCATTGCTTCCGCCCCCTCTAAATGTTTCCAAATTTTTTTTTTTTTTTTGCAATGGTGAAAAGAGCATAAAAGAAATGTAAAAAACCAAAGATCCGAACTTGGAAATGGCCAAACATTTGAATGAACACGCCGACTGCTCTCCAGCCTGGGGAAACGTGAACATTTTAGAAAGGAAAAACAATGACATGAAAATATTAGTAAAAGAGACAATCAGGATAAAGACGTCTGCCGAATGCATCAGTCACATGCTCAGTTGTTGTTCTTCTCCGAATTGAGGGCGACTAGTATAGGATTGTCTTGCATGCGGTAGACGCAGACACAACAGACTGCCCATCTGTTCAGGGTCGGATTCTGTCTGGCGTTCTCGTGGAATGCAGACACCTTTGTGGAAGGCAGACGCTTCTCTGGTTTCAGTCGAACGTGCAAAAGGGTTCGGATCGCATGAGAATGCAACAGGACTTCAAAGGAAAAAACCGAGATGCAAAGAAGCAGTCTCGAGAGAAGAAGGAAGAGTCCCGACTGTGCGACTCGTAATGTGGAAAAGAACTCCAAAAGCAACTATAAAGTATGTCATACATTAAACAATGTTTGAACAGCATCTCTTTTTACAGCAATTTTTTTTTATTTCTTTTGAAGTTTGTGATTGTATTATTATTATACTTATATCAGAAGTGCCATTAATACAACCGGTTTGCTTTCCTTGACGAGTGTGGTTACTATAAACTTTTGTTGCAATCTGCTACATGCCAACGTAAGTGTACTAACAAAGTGAACCTTTCAAAGAAAGCTGCTTTCATTAAACTCTGCGTGCAAAATGTGTAACTTCGTGCCAATTCGGCCAGCAGTTCAATTTAGCAGGACTCAAAGGCTGCCTTAATATGTAAAAGAATAATCACATTAGCTGCCCCGCATGTTGAAAAAAAAATTTTTTTTTATTAGTCCAGTTGAATTAACAGTAATTTGCGAACCCAATATATATATTTTTTTAGAAAAGTCACGCGAACGGAGCTTAAAACAATTCAGTTTATTATCCGCTAACAGGGTTTGTGTTAAACATTCTTTATTTTTGTGCATTCTTTTTTTTTTCTTTCGGTCACACTCAAGTTATCGTTTACCTGCGGTGCAATTAGAGTTTATTCATTTTACAAACGCTTACCGACGTTAGTGTAAGCTAGGCTAGAAATTATCTACAGCAGAGGGATATTTCTTTTTCACTCGTAGACCGCCGCGTCGGCTGGTATTAGGGAGTTACTCTTGTTTGTCCGCCTGCCATTTTTCGGGTTATGAAAACTTCAGTGTGCTGAGAGAGATGATAGTGGCCCCACCTACATACCACATCGTACGCGAACCCGTAGCCACCGAAAGCAAGCTGTACGCCGAGCAGGCAGCTAGCACAAGTAGCCCGGTTCGCTGCCGGATGGCCTGAAACTTACGGCGCCATCTAGGGGTGGCTCCGTGAAGTGAAGCGCGCAGGGTGTCATTATCTGGTCGCGGCGGAGAGCAGAGTCTCTACACCTAAAGAACCTTCTTACACCGGGGGCGGGAGCTAGAGTGTTGTGACAGCAGTGCATGACCACTTCATTACTGTGATACATTCAAACCCGTATATATAGAATTCAAAGGGAAGCGTAAAATATTTTGATATAATGACAATTTGATATATGAAGACACATTAACTTAAGCTCCAGTTTCCGTGCATCTCTACTAATGCGGGAAAAAATATAGGAAGATACAGTGTGTGATAGCAGTATACCGTAAAATTCCGAGAGATGCCCCACCATCGAAAAATAGCCCTCCCCCTACTTTTGGCTTGATTTCCTATATTTTATTAAACACCAAAAGATAGCCCAGTCTAGTACAAGTAGTGTTGGGATCAATGATGGCCTTGGCGTAAATGCGGCTGGTTAGCTATGGCGAGGTATAAGCGAACGTTGCTGACTGGGGAAGTACAGTCATCTTTGCTTTGTTGTCCCTTCCACCATAAGAAAGCTTGGAAGGGACACAACCTAAATACAGTGTAGACCGCATATAACGTATGTCGCGGGAGTCGCGAAAGTCCGCACTATAAGCGGTACCGCGCTATAACCAAAACATCAATTTTTCAGGCCAAAATACATGCCATGAGACAACTTACCTTTGTAAAAGAATTTATTTTATGCTAGATGAAAAATAAAGCTTACTTTGAAGAGAGTCTTTATTTCACCAGACTAGTACACTTTTCTCTCAAGTGTGTCACACATTTTGAAAGAAATGAGCGGTTTTTGCCTGGCGCAGCCTTTTAACGGCGTCGCGGGTTGCGGACGAACGTAGCGAGCGTTCAGGATTGCTAACCCTAATTACTTTTCTCCGGAGATGAAAATGCGTGAAAATTCGCATCCTTCATACGGTACGCGCCAGTAATACCTTGAACTTGAGCACACGCATGAAATGCGCCAAATAAGGAATCCGGGCGATGTTCGAGGACACAAATGCTTAGAAATCACCACTGTAGTCGAAGTAAACAAACACGACGACACGGGCGTTTCTGCCGTCTTGAGAGCGCCGCCACGACATCGTCGCACGATTAGGAGGATCTTCCCATCTAGTACATGCTGGGTTATCATAGCGACACACAACGAAAATTCACAGTCAAGGATAGCGCTTTTACGCGATGAGATGAACGCCGTCAACATTGACGATCACAACCGACGCCATGTTCGCGGGTAGAAGCAGCTGCGCGACCGGCATGCAACGCGCGCGAACACTTCCCCTCGACCTGCGATTGGTCTGCCCTTGCGGTTGTTTGTTTCCAACGCAGCGGAGGGACGCACGGTGGACGCACGCACGTGAACGATACGTGCGTGCGTCCCTCCGTCGTTATGGCAACTGAAGTTTCTCTCTTCGCTTCCCCCACTTCCTCCAGCAACCTCCTTGCTCCGCGTGTGCCGCTTGCGGCCTTGCGGCTCGTCTCGCGCCGTCAGCGCCGTCATCTGGTGTCACACAGGGAAGCGTGCTCGCCGCTCCGGTCGTCGGCGCGGTCGGCGGGCTGTGCCAGAAACCGCACTATAACCGGTATTTCCCTTCGCGCGCCTGCATTTTAAGCGGTATGCAATTACATGGAGTTCTATGGGAGGCGAACCGGTGGTTTAAAAAAACCGCGTTATACCCGGTCCTGCACTATAAGCGGTTACGTTGTAAGTGGTCTATACACTCCGTGCGGGAACTATAGGGGGCGCTTTGAAAAACGCGCGCAGCGCCGCTAGCGGACGAGCTGGCGTTCGACCGCGAGGCGCGTTCAGCAGCCTGCGGCGCCTTTTCGCATGCCAAGCTGTGGCGGCGGAAGCGCGCACGGACGAAACTTTTGCTTTTTGAGCCGATACATTGAGGGTGACGTTGCATGAGTGCTGGGGCATACCTAAGAAAGACATTTAGTTGTTCTCCACTTCTTATATATGGGTTTGAGTCGTTATTAGGGGTAATTTCTCTAGTTCCGGTCAAAAAAGGAGTTGGAGCGATTTTCCAAAAAGCAAGACGGCCGCCACGATAATTGCTCTGAGTGGGAAATTTATTTCGCTCGTCGCTGTAAACGTAGGACTGCTGGAACGATGATATTGGAGGCGAGTGAGATGTTCACTAAGTTTGTGCACGAAGTGTGCCAAGTTTCATTTAGACAGCAGGTGTGAAAGTTATGTTTCTAACGAATAAAGAAATAAAGCTGTGCGGTATATCCAATATTGGACCCCAAATGTTGTGTTATAGCGGGCTGCGCAAAGTGCAGATTTGAGCACACAGGTGCTTGGACCTGACAGTAACATGACACAGCACTTATTATACAAAAAAAGGTGCCATAGGGAAACCAGGTGAAAATTTGATTTGCGCGGCGTAACTCAATGGGAACCGGTTTTGACCATGAAAAGGCTGTCAAGAGAATACCACTGATCGGGGGAGGTGGAGACTTTAGAGGTAGGAAGGGACTAGTGGACTGTACTTCCAATCGAAACAACGTTACGAAAGGTGGTTCCAAAGCCGAGAAAACAAAGTTGTCGGCAAACACACGGTTTGGCCGCCAAGGGCTTTTGCGGTCAGCTGTTGTGCGAGGTGCTGATTTTCGGCGCACAGGTACTTTGACATGACCGTCACTTGGCACAGCACTTATTATAACAAAAATAGTTGGCATAGCGAAACCAGGTGGAAATTTGGTTTGGGCGGCGTAACTAAATGGGAACTGGCTTTTACCGTCAAAGGCTGTCAAGATAATACCACTCGTGGGAGGTGCACACTTTACAGGTAGGAATGGACCAGTGGACGGTACTTCCAGTTCGAACCACTTTGCGATAGGTGGCTCTAAAGCCGAGAAAAAAAAATTGTTGTCTACAGAACTCGGGGTGTCAGCGTTTCCACATCCAGAAGGAGGCTGATCAAGCAAGGAAGCACACCACATAAACTTCCATACTGAAACGCCGATTCTCCAGTGATTCCGAGTTTTATTGTTGTTTTCTTTAGATTTATATTTGTCACTTTTTTTACCGTTCGAATCTTTCTTCATGAAGTACAGAATGCGTGTCATACTTGTCCGGAAATATCATCGACACGTACGATGGGGACGAAACTTGTTTGGAGGGCGTTCCTCCAACGAAATTGGCACAGCATACCCGCGAGTGTGGGATGGCATTTCAGTTCGTCCCATCGGCGCTTACACATGTAGGCGTTACTGGTATGAAAGCAAACGCAGGGCGCAAAGTGGCAGCGTAGAATATGTCAGCCGTGCCGACACAGTGGCAGACATGATCGGGACACCAAATTTCTCGCGTCGTACGGCACGGCTCCATCGTTGTCGCTGCCCCACAAAACATCGGCGAAGTGAGAAACTGTGAAACTTTGTCTCCACGAGATACGACGCATAACTATTGAAGCACTTAATGACGAAGCACAGGCAGCACTTCATGCCGTGAACCCAGCGCAACCGCACCACTCCGTCTTCAATGCGTACCAACGTACGCGGCGTAGTTTCGGTTTCGTTTTCTCTGGAGTTCTCACTGCCCACCTTCGGTACCGGCCGCGCGGCGGCGCGCCAGTCGCGTCGCACGGAGTGTATACTGTATAGCAATTTTTTCAAACTTTTCTCGATCGTACTCCGAAAGTTGGCCCACTCCTATATTTTCACCCGCTCTCAATGTTAGGTGGGCTATCTCTCGGAATTTACGGTAGTTATCTCATTTTATTTTTGGCATGTCCTAACCCCTTAAAAAATGTGTTCAGAAGACATTTTTTTAATAAAAAATGAGAAACATTATATTTGGATTTATTAACTTCAAATGCACGGTTTCAGCAAGTTTCATTTATAATCATGTAGGATTTATTTCCCCAAAAGTTTTTGACCATGCCAGTGGCTTGCTGAGCAAGCAGGCAGTGAAGTTTTACTTTTTTTAGCTGGGACTACCCTGTGCATGTTCAACAGAGCCAAAAACATGTTAACCCTCGTTAGAAGTGGCATTTATTCTACTCTTCTCCTCGGGAAGCTTTTTACAATCGAAGAGCGTCAGCGCCCGAGGAAACCTTATACATCCAAACAGGAAAAATGTGGCAAACATGATTTTAGCGAGCTGATTGGTTGTCATCCAAAACAAGGCTTTCAGTTCACCCCGTCCAGTGACACTGTATTGCGTCATCTTCATCCGCGAGCTTTTGACAGCACCATTCACTTCAGGCCACTAAGTGTGCAGCCTGCTTAGAACCTTTAACGCGAGCAACACAAATATTGGAGAATTTCTCTTCTGGTTATAGTTGGCCAATTCATGGGCAGACATCTGAATTGTATTTGGCCGATGGTGTTTTGCTGTTATTACCGAACATTCTGGTGGACGTCCGAATGTTTTTATGCGTGGCTTCGTGTGGGAGACGACGAGGGTACCTACTGAACGAGTACTGCTTTGCAGAATCCTGAACTCCACGCAGCAGACGTCTTCTTCGGCCCTGGCCTACGACGAGATTGCCAAGATCATCGACGAGGCTCAGAACATCTCGGAGGCAGCCCTTGCTACGTCGAACGAAGCCCACGACAATGTAAGTTCTATTCGAATGTACTTGCATGTGCTCCTTCTCCAAAGCACACTCCTTGTAGAACAGCTGAAACCTTTATTCTTTTACTTTCGTGTTCCAGAGGTAGGACTTTTTATGAGGCTTAACTTTGTGTAGTTCAGTATAGGTGCGCTGTACTGTTCAACTATGAAAGCTATAAAATATATATACCGTAATATCCCGAGTCAACGCCCACCCCCCCCCCACCGCCTGAAATTCTCAAAAATTGTGGGGTGGGCCATGACTCGGGTACCGAGCTCAAAAAGTTTCAAAAAAGTTTAAAAATGCGATTTTTTTTGGTCTGTCTATAGCGAAGCTAGACAGGAGATTAACTGAACTCAAATCTCGGGTTGGTATCTTACTTGCGACTCATTTTGCTGTCGAGCAAAATCCACTGCTTCGCGGGGGGCTCGTTTCCGCCTCCTCGGAGCAAGCGCAATTCGAAGCCACGACCGCTGCAGCCTTCGGTCTAACGTGAACGGAAAAAAAAAGAAAGAAGAGAATCATTGAAAAAAAGAAAAAGAAAAGAAAAATCGCAAGAAGCCACAGTGACCGAGCAAAGGTGACGAAAGCCGAAAGGAAAGCGGGTCCCGCTTCCTTTTCGACTTCGGAACCAAGCAAACCGGCAGCCTTTAACCGACGCCTAAAATGAACCCAGTACAAAAGCAAAAATAAGATGACAAAAGCGAAAACCATAAAAAGGCTCTCTCCGCGGGCGCGACCGTTGCCGCGGAAAGCGCGCGCACGCACAAACTCAATAACCTTCGAGTTTGTGCGTGCGCGCGCGCGGCTCCGGGACAACTTTTTGTGGCAGTACAACCGGAGCTGTGGGCACCGACGCGGAGCACAGCCATTGGTTGTTCTCAGAACGCAGCCACCGGTTACGCTCTGCGCCGGCGCCCGATTGGCGTGTGGGGGGACAGACGGAGAGTGGAAATCAGACCTCAAAACCGAAGCTTAAATAGGGTGCGGGCCGGATGAATAACTCGGTACTGCAAATGCAAGTTGTTTAGAAACGAAACAAAGCTGCCTTTTATTCTCATTCGTCTCTCTTTGTCGCGAACTCCAATCGACTTTGCACACGGCGGTCGCGGCATTCGCAAAGAATGCCTGCGTGTTTGCCCCCTTTGCGGTTTACCGATGGGCGTTTTTCATCTTTTGGGCGAACACGTACTTTCAGTTAGGAACAAAAGGAAGCGGTGTTCTATAAACGTACTCCGACTTCGCGCGGAGTGGTCGCGACGTTCTCCAAGAATGCCAAGTCGGCCGGAGTAGATTTTGGGCAAAGAAAATCAAATCGAAACGAGGCTTTTTGTTCTGAACCACTTGTATTCGCAGTATTGAGTTAGTCATCCGATCCGCGTCCTATTTAAGTTGCGGTTTCGCGGCCTGACTTATCTTTTCGGTGAAAACGGACTTTCAGTTATGAACAGAAAAAGAACATAAAGCGGCATTCCGTTTTCTCTTTCTCTCCCTCCTACGATCTTTTTTCATCCTATGATCCGCGCGTCCAGGCGCTATATTGCAAACGGACCTTCTGGCCTTTTATATTTATTTATTTTTCTGAAAAGGGGGGGGGGGGGTGCGGGCAGGAGAGAAAGGATCGGAAACGTGTCTGCTTTTGTTTGCCAGATAAATATAGGTTCGCTTTCTTATCCTTATTGTGTTTCTTCTGCACAGGCATCCTCCGATTTTGGAGGTCGTGAAAATGCAGGAGGGCGCCCTTTCTTTTCTTTTTTTTTTTCTGTTTGCCATTTGTGGGGCTTGGAATTGACGTTTCTCAGGTCTGGGCGATGACTCGGTGCTTCTTTTACGAGATCGATTGCCCGAAACTGGGTGGGCGTTGACTCGGTGCTTTTTACGAAATCGATATTTCACCTAAAACAAGGGGTAGGCGATGACTCGGGGGTGGGCGATGACTCGGGGGTGGGCGATGACTCGGGGGTGGGCGATGACTCGGGGGTGGACGATGACTCGGGGGTGGGCGATGACTCGGGTGTGGGCGATGACTCGGGGGGTGGGCGATGACTCGGGGGTGGACGATGACTCGGGGGTGGGCGATGACTCGGGTGTGGGCGATGACTCGGGGGTGGGCGATGACTCGGGGGGTGGGCGACGACTCGGGGGGGTGGGCGACGACTCGGGGGGGTGGGCGACGACTCGGGGGGTGGGCGACGACTCGGGGGGTGGGCGACGACTCGGGGGGTGGGCGACGACTCGGGGGGTGGGCGACGACTCGGGGGGGTGGGCGACGACTCGGGGGGGTGGGCGACGACTCGGGGGGTGGGCGACGACTCGGGGGTGGGCGACGACTCGGGGGGTGGGCGACGACTCGGGGGGGTGGGCGACGACTCGGGGGGTGGGCGACGACTCGGGGGGTGGGCGACGACTCGGGGGGTGGGCGACGACTCGGGGGGTGGGCGACGACTCGGGGGGTGGGCGACGACTCGGGGGGTGGGCGACGACTCGGGGGGTGGGCGACGACTCGGGGGGTGGGCGACGACTCGGGGGGTGGGCGACGACTCGGGGGGTGGGCGACGACTCGGGGGGTGGGCGACGACTCGGGGGGTGGGCGACGACTCGGGGGGTGGGCGACGACTCGGGGGGTGGGCGACGACTCGGGGGGTGGGCGACGACTCGGGGGGGTGGGCGACGACTCGGGGGGTGGGCGACGACTCGGGGGGTGGGCGACGACTCGGGGGGGTGGGCGACGACTCGGGGGGGTGGGCGACGACTCGGGGGGTGGGCGACGACTCGGGGGGTGGGCGACGACTCGGGGGGGTGGGCGACGACTCGGGGGGTGGGCGACGACTCGGGGGGGTGGGCGACGACTCGGGGGGGTGGGCGACGACTCGGGGGGGTGGGCGACGACTCGGGGGGGTGGGCGACGACTCGGGGGGGTGGGCGACGACTCGGGGGGGTGGGCGACGACTCGGGGGGGTGGGCGACGACTCGGGGGGGTGGGCGACGACTCGGGGGGGTGGGCGACGACTCGGGGGGGTGGGCGACGACTCGGGGGGTGGGCGACGACTCGGGGGGGTGGGCGACGACTCGGGGGGTGGGCGACGACTCGGGGGGTGGGCGACGACTCGGGGGGGTGGGCGACGACTCGGGGGGGTGGGCGACGACTCGGGGGGGTGGGCGACGACTCGGGGGGTGGGCGACGACTCGGGGGGTGGGCGACGACTCGGGGGGGTGGGCGACGACTCGGGGGGGTGGGCGACGACTCGGGGGGGTGGGCGACGACTCGGGGGGGTGGGCGACGACTCGGGGGGTGGGCGACGACTCGGGGGGTGGGCGACGACTCGGGGGGTGGGCGACGACTCGGGGGGTGGGCGACGACTCGGGGGGTGGGCGACGACTCGGGGGGTGGGCGACGACTCGGGGGGTGGGCGACGACTCGGGGGGGTGGGCGACGACTCGGGGGGGTGGGCGACGACTCGGGGGGGGTGGGCGACGACTCGGGGGGGTGGGCGACGACTCGGGGGGATGGGCGACGACTCGGGGGGGTGGGCGACGACTCGGGGGGGGTGGGCGACGACTCGGGGGGGTGGGCGACGACTCGGGGGGGGTGGGCGACGACTCGGGGGGGGTGGGCGACGACTCGGGGGGGTGGGCGACGACTCGGGGGGTGGGCGACGACTCGGGGGGGTGGGCGACGACTCGGGGGGTGGGCGACGACTCGGGATATTACGGTACATACTTTTATCACGTAGAGTGGAAAGTGAATAAAAAACGGTGAGTGCATAGGTGAGCTTCTACATCATAAAAGTGAATACTTTTATTCTTTTTTTTGTTTTAACATATTGTGCCCCTAAATACGCCTCCAAAGGAGTACAATCATTCTGCAGATAAGGATGAATTCGAAAGTCACGCAAAAATGAACAGTTGTAATAAAGGCTGTTCTATTTGCCTATCAACATACCTAGGGTTGTCTGAATTCCAATACCTCCTAATATGAATTCAATACCGCTACAGTTAAAACTCATTGTTATAAAAAAACTACTCTTTTAATAAATTCTAATTCCCCCACAGATTCCCATAGGGCATCATGCTCTTATGAACTCGAAATAACAAAATTAGTTTGATTGTTAACCCGATGCGTTCCTAGAAAAATTGGTGCAAAAAGGGATAATTTCAAATGTATTTTAATTTAGAATGCCTCGAAAATAATTGCCAGGCAACAATAAGATAGCACAACCCTAGTTTCATTTTTACGGAAAAACAAACTCGGCGCTCTGGGCTTTTAGTCAGTTATACCAGACGGCGCCAGCTGTTCCATGGCATTGCATGGCGTTAACGTTGCAAGCGACACACGGCACCGCCAGAGTTCGCAAGTTGTTCGGTTTCAGTTCGGTTACGTTCCGCAATTTCGTGTTGGTTCGCCCACCCATTAGGCCTAACGACTGGCGCAATAGATGTGAATGACAGGACATCGACAACACGAGAATGGCAAAGAGGTTTTCAGTCGTCGCACCTCCAGTGTGAGCTTTCTACTTAACGCCTGCACGTCTCGTGATCTTGGGGCGCGGGTGCACAGCCAGAGTATCATGGAATACGAGTCTTGCACACTGGACGTTTACGCCGGTGATGTAAAGCACTCGCGTGATGCGACTAGATCGCAGCGCAAGAAAATCAGATGATCACACTGGCGTGCGCGATGAGCGAGTCGCCGGAGTCGCTTCTGGAAAACTGTCGCTCCGAACACCGCTGATTGGTTCAGCCACTCTGCAACTAGATCGCATCGCAAAAAGTCGGGTCAGCTAGTGACTGCTCGAATCGTGTAGTTTTTTTTTCCGCGATGGTCGCTTTTGCGCGAAAGTTATCGCGCAACTAGATCGCATCGCCGGTGTGAAACGCACCTTTAGGCATCGAAAAGAGACAAGGATGCCATGCGCTTGTCCTATCAGTGATAAGGTTGATAGCTGGGATAGTTGGTAATTGTTGTACATAATGGAATAAAAAAGTGCAAAAGATACAAAAAGGAAGAAACGAACCGGACTCTTCCTTTTTTTATCTTTTGCGCCGTTTTATTCCATTCCTATCAGTGACTTCTGCATCATCGCGAAATGAATCCCCCCAAAAAAGTGCTCACCGTCAAAGAAAATGCGGAAATTATTTGGGCTTGTATTGAAAAGGGCACTTTTTTGGCGTCTCCGGGGGCGTATGTGGACTTCGACGTGACTCCCGGCTGGCTCTCGCAGCCTGCCGAGTTTTAAGGCTTCCTTCATGCACTGGTGGTACCATAATCCGGGTCATCTTCACAGACCAAACTTGTACGCGCATCAGTCACATTTTTGCTGCATTTGCAGTTTGAGAATGCGGTATCGTTATAGCTCTCTGGATGCTGTCACGTTAAAACTACCATAAAATCCCGTAAGGGTGCCTTCCCCCGAGAGATCGCCCATACTGCTTTTCTAGTTAAATAAAATATCCGTATATCTCCCACCTCGGCGGGATTCGCATGAACCGCGCGATCTGCGGTATTAGTATGTGTGACAAGCGAGTTCGCAGCAGGTTCTCAGTTGCGCACGTAAGGTCGGTTCCCATGACACGCGAGTTGTTCCCGCGTGTAATATGAATAGTGAAATGCGAATCTACCGCGCCTGTGATCTATGGTTTCCGTTCCCGTGACATGCGAGTTCCCGGCGGGTACGCGTGTTCTTGCACTGTGATACACGAATCTGGTGCATCCGCTATCTGTGGTATCTTTTCCCATGACACAGGAGTTTGTAGCGAATTCTTGCGTGTTTATCGCATCGTGAAACACGAATTTGTTGTGTACGTACGCGATATCACTTCCCTTGTCACGTGGTTTGTAGCAAGTGCCCCGGGGTTTATCACTAATTGTTTTGTAAGGGTTTCTTGTCCTACCCCAAAGATAACCCACCCTTTGCTTTTCAACATTTATTTCTTTATACAGAGTGAGCATTATTACGGGATTTGGTTTATCTAATAATGCCCACAGGAATACAAATTTTTCATTTAACGAAGTTTACGATTTTACAAAGTAATTTGTGGCTCCCGTCAGCTTTGTTAGATGGTGTTTTAACTGTAGTGCAAAAAACTGAATTTAGATGCTTTATCAAATGCACAATCGCAAAGAACCTATATGCACTCACTCCTTCATGCAAACGACCGATGTGTGGTGATGGCAATCCTCATTGTTGGCTGGAAATTAGTGAACATAGTTTTCACTGTGTGCTTAGTGGGTGTTGTACCCTCGCTGCAATGCTGCGTATTGATCTTTTGTCATTCATCTGAATTCTTGGGCTTAAATTGTTTGTCCATGGCTCACAAATTAAAAAGTGTACAAAGAGCTCTCCTTAGATCCAACGTGAATCAAACAAGATTCAGATATGAACCGAATATCAAATCTTGAATATGATTTGGTATTATGAATGCCAAGCACTTGTACGCCCTTACTGAACTATTTTTTTTGTGAGTTGCCTGTCCTTTACTTTGCTCGCTTTTGTACGCATTGCTTCGAAGCTTTAGCTGACCTTTGCCCTGTTCTGTTCCGTCGACAGTCTGACGGGGTGATAGAAAATGCGGACAACTCGAAGGAGCGGAGCCTGCAGCTGAAGGACGAGGCAGTGCAGCTGGAAGAGCGGGTCGAGCTCGGTGAGTCCCCCGGGGCTCCTCCCACGTCCGGGCAAGGGCTGAGCGATGTGTCCCACTTGCAGAGATGAAGGGCAGGGTGACCGAAGCGCAAGATAGACTGGCCGCCATCGAGCTCCACAACAAGATGAACGCCAAGGATCTGGCCGACGTCAATAAGGACCTGGACAATTTGCAGACGGGTACGTCCCTTCGTTGACAGTCCTGGGATGTCCACAAGGCTGTAACGCAACATTTCCCAAACTTGGGAATTCTGCAAATTTTACGAGGGTGTCTAGTGACCGGAAAAACCGGGAATTGTCACGGAGATTTTAATTACCGGGAAAAATCGGGGAATTGTCAGGGATATTGTCAAAAAGCGAGCCCAGTCAGGGAGCCGGAAATGCCACTGAGTGCCCTGAGCAAAGACTCGAGGACTTGGGGGCAGAGAAATGGGCAATAAATTCTGCTTAGAGCGGAGCGCGGGCTCTGCTCACCCGATGTAGAGTGTGCTACCCGACGTAAAGGGAACAGCCGACAAATCCAGTCCAAGCCTTGGATTGAGGGTGCAACACTAGACTAGATCCAGTTAGAGCTACCAGATTTAGTAACAAATGGGCAAGCCGCAGACCCCATTAAACCGAAAGTATCTGAAAGTGTTCATCTGGTGGCCATGCTGCCATTCGGTTATTGACGGGTGTGGCCGAGCATTGTGTTTTCATAGTGTCTCCGGAATTGGCCTCTTGACTGACGATGTCGGCGGCAAGAAAGTGCTCGTTTCATCCGGAGTGGATGAACCCGAACATTTTGGAATGTGCAAGTTGGATTAAGCCCGTGCAGAATGATCCTCACAATGCTCAATGCTCAATGCCTTGTGTTGTAACGGTCTTGTACATTTATCCACCTCTACAATGGTCAGGGAATTTCACCTGAAATTGACTGGGGAAACCTGGAAAAGTCAGGGAATTTCAACATATTAATTTGCTAGTTTATGTTAAGCACCCAATTTGACCAGACAAGCGCCCATGTCTAGATTAAACCACTTTTCAGTGGAAGAGGGGTGGGCACTTCTCCCGTATTTTATGGTACTTAACCGTTGCATTTGGACCCCTACATATCATTACATGTGGCATTGAAGGTGACTGAAAGATGCTCACCGAACTGCCCATTTCGTGGAACCTTGGGAATCGACTGTGTCGATCATGGCACCATGGTGCACGCGGTGGGCTTTTGAAGGCTGGCCGTCTGCTCTTACGTGCGTGTGCATGCTAACGTGTGCGGGCTGCAACGTGCAGGCGAAGTGCAGCAGGCGCTGCGCAAGAGTGTTGCCGAGGCCCAGGCTGCGGCCACCCGTGTGGAGGAGGCGTCGTCCCGGGTGCAAGACATCCTGGAGCGTCTGCCGGGCTCCAACACCCACGCCCAGGAGGTGTCCTCGGACAACCTGGGTTACAAGCAGGCCATCGTGGCTGCCTCCAGCTACAGTGAGTGTTTGCCGCTCGAGTTTTGGGGTTTTGCTCGCATTAAAGAAGGATGCTTTGGTGCCGGGATTTCTAATCTTTTTAGTATCGAGGAACCTCTATTTGCCAAGACCGATAGCCGAGGGACTTGTCCCGGTCGGTCTTGGCGCTGATGCTATAAAGTGGTTCAGGAGCCTACAGAGCCCGCAAACAATAATGAACATATAATAGCGAGTGTTTGGCACATAGCATCAGTGTGTGCGGCTGAAATAGTGCTTAAAACTGGGAAAACGCTGCTTAGGGACAGGCAAGGTCGAGGAAATATGGAAGGGAAGCCCTGAGGGTACTCCGGGAGCCCAGGGATTTCCCAGAGTACCTGCAAGGGCTCCTTAGCTGCTCCCAGCACGCTCGCTCCTGGGATGTAGTAGGGCCTTGATGAGGCACTGACGATGCCTGCGAAGGCGCAGGTTTTCCCGGAGTTGTTGTGCGGTGAAGGTAGGGTGTAAAGTTGACGTTCAGCGGTGAGGGGAGAGGGGGACGCATAACGTTCCCTCTTTGCGCAGTCAATCAGAATGCCCAACTTCTCCTCTCACGCCATGAGGGGAGAAACAAAGGGTTTTTCCATCTGTGCTGCGACGACAGACACCAACGAAATCACTATGGAGTGTCACCCGTACAGCGCTTTAAATTAAACGTTAAATGAGGTGAACTTGTGCCCAGATAATAAAACAGAAAGTGTCGAGCATCCTGCGTCGGCGACGAAAAGGCGATTGTCCCAAAGCAGTGTGTTACCGCTGCTTCTGTACGCGTGGTACGTTCAGGACTGTTCCGAACCAGACCGCTCGACGACAGTTGATAATTTTCGGAACTTTCCGGAAGAGTACCGATTAATAAAATGAAGATACAGGCCCAGTGTGGTTTGCACTGCATTCCTCCACGTGGCAGCCGCCTACGTTCCAACTCTGCCACACGTGAGGCAGCATGTGACGCAAGGCGTCTGATTGGCTGCGTATGCACGCGCAGTCGACCGGGCCCTCTCTCCGGACCAAGACCTCGGTCGGCAGGCCAACCGTCTGGTGCAGAGGCACAAGGCCATGCGAGCGACGGCAGACGACGTGCGCGCCCGGATCGAGGAACTGCGCCGGAAGGTGGCCCTTGCAAGGGACGAGGCCAACAGGGTATGGCCCCTTTCGTTGCCCTTTACCTCCGAGCTTGGTGGGTGGAATTCTAAGCAATTCTTGGCAACTGGAATTCTAAGCCCAGAACTAGCTCGGTTGTGTGTCTCGCAAGAAGAGATCAGCAGAATGTAAAAGCACGTCTACATTTTATGTGGTGCAATTTGTACACTCACATGCGTTTATGATGACCGCTTCTACTGTGGTCTTACCCATTTACTCAAAAAACCTGTAGGCGCAAACCCAGATGGACACGAAGAAGAAGAGACGGACAAGTCCTTGCCCGTTTCCCCTTCTTTATGGCTCTCTGTTTATAGCCCAAGAACGAGTCTCGTTAAAAATAGCCATTGACCGGAGTAAAGCCAAGTCGTGACCGGTTTTGAGGGCTATATAACAAACTACTTCTTAACCCTTGAATGCCACGCCTCTGGCACGTTTCCGTGTGGTTTCAGTTTCACCTTTTTCTCTACCCTGTCAACTGGGCTGTCATTTCTTTCTCTGCATAGCAGCATGTATGTGCAAGTGGTGAAAACAATGTTTTATCTTGCGATGTTACTTTCTGATGGCACATAATTCTTTCTTCTTTTTTTTTAGATGATTCTGTTTTAATTTGCTCCTTCGTTGTTACAAAATGGCGAATCTTTAACCTCACGCTTTATGGCAGACACTGATATCAAGAAATGACTAATGAACTCGGAATTCGATGACTGTGAAAACAAGGAAGTTTCACTTTCGAATAAACAAAGGTCGGGTAAGGCTGCTCAGAAGGGTGACCTCGGGGTGTGAGGTCGAAGTGCCATTGCATAGTATTGTTTGTCGAAAAGCACTGTACAAGAAATTTGTCGTAGACTGGAGGCGTGCAGACATCACTTAACTTTCTGCCCATAAAATAGTGCGTCTTTTCTAAATCAATATTCTTCACAGTGCACACTACAGCGTTATCGAGGCAAAAACTTGCGTTCGACGCACGGGAAAAAAATCCGGCACTCGAAGGGTTAACGAGAAAAACAGAATGTCAAAGTTTTTACCCCTTCACACGTTACATTCTATGGACGACTCCAGGGATCAGTAAGGTTGAAGTCGAACCCTACTGGCAGCAGCTTGGAGAGGTTTGGCGCTCGAGGACGTGACAAAGGGCGCTTGACGGGCGCGCAGGTGAAGGTAGGCATGGAGTTTGACGGGCAGCAGTGGCTGCGCCTCAAGAACCCGGAGAACCTGCAGGAGGCGGCCACCTACACCCGCCTCTCGCTCTACCTCAAGACCGGAGAGCCCGAGGGGACCGTGGCCTACCTCGGCAACGGACGAGGAGCGCCCGGCCGAGCCAAGCGCGCCCGGGAGGTATGCCGTCGATTTGGGGCGGGGCTGCGGTTCCTTGGGACCCGTCTGCAGCTCCCGGATTGGGCCTCTCATTTTGTGTTCTGTATTGGACAATCTGTGTTCAAAGCACGTAATGTGTGTTCTACATACGTAACGTGTAGCTTGTGTTTCACAATACGTAATATGTGACCTGTGTTTCAGAACACATACTTTAGATTCCCTTAAGGGGAGACATGGGTCTTTGGAGCTAAAAAAATTTCTAAAATCAGTTTTTTGGGGAAAGTGCCGTTTTTAAAATCTACGTGCTATTTTTCTTTTATCTGCCAAGTCTCTTATTTTGAAAATTGATATTTGAGCCATAATATCACTTTATAATATCTATGTGGGCTAAAATTACGCTGAAGCTGATGCTGAAACAACTTTCTCAAAACATAAATTATGCACTCTTTACAAAATTTCAGGAGGGATACCTTAGCATTTAGGGAAGACAGAAATGTAACTTTAATATAGCTTAATAATATTCAAACACATTTTTCTCTTTTTGTAATTTTGGGCCCTTTTCACAGTTTCTGCACAATAATTTCTGTTCTTAATATTGTCCTATCACAACTAAATTTGCCATGCGTATGCTTTAGGATATGTAGAATGCAACTACTATACAAGTTTGGTGAGAATGTATATTATTATATTTATAAAGTGTGTGCAAAAACATGGTATTGTCGAGCATGTGCATTGCATCCAGAACATAACAAAATAAGCTATATCAAAACTTACACCAGATTTATAAGAAGGAGATCAAGCACTATAAACTATGCAAATTTCATTCATTTATCGTAAATAATAAAAAAAAGTTTTTCCCTGCTGCGTCCCTCTTTAAACCCACATTCTGTAACCCACATCTCATAGCTTGTATTCTGCAATGCACATTCCGTAGATCATGTTCCGTAAACTGTTTTTGTAACACCTTTTCTGCACGTTGTTTTCCACAATTATTTTTTCGTGATGCTTTCCGTAACCAGCTTTCCCTAACCAAAATTTTGTAGTCTGCATTCTGTACACCAAATTTCGTAATTTGGATCTTATATACATGGCACACATGCTCTTCTGAGTCTGTGGGAGAAGAGTTTGAGAAACCTTTCAGCTGGGATTCTCAAACTCTTTGATCTTGAGAAATGCCAAAGAACTGCGACAGTGGCAGAGTGCCTCTTTTGCATGTCCGGCCTCCACCATGCCTTCCATCATGCTTTGGCTGCCTTCCACCGTTCTTTGACAGTGCATGCACGTTGGAGGCTAACAAGATGCCACAGTGCTATCAAAACTAGTCAGGTCATGCTGGAGATGGGACAGCTGAAGGCATGTTGTTCTCTTTTTGTCAGTGGCCATCAATGTTCTTGAGCACTCTCTGACTTATGACACTGATTACCCTTGTCAGGATGACTTCATGGCCCTACTGCTGAAAGGTGGCAACCCCGTGCTCGTCATCAACCTGGGTGATGGCACCGAGGAGATCCGACACGATCGCTACGTGGCCGACAATCAATGGCACCAGATTATCATCGACAGGTAAGTGTTCCAGGCTGTGTGCTTCAGGCAGTAACTGTATATGTAAATAATTTTCCCTCGACTCGCTGTACTCTTCGTCACCTCAAGAAGCAAAATCAAACTGGTGTTGGTCGTTAATTTTGATAAGTCCGGAAAGTGCAGAATGTATCGAGCGTGTGATTTGCCATACTTGGTCGGGGGACCCTCGGATTGTTTTGGATGTGTTGCTTGCATGACACTAACATGCTTATTCAGGAGTGGAGTTTGTGAGGAGTGTGCTTTAACGAAGTTCCCCAGGCCTCTGCTTCTCCTGAGGGTATGTCATAGCAGCTCGAATTCTTCGTCCTCTTAGATTGCGAGCTAACTGAAGATTGCGAGGTAACTGAAGTAACTTACATAAGCTTAACGTCCAGGTGGTCTACATATCTCGTGGAGACAATGGCACACTTCCATCTTGAAATTTCGCTGGACAGCGTGTCAATGAACTTTCGCCAGATGTCTCTCTGCACGGAGGCAGCATTCTTCAGCTTTATACATACTGGTCTTTATCTGGACTCGAACAAGCCGGCGATCAAAACGTCGACCTTTTGGCATCCAAAATGGTCGCAGTAGATAGCACTGGAGCGTTTCAGAAAGACGAAAGAGCAGAGCAACTGTAAGTTTACTTGGCCTGAATATGTCCCAGTCACACTTACCAAGTCCTTTCGCCACTCGCTGTGCTTCAACATTCCACCAGCTCCAAAAACGATGCTGATAACTAAGTGTCTGCGTGTAAACAAACAGCGAAAGTATCGAACGCTGTTCACCATTACGGTGGAATGCAGCTTACCGGGAGGAAAAAGGCGTTTAGTGAAGCCGCCCTAAACGCAACTTCTGCTCCTCATTGTGGACATGATGAGTCGCGCCATCCCCACCGAGGTACAGCAGTTAGCATCTCGACCACTGGGCTCGAGCCGGTTCAACGCATGTTTTCTCGTGATGTACATGAGCAACCAACTTGCCCGAACCTCCGTTCTAACGAGTGTTTTCTGGACGGCGTGCAGGACTGGCAAGACGGTGAACCTGGAGGTGCGCACGGAGGGTGAGCCCGAGAGCATCAAGACCAAGTACCTCCAGGGCACCCAGAGCGTCTTCAACCTGGACCAGTCTTCGTCCAAGTTCTACCTGGGAGGGCTGCCTCCAGACGAACAGGTCTGGCGGCACTCCTTGGCTTGAACGTTTTCGTTGTCATCTCCATCTTTTAGTTAAACCTCGAGGACCCATGAGACCATTATTATTAAGATCAGTGGCAGAGTGTGTTAGCGCAACACAGCATGGAGCATGCGGAGCAAAAGCTCGTGCTGTAGAAGTCAGGGATCCTGGGTTCGTTCCCCACCCCTGTCCATCGATCTTAATCTGGATGCGCATCGTACCGACATGCGGTCATGTTTCACCACTGCCCGACGCACTTTAAAAGCCTCAGGCTAGCAGCCATACTGAGAGGAACTCATAGCCCAACAAAAAACAGGAAGCCATAGCCCATTAGCTGACCTTGCCAGTGTTGGATAAAGTACATCTAAAAGGTACTTCAGGTACAAAGTAAATGAGACTAACTGTACTTTAAGTAAAGTAGTAAGTACACTGGGTGCTATGTACTTGAAGTGAAGTACTATAAATACAATGTAGTTTCAAAGTAAATTACAAGTATTTTGATACAATTTTTCATGATGTCCTTTAGTTCCCCTATACACGTTTGCAAGTCCGGCTTCAGGGCACTGCCATCTTGCTCGCTGGGGTGTGTTGGACGCGTCCTAATCCAATTACAAAGCCTTGCTAAGGAGTCATAATCGGTTTATGGCTGCGCCCAAGCGCACCGCACTGGGCAAGATGGCGGCACCCTGAGACCTGAGACTTGCAAACGTGTATACAGTGATTTTTTAACCGGTATGCATTGCCCAGGGGTAATCAGGATACATGAACGATTTTCAAAAACAGCGGCGAATATTTGATAAAGTCAAGTGGCCACAGAGCAGTTATTTTCAAGAATTTAGCTACATTCAGAAGTCCCTCTTCTGAATTTGGCGCCGCTTGCACTGGACTTTTGCACCCAAGGGTGTTAAATATATATCAGGAGAGAGCATGACGTCGGTGAGTGTGCAAGCGAGCTGGTGATAATTAGTCATAATGTGATACCTGAGAGTGGGGTGCAGAAAAATTGAGGAACTTTCAAGTCGAAGGAAAAGACAAAAAAGAATGTCTCAAAACATTGTGACGTTCTCCTCTGTTGTATTTTTCTTCTACTTGAAACTTTAATTGTTCTACACCACAGTTTCAGGTGCTAGACTATGATTAATTTTGCTCTCATAATATTTTGAACTTCCTCACCTGCGCTGAACCACCGATAAGTAGCAAGTGTTCAAAAAGCTACGGGAAAGCCGCCCCCAGAACAAGCGGAGCGATGCTTCGTTTGCTGAGAGTGGAATATCCCTCCCAGTATTTCTTCGGAGTTGACAAAGCATCATTTTGTGATACAAATTCTACGAAACCAAATTTGGGGAATGTACTTAAGTCGAGAAATGTACTTTCCTTGGAAAGTACCAGAAAAAAGTACTTTAAGTAAGATACAAGTACATACTCAGAGAATGTACTTCAAGTAACGTACAAGTTTCCTAAATCTACTTGAAGTAGTGCTTTAAGTACAATGTACTTAAAGTGCTTCCCAACACTGGTTTCAACGCCAAAGAAGAAACAAGGGCAAGATTTACGATAAGGAAAGAGGGACATTGAAGACAAACAGACAAGGCAGGCAAAAACCTGTCTTGTCTGTTTGTCTTCAATGTCCCTCTTTCCTTATTGTGAATTAGAAACCAACACGCTCAATACAAGGACAACATGAGTGGCAATGGCGATGGAAAAAGTGATTTCCTAGCGGTGCCATCGTTTCCTTCCCGCAATGACTGCGTTTTTACGTACACATGCCGCCGGATTTCGCCCTGAAGGAGCACCAACAGCTACTGCTGTAAAAAAAGTAGAAAAAAAAGGGGGCATAGAGACAGCAGAATTATAGTTCGCGGTGTTCGACGTCATTCATAGCCACTTTGGGACCACTTTTTGTGCACGGGTGGGACAGGATGCCAAACACACTGGTCGGAGACTCAATCCAGGCGCCATACAACGGGCAGACATCATGGACGAGCCCTGGCCCATCCTGAGAGGATTCCGTGCGCAGGTGGAGCTTGGCGACTGGGTCCCCTTTGTGGGCTTCCTGGAGGAGCTGGAGTTTGGGGGCCTGCCCCTGGGGCTGTGGAACTTCCTGGAGAAGGGCGGGGAGCTGATGGGCTGCGCCGAACGGGATGTCCTGGCACAGGTGCCGGGAGGGAGCGGCCTGCGCTTTGACGGGACGGGCTACGCCATCCTGTCCAAGGAGCGCAGGGACTTCAGCAGTGGCATCAGCATCAGCATGCAGTTCCGCACCTTCGCCAAGGAGGGCCTGCTCTTTCTCATACACAACGGGGTGAGCCTCATCAGCCTCTGTTTCTCGATGCGCTGCTTTCCTCTGTTTCACCTTTTCATGGACCACGGTGGATGCTACGAGCCGTTCCAGCCAATCCAATGCTATGAATTTATTGCGGGACAACGTGTCCCGCACATCGCTGCTCTCCAATTGAGGGCATGGAATTAACATTAGATCTGTAACTTGACAAGCTGTACAAAAGGGCAGCATTCGAAAACGGTCCTTCTCTGTTGCCTGTACATGAGCAGTTATGGGCGGGTATTGGAGAAGGACCACTTTCAAACGATGCCCTTTTTGTGAAAACTTCAGCACAAAGTTTATACTCACCTTAAAAGCCACAATATAATCACTTTCTACTGCAGACAATATGAATCCAATGTTTCACCAGTTCCATCACTTCTCTCTATATGGGCTAGGCTGGTAGCCTAGCAAGCACCGTCGAGCAAATGTGCCGCAGAAAGGTGCCAGGCATTTCAGGAAGCTTGACGACAAACTTGGATCTAGCAATGTTGGGCTGGAATGGCTCGTAGCTTCGTCTGCGGTTCATTACATGAGACGAAGTGGACCTAGTCCATGCACTGTCATACCAAGAGGTGCCAAAATGCCGGAGTTGATTCAGATGCGGCGATTCGGTGAGCAAGTTTGTCTGCTCCTTATGCGACGGTATAGTGGCATCGCGAAAGGATGCAATGTACTCAAACGTGGTGTCGTTTGCTAGTTGTAGCAAAGGCTGCCCCGCCTTTTCTATGGCTGTCAGAAGTCCGCCAGTTCCTTACAAAGGAGGTCTTGGCCCCTTGAGAAAGGGGAAACGAAATTGTTTGAAGGGTACATTGTTTTCGCAGACTAACAATTACCGGACTCGCTACAACAAACGAAGAACTTGCGGCCAACATAATGTTTGCTACTCACCCAAGAAAATGGCATCCGTGGGAATGGAGATTTGTTGCACACGTGATCACTTTGCCTCTTCCTTTTTTTTGGCGCTTGCTCATTCGCAGAGAGATGCGTTTTGGTCAACTCGTTCACCTTATTGTTGTCCAGTTGATTGTCGGTGCAGCTGACATGTATTTACACCCATGTCCAGGCCACCTTTCACATTGTCTGACCATGTTTCATATTGCCTAACCATGTCCGTAATGTCTTTCACATTACAGACATGGTTAGGCATGAGTACCAATTGCTGTACTACTTGACGGCAGGTGCACCGATGTATTGCGCTGGTCGATGAGTGGTGGACAAGCCTCAGACTACCAGGGGGCGATTTTAACCGCATGTCTTTTTTTTTGTTTTCTTCTGTTTCTTTGGGCTTGGTCCCACACTTTTCTGACATTGGCCCCGAGTCTTTATTTTCTGGTTTTGCACCTCTCAATCATGATGTTATTCGTGATGCTGTCATTTACGGGCTCAGTACCAGCTGGGGCTTGCAATATAATGTATCTGTGTCTCCTCATGTAATCATAAAAATGAAACCCAAGTTGTGACACTATGCCTAGCAGATAGAAAATTCTCTTGTGTCGCAAAATTGCAGCTGTGTAAACATTTGACATATTAAAACTTGCATCAGTAGCGCCTCTGTTATCGGGTACTAAGGTACACTGTGCAACACTGTTAGCACGAACCCAACTCCGGCACTTTTTCACAGTTTACTTCAAAGGGGTACTGGCGAGCACAAAGAATTACCACTTAGGTTAGCTCCCCAACTGAGCACTTTTCACCGCTATGGTAGTTTTTATGACAGTAATTCAATAATTAGACAAGAACAGAAAAAAATGGCCATGGCTTGTTTGCGCTTACAGTGTTGCAGAGCGTACATGCATGACCAAGCTTTCCAAAGGGTGAGAACAGTGGACACGAGTCAATCATGAGAGGAGCACGCACAACACCGTATGTGTGCCCCTCTCTTTCGTGGTCGTCTGCCGTGTGCACTGTTCTTGCCATTTGAAAGCGTTCCACCACCCAACCTAGGCTTCAGTCTTACGTTGCATAACTGTCGCAAGGTTAGAGTACCAGCTGTTTTGCCAACTGTAGCACTATGTTAGAGATTTTGTCGTGAAATTCTTGTCCTTCGTGCAGCCCAAGTTTATGGCACTGGAGCTACGCGATGGCCATGTAGTGTACAAGTTTGACCTGGGCAGCGGCACGACCGAGCTGAGATCGGACGCTGCCTACAACGATGGCATGTGGCACCAGCTGAGGGCGGCACAACTGCAGATGGATGCCGACCTGACGGTGAGGGCGGCTACGGGAACCTCTCGTAAACGCGGCTGTCGGGTATTCATTCTCTAGCCCAAGTACTGCCTCTACTTAAGATGTAGTGGCTTTAGGTTGCCACAAAGGCTAAGACTTCGAAAATCCAGAAATTATATTAAGGGGGACACTACTCTTTAAGGTAAGCAAAAATACACATAAAAAGCCCCTATTTTTAAATTGTGTTTTGGTTTACAGGCAAATTTCATTTTGTCCATTTGTATTTTCGAGAAATAAGTCTAGTTTATTGTTACGCATTATGAAAGAGGACGAATATGGGTCGGGGACTGTTTCTTGTTGTTATTTCACAAAATTTTCACACTCCTATTTTATGGAGGCTATGTCTCTAGTTGTATTTAACCAATCTTTGGTACACATACATCTGAATCATCCAATAAGGGGCATAAATATGTTAAATATGACGTAGGTATTCCTTTAGATGCCTCTAAAGGCTGAAGTAAAGTAGACAGTTGGGCGAGTTGGTAGTTATTGAACATAGTGACAGTTGCGCACACAGGGACAAGGACAGAGAAGAGGAACACGTAGAACACGTGCGCTTGTCTGTCGTCTATGTGTTCCTCTTCTCTGTCCTTGTCCCTGTGTGCGCAACTGTCACTATGTCCTCTAAAGGCCAGTTTGCGCATTGAGTGCAACACTAAATCAACATTAAGAACAGCAGTCATACAGCGCCGACTCGAATGGAACTTAGCACTCACGCATGAGCGCTGTCTCGGTCATTAATATAGCAGAAAGTCGGTGCTCCATCAGCAAGATCAGCGCCATTCCCGGTGCTGACTAATAGCACTGAGGTAGTGCTGGGGCGTTTGTGTAGGCTGGCGCCCTAACAACTCGTGTAAAATAAGTTCTCTAGACCTCCTGTTTACCAAGTTATGTTTATTATATGCTGTCCTGTATGGTGCCACTTTTGCAAAACAAACGTGCGAACAACAATGCATGAGCGTTCTCATCCTTGTTGTTGAGAAGGCACGGATGATGATGATCATGATCATGCCAAACTCTCCACAACCTTCTTTCATTTTCTCTATTGCTTATGTAGCACAGGCGAATCAAAGACCTCCTTGGTTGGTTTGCCAACGATTTCAAGCACACACTCGCAGTGTGCTTGAAACCCAGCGTGTGCAAAAACTAAAGTGGGCTGATCAGGCCAGCGAGTAGGGCATACTTAGATGCACGTGCCGGTGCTTCCGAAAGGATGGTCTCCTTCGCCTCCTTGGCTCACTTCTGACGGGTTCAGCAAGTTGGCGAGTGTCACGGTTGTCAGGGTTTGAGAATCGCCGATCTACGGCCTATACCAGTGTCGCCGTACGACAGTGGACCGACCTCATTCTGTCGAAACGTTAAACTTGCATTTGCCTTCCTCCAAGGGCAGTTCTGGGGTATGCATGTTTCTGCATTTGATGCAACCTTATTTTGGCAAACTCGGACTTGAGCTGAAGCTTGCCCGGGAAGAAGAGCAGTGCCTGCACGAGGGCCGTGTTCACGCCGTGACGCCTGCAGGTTGGCGGCAACGACTCGGTGACCGGCAGAGCCAGGGGTCAGGAGGAGGGCCTCGACTCGACGGACGACATCTTTGTGGGCGGACACCCCAGCTTCCACGGTCACGAGTGAGCCTGAGCATTTAAGGAGGGGGCACCTTTAGGGCTGGCTTCTAAGTCTGGAGCGGGAGTTCTCAAACTTTTCAACTTCGAAGAACCCTTGTCTACCTCGAATGGCAGCTGAGGAACCCCTGTCAGCCTCGGCATTGATGCAGTAAAACAGTGCAGAAAAACAGCGCAGAAGCCTGTAGATGCTTTACAGCAGCTTTTCATGGGTGCTGCCATCTTGGTATCACGCGACCCTTCTGCGATACCTGGCTTCTATTTACTCGCCCAGGCAATCATGCATTTTCTGCTGGAGCATTACTTTCGTGTCTTTTTTAATCTACATCGAATTTGCCTAATATTTTATGTGCTTCCAGTTAATAATTTAAGTTAATATTTGGACCTATCCAGTGCTTTTTTTTTATTTATCGAATGAAATTGAACTTTGGGTGGCGTCGACTAGGCTCAACAACACAAGAACCGGTGCACTGCGGGGAAGAACGGCCTGCAATGCTGTCTTTTGCGAATGTTGCTTCTCTGCAGTGCACTGGGGCTCAAAAAGAAGCGGGCTCAACAGGGCCAATATCCAAGTTTGAATTATCACGAGCCTACTGTTGCGCTTAAACTGAATGAAGGCTTTACTCTGGAGTAGGGACTGTTGAGCAAATTTGAGTGCCCAAGGAACTGCTAAGGGTACTCTGGGTAATTCCTAGGTTCGTACGAACCCAGTTTGAGAACCGATTATCTAGTCCGGGGGTCCCCAAATGTTTTGGCTAAGGGACTGGTTTAGGGATCTGTCGCAGTCTCAAGGGCCGGAAAAAGAAGAGTAATTACAAGAGGACAAAATTAATAAATATAAGTAGATAAGCATTTCAGCTGAGAAATTTTTTTTTAGAGTAAGTAGTAAAAAAAAAAGAACCCTAAGGTGGATGAATGCATATACTTGGAGACTTCGATTTGAAATTTAATAATTAGCTAATTATGACTCGACACAAAAAGTTTTGACCGAGGAAATTCGCAAGGTGTTAAATCAAAGCGCATGGGAAATTTAGCAAATTTACCCAGTGCAAAAGGCTAATGAGAATAATAAAACTGGTGCTGATAATATGCAGTGTTGTGCCAAAGGACACTAAGCACAATGTGCACGATGCAAGGGAATTTGACATAGTTGCTGAGACTCGAAGCAGGGGACTAAGAATGGTGACACTGGTGATGGCAATGTTCATAGAATATTACGGCCAGAGGACCCGCGTTACGATGCACTTTCTATTATTCTTTCTGCTACGTGCTGTTTCTTTATGCGCACTTCGGGTCTGCTGGAAGTGGGCCCAATATCTGAAAGGATAGAAGGAAAATATATGATTATGGCCAGCTGTTTTTGTACAAGTCACTTTGTCCCTTGTTGGGAATTAAACCAACAAACTCTCTCTCATTAGTCTGGTGCTCCGCTACCGAAGCGGCATGGCAATGCTTTACTTCAGCTGCTATATATGTACTCGCGTCGCTGGAAAACGTGAAGGCAAGGGAGAAGATCGGCTACAAAGACCTCAAAGACTAGCTTGAGTATAGAAAAAAAGGGGAAAATAAAAGCTTCTCGATACTTTTCTCAAAGTTGATTTGCTCAGAATGCGTCGTGTGTATTCGTACTGTGTGGCTGCGTATTCGTGCTGATTTCCGAATCGCGATCATCGTAATGTTTCTTCGTGCAGGTAAAAAAAAAGTAATTGTAAAACAAGTGCACAGAATGGCGCACTACTACTGGTACAGCTGGCTTAATTCGTAGCAGACTGAGGTGTTTCCGATATCGCTACTGTTTCGGCTTTGTGAGCGAGAGAATCCTTTAGTTCGGATTATAAGTCCAACCCCCTCCCCCCCGCAGCTTCTGATTCTCAAAAATGTAATAATGGGTCGAACTACAATCATGTAAATACGGTAGTGCGGGTTTGGAACATAGGTATGCATGAATGGATGGCTCGGACTTTGAAGAATGGTGCTTAAACTGGGGAACAGCTTACTTGAAGACAGGAAGGACTGAGGAATTTGGGGAACCCTCGAGGCTACACTGAGGCACCCAGTTTGAGAACCCGTGCTGCAGAAGCTATGTGCGAGCAGCGATGTAACGACAGTGGCAGCCGATGCGACTTCAGTTCGAGCCAAGGTGGAAGCGCTGACTCGGACGACCTCCCTCTTCGTAACAGGGAGGTGACGCGGGTGAACTTCGAGGGCTGCATTCAGGACCTTGAACTGGACACCCGGCTGCTGGACCTGCACAAGACCAAGGAAGCCCTGGCAGTTACTTCGGGGTGCCCCGCCATCGTGAGTGCGCCCATCACCACCTCTGGCACTGTCTTGTGCCAGAGGTGGTGATTTTCCATTTTCAAAAACTAAAAACAATAAAAAAAACTAGATCCCATTTGCATATGCAATCTAATCTAGTTTTCTATACGAATGCACGCACACGCTGCATACGTATTCTCAAATCGAGTCCTTTGACGAGCGAGTTGCCAGTGCAGTGTCTGGAACACATCTTCGACTGGTGCGTTTAGCACATCCTTCTTTCTGGTCCCTCAGTTTCCACCCGACGACGTCACGTCGTGTCGTCATGGCATGACGTCATGACGACATGCTGAAACTTTTATGCAGTGTCAAGCTCTCCAGCCTAACACTGCATGGAGACACTTGCATTCACTCCCGCTTTTTACCGCAACTGCTACGACCAACCACGAGGATCGCGACATTCGACAGCGTGACTCGTCGGCTCATAGGACGTAATTGGTTGCCGCTTCGCATCCACTTCCGACGTGCGCGCGACGTACAACGATAAACAGGGTGTTCGAAGATGCGATTGGGCACCACGGCAGGACAAGGTGTTAACGAAACTATGGTGCCCAAAACGCGTCCTCAATCAGACTGTTTAGCATCCTGTACCCTCCGTGCATCGAAAGTACTCCCGAAATGGCAACAAATCGTGCCCTGGGAGCTGACGCGTCGTGCTGTCGGTATTCGCAGTCTCGGCAGTTGGTCGTAAGGAGTACCATTGGAGCAGACGAGTGAATGTGGCGAGTCTTGCCATTGTCCCACATCCCGATTCCTGGCTGCTGATGCCTTCGTGAGCTGTCAGAATCTGCGTTCGCCATATCTACCTCGGCTACTGCGTCGCCACCAGGGTTGCAGCAGGCAACAGAATGGCATAAGTGTGTTTTCACCAATTGGACATCGAGGTACCACGAATGAGGATGCGGTAGACAAACCAGTTGGGGACATGTTTCGGGCACCAGGATGGGACTACTGTCTACGAGTCGGCGCCATAAAGCTGACGATACTCGTACAGTGTTACCAGTGCACTACAGTATCATCGTCGGTTGCATTACGCTGACCTCGCAGGTGGCTCGGCTGGTGTCCTTCTCGTCCCCCGGCTACCTGGCCATGCCGTTCCTGGACCTGTCCGAGGACAGCCAGCTGACCTTCAAGTTCCGCACCCAGCGTCCGGATGGCCTCATCTTCTACGCGTCCTCCCAGGACCACTCGAGCTTCCTGGCGGTGGGGCTCAGGGGGGGCCGCCTCTTCCTGCAGGCGCGCCCCGGCGGGGAGGTGCACACCGAGGCCAGCTACGACGACGGCCGCTGGCACTACGTCACGGCCAGCTTCTACTCGACGCGCCTCAGGCTGGACGTCGACGACGGGCTCGTGGTAAGGGCGGGGGCGGCCTCGTTTCTCTGCAAATGCCAGTGTCCGGGGTTCTCAAACTGTTGCCGAGGTGCTTAATGTCTGTTTGGCTTTTTACGGCGATGGCCATCGTGGCCTGAGGGCAGTGAGCGAGCAATGCTTCGGTAGCTGCTAGTCGGCGCAGCGGACGATCAAGATGGGCAACTTTGGGATGGCCTGACCATCGAACGATTGGAAACTTATCGGCAAATTCCACTCAATTATTTTTTTACTCGGTAAAGCTGCCGCAAGTTGTTCTTAACCGAGGGTTGTTTGATTTTATATATTTTTTTCTCGGAATGTTCCGCAGTGTTCTTGTGCACTTTCAAGGCAGCTGTCGCTTTTTTGGGGGCTCTTGCTTTTACCAAATTACTGCTTATATTGGAATATTTTTGCCGTCCCATTGACTTCGTTAGGATTAGCGAAACCGACAAGTCTCATTGCCCGCAAGTGTTTGGACCTTTCAAAGTCGATTGAATTGGACTCGCCAGCATCACAGCCATGCTGCAGTTTGACATCACCAAAACAAGTGGAGGAGATTCCTTCTGCAGTAGAATCTCGTGGATACAATCACGGTTCATCCGAATTTTGGGATGACGCGAATTTGTCAAAATCCCCGGCCAAAGTCCCTTAAGACTAATGTATTACGTTTTGGGTGGTTCATCGGGCCACGGTGGATCATACGAACAATGATCGACAACGTTTACACACCTTTTAGGGCGGCATCACTCGGCTCAAACAACCGCAGTCACCGTTTTTGCGTTATTTCTTTGCCGTTCTTTCTACATACGCGTTGCAATCATAATAACCGCGGCTGCGTTCCAAAACTCAAAAACATACCCACGTTCATTGTTGCTGCACTATCTGTTGTCACGTGATTTGAATTCGGTATGCTGGAGTAACTCGCACTTACCTACTCCAGGGTTGCTGCTTTATTTTTATTGTCGCATGATAACTGGTCTTAGCAACTCTCAGTCACTCGAGTGAACACCAGAGATGACATTCGAAATCGGCGTTGATGATGTGAACATCAACAAGCAAGCATCCTTTGTTTGCACACACATGTGCACGTCTGTAGAGCTCCGTGCGATTTTCACCGACGAATTTTCGGGAGGATATCCCTGATCCTGCCTCGTCTGTCCAGCGTGAGTTGCGACTTGATTTACTGTGTCTCGCAAGAGAAAATCGCTGTCCTTCAAAGAGAAGCTGGAAGTTCTGAGGAAAGTGGACGAGGACCCTAAAAGAAAACACGAGGATTCGGTAAAGGAGTTTTGGAACGTTTTTAGGTACACGTTCCAAAACTGTCCCCTGGGTGATATTGAAGAAAAGAAGACTCAGAAGAACATTACTGACTTCTTTGGCCGGGAGTGTGACGAATAAACGGCAAGTAGCCCCCGCTTTGCTTTCATGTACGTATAGCTCTTGTTTTTTGTTCATACGAATATTTTCCGCGATCCTGCAAGATTCGTATCATCGAGATTCTACTGTACATCGTACAGTCTAAGCTCATTATAACATAGCTGGTTACAACAGATATTTGGATATAACATACCGATTTGTGAGGTTCGGTTGGTTTTCCTCTATGCACCATTGACTCAACTTCATAGCTGCATACAACATACTCCTCTTACAACAGACCAAAATCTTGGTCAAAATCGAGGTCTGTTATAACGAGCTTGGACTGTATTTTGTGACTCGGAGACAGGCGACGACTGGACTATCTTCGAACTGAAGATTCTACTTTCGGAACACAGTGAGGAGAAGAGAGAACCGATTGGCAACTGCAGTCAACGTCGGTCCCTTGACGAACATTACTTTGTGCGTGTTTTGGCTGTGCAAAGTCTGCTGAGCGCCTCGTTGTGTCCCACCTGCTCGCAAAACGGAATCGAGCTGGCGGAAGATGGAATTGGAGCGAATCTGAAGTTCATTGTCATTTGTGGCTGTTGTGGGGAGATCGCGAAGGCACCGCGTTTGTGGGAATGATTTTGAAGCAAAAACTTACGGCTTGCCTCTGCATCTTCGTTTGGGACAGTGGTATTAGCTTAACAAAGCGAACCAACTTTTAGGGGCGAAGCTACTTAGGGTCTAGCTTTGTCCGGCGTCCTTGCTCACATCGATTGCCATCCTATCTGTCTTCCTAAAAAAAGAAAAATGTTTGTGCAGTCGACAGGATTCGAACCTGTGCGGGGAGACCCCAATGGATTTGTAGTCCATCGCCTTAACCACTCGGCCACGACTGCGGGACGAGTAGGGGGCTCTGAGATTTGGTAGTAACTCAAGAGCTGGGGATGTCATGGATGAAACGTTGCATGTAGCCGTTCAACATCTATACAGGAGAGGGCGCTGCGGTCAAATGCGTATATAATCGCGTTAAACTTTGCATGCATTGGCTCAATGTTTATAGAGGAGAGGGCGCTGCGGTCAAATGCTCAAATGCGTATATAACCACGTTCCATACCACACATTCTCTTTCTGACATGGATGAAAACGAATGAAAAGCTCGGCATGCTGCGGCTCAGTGTCTACGCGGACAGCAAGCTGCTCCGGAGACCAGGGCGCGAGGAGCTGCTGCAAAGCATCAAAAACGCCAAGCGGACCCAGATTTGAGAGCTCGGAAGCACCATCAGCACTACCTATAAACAAAATCAGTATCATCAGTATCACCAGAGCTTCGTCCCAATCAACATCATTCACCACGTGGAGATGCGGTCATCTCTTTTGGAGGCATTAATGCGCCGCAGTGCTGCTGTTGCATTTGCAGACGTACCACAAGCTGCAATAAGCGTGCATGATGCGTAGATGCAAGCGACGCGACGAAGGACGCCACGAAGGTTGTGAGGAAGGTGCCGAGGGAGGAGGCTCAAGATGAAGTACAGGACGTTGGAGGGGATGTTCTTGACATCTGTGTGAGTTACGGCAGCGCATGACAGAAGTGCAGCCACACGTCACACTTTGGGGTTAGTGCAGTCATCGAGCTCGAGACTGGCTTGGTAGTTGAATTCTCAATTAATTACTGCCATGGTTGTATCTTTGGTCGAGACATAAATTCAGATGGATACTAAGCTTGGATGGAGTCGCACAAGGGAGCCTGCCAGAAGAACTTTGAAGGCTCGTCCAATGCAATGGAAGTGGAGGCTGCTGGTGCCATCTTCAGCCGCTCAGTGGAGCCGTGCAAGATGCAGTATGTGACTGTGCTGAGCAACGGCTATAGTAAGGCTTTTAACCATGTTGCAGAAGGAATGCTGTCAATTACGTGGCAAAGTGAATGTACGCAGGGATGGGGAAGTTAAAGAAGACTAAGAAGGAGCTTGGTGGAAAAGGCAAGCTGACAATTGTGTAAAGAGGCTAACAAGCTTCTATGCAACTGCCTCAAAGAACGACGCTCTGGACATGGCAAAAATGTGGAAGGGGATGTTTGCAAGCTTGCTCCACTCCTACTTAACTGATGCCACGCCCTGACACCAGGCATGTCCTCGAGGCAAAGACTCCTGGGGTCACTTCAATCGTGACAAAGCTCCGGTAGTGGCAGGCAAGTCAAATGCAACACGTGCACCACACTAGTCATGATGTCATGACATCGCTCTGGTCACAATAAAAGATGCAGTGCAAAGTTTCAGCTCTGCACATCGATTGTGAAGAAATTCGCTGCATCTTTCATTAGGGCCAAATCCCCATTGTTTAGTCAATTTATTATTGGAAAAATAATGCAATGTCCAACCTTTTTTTTTGCTCAATACTTCATTATGAGTAGCTCTTCAGAGTGCTTATCATCAAGGCACTGATGGTATTTGCTCATGGTACAGCGTAGACCGCATATAACGTACGTCGCGGGAGTCGCGAAAATCCGCACTATAAGCGGTACCGCGTTATAGCCAAAACATCAATTTTTCAGGCCAAAATACATGCCATGAGACAACTTACCTTTGTAAAACAAATTTATTTTATATTAGATGAAAAATGAAGCTTAGTTTTAAGAAAGTCTTTATTTCACCGGACTAGTACACTTCTCTCTCACGTGTGTCACACATTTTGAAAGAAACGAGCGACTTTTGCCTGGCGCAGCCTTTAACGGCGTCGCGGGCTGTGGACGGACGTTGCTATAGCATTCTCCGGTGATGAAAACGCGTGAAAATTCGCATCCTTTATACGGAATGCGCCAGTAATACCTTCAAATTTAGAGCACAGGCATGAAATGCTCCAAATAAGAAATCCGGGCGATGTTCGAAAACACAAATGCAGGAGTCACCGCTGTAGTCGAAGTAAACGAACACGACGACACTGGCGTTTCTGCCGTCTTGAGAGTGCCTCCACGACATCGCCGCACGAGTAGGTGGATCTTCCCTTCTAGTACGTGCTGGGTTATCATAGTGACACACAGCGAAAATTCAGTCAAGGATAGCGCTTTTACGCGGAACGAACCACGTTGTCTACGTCGACGATCACAACCGACGCCATGTTTGCGGATAGAAGTAACTGGGCCGCGACTGGCATGCAACGCGCACGAACACTTCTCCTCAACCTGCGATTGGCCTGTCGTTGTGGTTGCGGAGGGACGCACGTATGTGAACGACATGTGCGTGCGTCCCTCCGTCGCTATGGCAACTGAAGCCTGTCTGTTTGTTTTTCACCGCTTCTTCGAGCACCCTCCTTGCCTCGCGAGTGCCGCGTGTTGTTGCGGCTCGCACCGTTATCTAGTGTCGCACAGGGAAGTGTGCTCTCTGCGTCGGTCAGTCGGCGCGGTCGCCGGGCTGTTCCGAAAACTGCACTATAACCGGTATTTCCCTTCGCGCCTGCATTTTAAGCGGTATGTAATTATATGGAGTTCAATGGGAGGCAAACCGGTGGTTTAAATAAGCCACGTTATACCCGGTCCTGCACTATAAGCGGTTACGTTGTAAGTGGTCTAAGTGGTAAGTGGAAAGAACAAGCATGTCCACCGCCGTCGACAAACATAAATTTGTGTTAAAACTAATAAATACCGCCTTGATTGGAAGGAACGTTCTGGAGGATTGAGACGTTTTTCCTGGGGTCATCAAGGTATCTAAAGTCTTTCGCCCTCACATAGGGCTTTCCTGATCTCGCTAAAGACGAGGAATCACGGTTTTAGAAGCTGCAGAAGCTGTGGAGGCGGTCTGCCCAAAATGAGCCCTGTTCCGCCTCGTTTCCTGTTTGGAACAGTACGATTTTCGGTTTTGCTAGTAGCTCGAAACACAAAAATGTGTCGCAAACTGTCGTCCTAAGGGCTCCTGAGTTACCCAGGAAGGGTGAGAAGAGAGAAAGAGATTGGACAATGGAGACAAACCCTTGGAATCTACAGGAAAAACGACTTGTTTTTCAATTTCAGTGACTTTTATGTACAATAAGCGAAAGGACCCCCTTCCCCCCTCTTAGAAGATGTTATATGGCAGTTTTATGTCATAAATCCCGACACCCTCACACCGGTACACTTTTGACTACAAATGCTACGAGATGCCTAAGCGGATGCCGATGTATTGTGATACAATTGAGACATCATTAAGCTATTTCGCTGCTGAGATACAAATTGATTTCTCGTATGTTTCTCGAACCAGAGATATGGATACTTAAAAGTATCTCCAAGATACTACCGCAATAAATTTCTATCGCGATGCTCTCCTACCCTGGTTGTGGCTAATGAAAATAGGTAAAGAGTGGATACACATAAAGGTGGCTGTTACTACCTGCAATAAGAGCTATAGCTGCGACTTCTTTGCACGCTGTAGTGAAAAGCTGCGAATTATTTTCGCGTGCCTACCGACGTTGACGGTCGTGATGTGCCGCTCTCCACTCCCCTTCGTCATCTGCTCTTCCGTCTCCCCTTTGCAGGTGCAGCGCAGCACGCAGGAGCGGGTGTACGTGCTCACCTCGAGCGCCCTGTACTTCGGGGGCCTGCCTGCGTCGCAGCAGCCCAGCGAGCCCCTGCCGCCGGCCTTTGTGGGCTGCCTGGGGGACGCCACGGTGCGGGGCACCCTGCAGAACTTTGCGGCGGCCACCGAGCACAGCAACGCCGTTCTGGCCTCCTGCCCCGCCAGCTACGACGAGGACTTGTCCACCGAGGAGACCCCACACATCTCCACGGGTAAGGAAGGAGTCAGAACTTCTAGGGCCTGTAGGATAGCCGAGGATCCCCTCCCTGTTTAGGCACTGACGTACTAAAGCAGTTCGAGAGCCTACGGAGCTATTAATACTACAGATTGGGCGAGTTGGTAAGGCATCATTATGAACCGGCACTCAGGTACGAAGCTAGCGACAATAATGTGCGCACTAGGGATTGTCTAGCTCGTACACGTGCGTTGATGAGGGATTTGGATCTTCTCAAATAGCACTCAAACTGGGAAAACACTTTGCTCAGGGGACGGTTGAGAAAACATAGAGGCTCGGGGACCCACGAGGGTACTTCAGGGAATACCCGTGCTCCTAGCAACCCGGTTGGAGAACCCGCGAAATAATCTATGTTCTGGAGCATGGGTTATCAAACTGTGTTCCAAGCATGGGTGTACGCAGAACTTTTGTAAGAGGGGGCAAACCTATTTTTTTTAAGGGCAAGAATGGGAAGGGGGAATGATCTCTTTTAATTCTTTAGGCGGTAGCAACTCTGGATTACACCACGGAGCAAAACCTTTGCTGTGGTATGCCACGATTCGTCAAATGCGGACCCTTATGTGTTTAGTAGTATAAGAGTCCTCTGGTAGTAATAATTTTGCTTTTGTCGATGAAAGTAAGAGTATCATAAGACTGTCAACCTTGGCGGTGTCAATTATACAAATGCGATGACCTAGAGCTTCTGTCGTGTTTGTTACACACATCATTGAGCTTGTTCACATCTGATGGTCCTGGTCGTTCTGTCATGAGTACCGGCCATAAGAGGGTGTCATCGTAACGACTTGCCGCCGATACACCGGAATCCCGGAAGGGCTGCTGCCCCCCACGCAGCCCCCTCCTGATGCCCCACTGTCACTTTTCCTGATCTATCACGAAAATCACAACATGCCACATACATGATGTTGCAAAAATGCGTGTGCACCCATGTGCGTGAAATGTTTCCCATTGACTCGCAACCTTTGCTAGTGCTTCCATCTACCATTGGAGTGCGCTCCTATAGCTGTTATTCAGATGGCAGCATCAGTGCCGAAAATTTCGGATACCACCTCGTAGATAGCCCAGCGAAATTTGAACATCCTTTTCTCCACCTGTCTGAAGTTCTGTTTTTTTTCATTGTTACAAGTTAATAGTGGCAAGATGAGTGTTGATTTACACATTTAATTTTCTTAGTCAATATCAATCGTAACTACTTTGGTACTTCAAATGTGTTTTTTTTGGAATCCCAGTGCATAACCGAGCCCCTGCTGATGGCAGGCTAACATAATTATAGAAAAAATCGTAAGGGTGCAGGCGAGCTGGTGAATATTAACCATGTTGAATTAACCCGAGACTGGGACGTCTCAGGTTCATTCAAGACGTCGTCCTGTCTATTTTCTGTCCCTTCTATGTTTTGATGTTGCTTCTCTACCCCAGTCTCAGGTTAATTCAACATGGTTAACATAATTACTCCACGAGCGGAGTAACCAGGCCCCTATACTCCGTCCACCCCTAAGCTGACACTGCAGTGGAAGCTATGAGCGCGTTGGACCAGTCATGTGTCTATCCTTCGCCACGTGATCACGCTCGCCTCTTCCTCGTAAGGAGAGCTGGGTCAGGTGACAAAAGGGAAGTGGTTGATTGGTCCGCAGTCTCAGCTTAGGAATGATAGGAGTATAATTGAAGGCAGACTAGCATAATTAGTCCATGAGGAGAGTAACCCGAGCCCCTGCTAAAGGCAGACTAACATAATTACTCTGGAATAATTATGTCTGCCTGCAGAAGGCAGACATAATTATTCCATAAGGGTAGTAACCTGAGCCCCTGCTGATGGCAGGCTAACATGATTACTTTCTGAGGGGAGTAAACTGAGACCCTGCTAAAGCAGATTTCAAGGATTATTTTGCGAGGGAGTAACGCGAGTCCTCTCTGATGGCAGACTAACATTATTCTGCAAGGGGTATAATCCTGGCTCCTGCTGAAGGCTGACTAACATAATTACTCCATGAGGGAATCAGTTCAAGCCCCTGTTCAGGCAGACTAACGTAATTACTGTGCAAGGAGAGTGACCCAAGAAGTATAATTACTTTGCGAGAACAGCAACCCAAGCCCTTATGGAAGGCCGACTAACATGATTACTCCATGAGGGGATTTACCAAAGCCCCTGCTGAGGGCAAACTAACATAATTACCCCACTACAGGAGTAACTTGAGCCCCTGCTGAAAGCAGACCAACACGATCACTCTGCGAGGGGACTAAGCAGAGCCCCTGCTGAAGGCAGGCTGACATGAATACTCTGCAAAGAGAGTAAACTCAGCCCCAACTGAAGGCAGACTAACATGATTACTTTGAGGGGAGTAACATGAGCCCCTGCTAAGGCAAACTAACATGATTATGCTACAAGGGTAGTAACCTGATCCCCCACTAAAGGCAGACTAACATGAATACTCCCCAAGGGAAGTAACCTGAGCCCCTCTTAAAGGCAGATTAAGATAATTAATCTATGAGGGAATTAACCCGAGCCCTTCCTGAAGGCAGAATAACGTAATTATTCTGCAAGGGGAGTAACCCGAGCCCCTGCCGAAGACAGACTAACATGATTACTCTATGAGGGAGTAACCCGAGTCCTCCCACCCCCAGGCTCTTCGGACAGCACTCCCCTGCCGGGCTGTGCGCTACCCCTGGAGCCAGCTCGGGACATAGACGTGGGCCCCAACAGCGGCCTGCGCTTCGGCAACAGCCCGGAGAGTCGGCAGGAGTTCCGCATGCCCACGGACTTTGCCAACTCGCTGCTGGAGCAGTCCACCGTGTCTCTCGAGTTCCGTACCCGCCACGAGGACGGCATACTCTTTTATGTGGGCAACACCAACCAGGTCGACTTTATCTCCATCTTCATGAAGCAGGGCAGGGTGAGTCTGCGCTTTTCTCTGTCTGCACCAAGTCTGCCGGAGTACTCGTTTTGAAGCATTCTAGAGGGGCACAAATGACTATATACCAAGATTTCTCAAGGAAGGGTGTTCTTGGTTACAGTCGAGCCCACTTATAACGAACTTGATCGCCACGCGGCATTTGTTCGTTGTATCCAAAGTTCGTAGTAAGTGGACCACCTATAATACAGGCAAAAAGAGCAAGCGAGAAGAAAGTTAACTTTATTTTTGAAAAAAGTCCATGATGCAAGTCTGCTTCTTCAAAGCTGATCGCATCACTGCCGTTTCTAATTTTTCCAGCGCGGTAATATGTTCATCACCAAGACCTCTGCTGCACACGAGTTCCTTAAGCGACGCGATGTAACCGATCGCGGTTGAAGCGTTCACAGCAACCGGCGGTAGAGCAGCATCCTCGTCATCGTCCTCGTCGGTCTCTGGGCAGTCGGGAAGGGCTCGCACTTCACGCACAATAGCTTCGTCAGTGCACGGCTCCGCGATGTCGGCGTCGTCATCAGCAGAAACGAAATCGTCCCAGGCAACGTCAGGTCCGGCCAGCTGCGTGTCAACGACGCGTTGCCACAAGTCCTCGTGCGACCGGCCTTCCTGTGGGTGATCTATGGCGTCCTCGGTGCCTGGGCCCATAAAACCCGCCTTGCGGAAGCAATTTGCTATGCACTCCGCGGTGAGTTCCATCCACGCCGCCTTCAACATCTCCACGGCGGCAAGCAAGCTGATGCGAACCGGCATGGCGGCATCTGGCCGATCAATTGCGATCAACAAGCGTTGGATGACGCGCCGCCGGTAGCACACCTTGAACGCATGAATAATGCCCATATCCAGGGGCTGAATTTTGCAGGTTGCATTGGGAGGCAAGAAGAGTACTGTCACCGCACTCAAGGAAAGCTGCACATGGTGCGCCGCACAGTTATCTAGCACGAGCAGGACCTTCCTGTTTTTTCGTGCCATGTCGCGGTCAAACTCGACAAGCCACTCGGCGAATAAGTCGCGGCTCATCCAGGCTTTCGTATTGTTCCTGTAGCGTACGGGCACGTAGCTTCCAAAGCATCGCGGCTTACGTGACTTGCCAATAACAAAAGGTAGCCGCCGGTCACTGCCGTCCATATTGGCACAGAGAAGAACGGTTATCCGCAACTTGCTGTTCTTACCTCCCGCGCACTTGTCGCCTTTCAAGGCATGCGTTTTAGATGGCAACATCTGATAAAACAACGCAGTCTCGTCGGCATTGTAAACGTCCCGTGGAGCATAGCTCGCAATTGTTGGGAGGTTGTCGAAAAGCCATGCATCGACGTCCTCGTTGTTCACAGACGCGGCCTCGCCGACGACCGCCTTGAAAACTATTCCGTGGCGAGCCTTAAACCGGTGGAGCCATCCATTGCCTGGGCTGAAATCGGGAAAGTCCAAAAGGAAGGCGAAGTCTTTAGCCTTGGAGAGCATCAGCGGTCCACTGATCGGAACGTTGCGAGACCGGGCGTCAGCGAACCACTTCAGCAGTGCGTCCTCAACGTCCGCGTAGGTCGCCTTCCGAAGGCGCTTTCTTGTCGGGTTGGCATTCACGGTAGCACCAAGAATCTTTTCCTTGTCCTTAGCAATGGTCGAAATGGTCGATTTCGACAGTCCGTACTTCTTGACCAAATCGCCGTTTTTTGCACCTTGAGCAAGTTCATTAACAATGGCCATCTTCGTTGCAATGTCGACTGCTTTCCTTTTAGCACCTGAAGAGGTCGGCATACAGTCCGCCATCGCACCAGGCGCAAGTCAAGCCCTTGGACTCGCGCGTTGAGGCAACCTTCAAATCCCCGATCTGGGAAGAGCACGAATGCGGCAACGATGTCAACGCAGTGCCATCGCACAGAAAGAATCGACGGCTCAATATCCGCGGTCCGGGGTGGCAACGGAGCAGCAGCAAATGGAGAACCGGTTTGGGCCGGTAAAGCGGGTAGAGCAGGCGCCGAACTTTCCGGATTGTTCGACGCAGATCACGTGGATGCATCCCGACGACGCGGGCGGCGCCACTTTCTTTCGTCACCGCGCGCGCGCGCTTTTTCGTTTTCACTTTTCAACGCGCGCTTTTTCTTTTTTTTCTTTATTTTCTCCGCAAAGGAGCGTCCGGGGGACGCTCTGTGGGCGAAGTTCGTCTGCCGCGGGTTCGCAGTCGAGCGAAACCGCGCCAAGCACCGCCGGCTCGGTCAACTACGGGGGCCCGACAGCTTCGCGTTCGCTCTAACCGAGTGGTGAGGCCGCAACAGTTCGTTCTATGTGAGACACTGTGCCATTGCCCCAATGTATATTTTGACGGTAGCACCACCCTTGTTCGTACTAAGCGAGCGTTCGTTATATCTGCGGCCGTTATAAGTGGGCTCGACTGTATTAGGATACTTCAATGTACCACCTCAGTATACCACCTTCGTCGCAAAATCAATCTTTGGCTCGTCGAAGAACGCAATAATGCTCAAAGAGAAGTCAGGAAACTCAATATGCAGCATGTTTCGAGCTGCCTTGGGTGCTTATATATGGGCGTTTCTGGGCTCAGTACTGACTGGCTGAAAGTGAGTGTGGTGCATATGCGGCCAAATGCAACGTTGAAGCGCGGTATCAAATTGATCGACTCCGATTGGCCTATGCTTATTCATTCATATTGAATCACTAGTACCGATTTATTTACCTGCATTTATCAATATTTGTTAGCCATGCTAGATTGACTCCCTCACTGACTGAAAACGGGCGTGACGCCTGTGCAGCTGAACGTGATGTTCAACTGCGGCACGGGGTCCGGGCTGCTGACGACCACCGAGACTTACAACCTGGGCGAGTGGCACTCGCTGGAGTTCAGCCGGCGTGGCCAGGTGGGGCTGCTGTACGTGGACAATGCCACGGCCGTCCAGGGCAGCTCCCAGGGCACCACCAGCTCCATCAACGTCCGGGCGCCCATTTACTTCGGTGGCCTGCCTCGCAACCTCTCCTCCCAGGTCAAGGCCAACTTCAGGGTGAGTGGCCGTGCACGCATCTCCCAGGTCCCATAGATGTCTTTCAACTGCCTGTGGGACATAAATGAGGCATTAGGACAGGGGTTCTTAACCACCAATGTTTTGAAAACCCCTTTTGGTTCCGCAGTAGTGACGGGGGACCCTGTTCACCGGGGGAGAGCGAGGTTATTGGACGATTACAATGACAAAAGAGTAAACAAAAAAACTAAATGCACGCAAATTATGGTAACTTCAAAGCTTCAAAATGAAGGATAATCAACCATATTCACTCGGCACAGATAATTTGGCCTATTTAGCTTTGTAAGATGACCTGCATCAATAAAAAAACAACTAAGCACTTCTTATGAGTTGTGAATGCAAAAGCAGGAATGTCGTTCTTTGCGCCGCGGCCACTTCTGATCCCCTCGGCACCAAGGCCGTATGTGATCCTCTCGGCGCCTCGGCCGTTTCTGCTCCGGCACGGGCCAGCAGCGCCATGGGGCGGCGCTAATTGAAACTGACGCACATCGGCTTCATATCATTGCCGTTTTGCGTGGCTTTTTGCGTGGTTTCAAAGCTGGGATGCCTCAGATTGCGGCTTTGGGGATTTATCTGCCATTTGGCGCGGCTGATGACGTCGGCTCGCTCCATGAAACCAGTTAATGCTTTCGCATTAAAAAAGTTTTGTTGCTCGGCTTGAATGACGATTGAGGACTTTGGGGACCCCGAGAAGGCTTTCAGAAACCGCAAAGGGGGTGCTACCTCTATTTGAGAACCACCGCATTAGTACATTCTTAGGTCATCCTTAGAATCGTGTGCTGCCAGGTGTCGTGTGTCTGCCTGAGGCAGTTTGGTTAACTGCCAGGGCCTGATGCAATATCGGTGGGCAGTTTTAGAAGAGTATAATTCTGAAGCACGTGATTGGTAGGTTTACATTGGTTTTATGTAATTAAAAATTGCAATCTGTATCTTTTTTTTTTTAGTTTGAAAAAGGTTGCATTATTAAAGTGTAACAAGAATATTAAGCTGCCATTTCATTCTAAATTGAGAATCTTTTTTAAATTGGTTATAAAAACGTTTACATCCTAGGAATTGCCCAAATTTGTTGCACGATTTCGAGAGATTTTTTTTTTTCTCTAGATGCAGCGTGCAAAGAAAGTCTGCAGAAACCACGAATCCTGAAGTTGTATTGTCTGCTGTTAATCCTAGGCCATGATGCCACGGTCGTCCTTGGATTGTCAGGGTGATTACATGAACACGTGACAGACTCTTTCTGCTCCACTCCCACACATGACCCCCCCCAGTGTAAGCCAATCAGCGAACCATTTTATTCAGTCATGAAAGCACTGCCTAATGAATCTGGCTCCACAGCCTATTTTTCTAGTCTTGGCTCATTGACTGTCTAAGTCATATATGAAGAAGCTTATCTTCCTTCATCAAGAGCTGGTCCATATGCGGAGCACAAGTTTGTGTGCTTCTTTTCTTGCACAGGGATTGCGATGATATCAGAACTCCGAGCTATTACTGGCTGATCGAGAAAATAGTGGGTAGGCCTCGAGGCATCTAGCATTGAGGTCTACCCACTATCCCTTCAATCAAAGCCAATCAGAGATCAGCGTCGATCTGACGTCAACCCAACTCTCGCGCAAGAAGCAGACGACTTGCTCTCTGCATTGCTTGGGCGGTTTCATTATGTGCCCTAGTCACCAAATGATAGGCTTAGGTTTACTTCATTGTTCATGTATGGAATACAAGAATGCTTGTCAGTGGACAGCTTGAAAGTAGGGGTGTGCGAATATCAAAATCTTTCAAAGCGAATTGAATCGAACAGTGAAGGTTACAAATCAAATCAAATATAATATTTTCGGATATGTATGGCTTTGAATATGAATATGTTTGAATACAATTTTTTCTACTTGATGTCAATTCAACGAGAATACTCATCAAAACGCAACTGGAATTACTTTTTTTCAAGAAACATATTTACGAAGTGTCAACTTTATTGTAGTAGAACAGTTTCACCCGGACTGATAAAAAAAACATAAAATAAAATATCAGTCAGTAAAACACCATCCAAGGAGTGGAGTTAGAGAATGTAGACGAAAGTACACAGGTGGAGGCGGATCAGCAAGCCGCAACACAGTCGAAGATTGTGTCGTGGACGAATGCCTTCACGTAAACGTAAACAAAACTACACAAGCGGTGGCTTTGCGCAATCTCTTTCCGTCTGCAATAATTCTGTTGAGAGGGGGCGCCACAAACAAGCTATTAACTAAAAATACGGCTATTTTTCGGCTGAGGGAGCAAGCTTCTCACTTTTATTAGTGAAAACAGGTAGAAATATATAACATAAGGACTCCTGAAAAACTGATGAACCAGAAAATTGTGCGGAATATAACACGAGCGGCTAGATCCATCACTGCGACGACGGTAACCACTGTATATCACTGATAGCCGATGTCGGCCGTAAATCTATATCCATATCTGAATCCATAGCACCTAAGCTAGTGTAGTGATCTCCTTCGTGACGATGCACGTGCCGTTGCAAATCGTAGTCCTTCATCAAATCTATCGCAGCAATGGCTCCGGTCATGCTTGCACTACGACCACTTTGCCAACTCCGCAATTCAGACATTGCGGCAAGCGAAGACCACGTGGAAATGACTTTCCACTTTCCAATGCTTCATACAAGAAAAGGCACTTAGGTTGGCTTTTTGGGTTTGCCAAGCTTGAAACGATAGTGCGCAGTCCAAAAACAAACTGGGAATGCAACCGCGTGTTGGAACTAATCAGGGAGTTGCACGTTATTCGTGGTTTTCAAATATTCGAAGAACTCAAATACTTTGCACAGTAAAAGTGTGAATTGAATCAGGTAGCAAGCACTATTCGTGAAGTATTGGAAGTTGAGATTATTCGCACACCTTTACTTGAAAGACATTCATTGACAAGTTTCATCAGTGGGCAACCTATAAGCCCACGAATGGCCTGCAGATGAAAAAGAGGGAATCTCTCCTCTTGCCCAGTGTCCTCTGGCATTCATTGGGGATTATTGGTCCCTCATACTTCATAGCACAAAAAAGGACTGCTCCCCTCTCTCACTGATAATAGAAAAAAAAGAAAGGGAAAGAATTTCAGCCTTACTGGAAATTAAGCCAAATCTAGTCAGTCTTTGACGTTGCCTCAATAACCTGGGGAGATTGTCTGATTATCTGGTGTTGATGACAGGAAGACATATAGGTTAGCCTACTCCGCACTGGGGTTAAGGATGAGGAATGACAGGACACAATGAAATTATTATGATGGTGATGAAGACATGCTGATGCTAGATCTCACACACTTTCTCTCTCACGAAAATAAAATAAAAACCCTAAAGATATGTTGAGAGTAGACCAAATCGAGGGTCCCCCAATGAGTATACGACGTCCACTTGGCACCCATTAAAAAAGATTAGGTTTGTGTAATTTTAAAAATTTTTCAATAGTAGTTTCAAGTAATACGCTATTCACTTCAATATGAACTGAAATATTAACATTTTTCTAAACGATCGCTGCGGGTCAGTCCCGTTGAGCACTGGCGCACTGCAGAGAAGCGGCACCTGCGAAAGTGACCTCTGTGGGTGTTACTTCTTCGCGGTGCACTGGTGCACAGAAAGAAGCGTGCTCAATGGGGCTATCCTGCCACGGTCAACACTTAAAAAAGTCTGCATATCGAGTCGCGGGCTTGGGAGGAAAGCACACTTTCAAAGTAGGATGGATCATGTGCATGCTTGGTGTATTTAAAAAGAAACAAACTGTGAATGTTTATTACAGTTATTACACTACAGTAAAGTTGTCAAAATTAAAGTGTGGCTACTATGCAAGAGTATGTTAGGTAGAAATGTCCTGTCGACCTGTGTTCATCATCCATGATTGCATTTTTTTTTCTCAAGTTCGAGATCGAACAAAATATATTTGCATATAGCAAATATCTTTTCTTCTCTATTAGCTATAGCTGGGCATTTAAATAGGCATACTTTTATGTCAAATGCATCATTCACTTGCTATCCTATGTAGACATTGAACTTTGCGAGGCAATGCTCCACGAATATAGTCGGACTAAAGTCACTTTAGTTTAGAAATGGACAAGTGGAAGCTCGGGAACAACCTTCACGAGTTCAGCCGCTATTTTGTTTAAGTATGGCGCAAGTAGTGTAAGGCTCAAAGAAACCATATTTGGTCTTTAATTCAAAAATATTTTGCCATAACCACTCTTCACTTTGAAATCAAAGTCCAATATTTGCACATGCCTAGAGACTACCATAGGCCCCTCAAGGGGCTTCCCTCCTCTAACGTTCACAAATGCAAAGAGAGAAAAGGAAAGGTATTCAGCCGTGCCGAAGGACGCTCTGCTGGCCATCCTCGAATCGAGCCGTCCTCCGCAGGGAGTGACCGGCTCGTTCCCGGGCTGCATGCGCAAGCTGGAGGTGCAGGACCGGCTCCTGGTGCGCCCCAAGGTCAGCGTCGGGGTGACCGGCTGCTCCCAGAAGGTGGAGAGCGGCACCTTCTTCGGCAACAACGGCAGCCACCTCGTGCTCTGTGAGTGACGCCCAGCAGGCACCTTTCAGTTGACGCCACTAGGGCGACTGAATGAGGGCGGTGGTCCAGTTGCACCATTCGATAAATTCTTGCTAGCCCGTGCCTTGCTGCGCCCAAAGGGAAAACTGGTCCCAACATTGCCAAAGCGAACAAATCTACCAACAAATGGGTTTTTGGAAGAGTTTTCATTTCGTCTGGCAAATGTGGGATTCCGGTGGGGTTTGCCCATCACAATCCAATCCAGGTTGCCGGCTCCGTGGCATTCTTTCGCAGGTTTTCCACCAATTTTACAGACATAGCGTAGTTTTAACAGTTTTAGTTGCATTTCGGGGTACAGTACTGAAGATAAGCAAGCACGAGTAATTTATTTTTTCTGCGTGCTCATGTTTAGAAGCGCGACACTGTTTTATAGGAATGTGCTTGCGCGTGGTTCCCATTTTGTTAGCATGCTTGGTCGGGACTGCTTGGTTTTGAATTGGAGCCTTTTGTCACGTCAGATGATGTGAATCCTCGATTGTACTACTCTTTAAACTGTCTATACATTAGGGAAAACCCTGAATATTTTATTGAGTATGTGCTTGTTTCACGTGAGAAGACTTTGTATAGTGCCAATTTAGCTCTCTATCTCTATCTCAAAACCCTGGCCCTGTGGAGATGCTCCGTCCGGCTCGCAGATGGTTACGGTCTTTCCAGTGACGCCCGGCCTGCAGCCCACTGCTGCAAATGCAAAAATAAGGGTGCATAAAAAAAGCAAAAGCAAAAAAAAAAAAAAAAAAAAGATGGCGTTGCGACGTGCTTTACAAGCGCAAGCGAAGGTATAGAAAAAAGAATGAGAAAATCTGCATCAAAACGTGGATTCTCTTGCCATAGAATTTGTTGTGCATTGTCATCAACAGCATCACTATATTCATAGTTCCCTGTTTTATGTCTGTGTAACTATGATTTGTGCCATAACTCTCGCTTATTCTCATCATCAGATCTAGCATTCTGTCTTCTACCCTGCGTTAATTTATGCACTTTGATTTATGCCTGGTGAGTTGTCTGGGTAACAATTTTTTAGTAATGCCATAATTTAGCTATATATTGCATTTAAAAATAAAGTACATATGTAATCAACCACGTTACATTTTTTTTAGTTTTGCTCTATTTCTTTAATTTTTGTATTTAGGCTTATTTAGTATTTTCTCATTTATGTAATCCTAACTATTTTCTGACCCTAGAGAGTGCAACAGGTCCCCAATGTGGCCCCTTAGCCAAAACGTAGATGCCTAATCTAGAGTTTGATTGGTACTCTACATCGATTTCTCAATGGTGATTGGCGGCGTGCCCGAACTACAAGGGGCACTTCTCTAACTATCATCATCATCGTTTGTGACGTCACGGGTAAGGCAGATGGGGACAGATCGCGCAGATCTTGGATCCCTCGGCTCGTCAGCTCGCTTAAACATTGCTAGAACCCTCAGTTGGGAAATTCACCATTGAAACCTGGGCCGCTGGGTCCACCGAGACCGAGCTAAATACGAGAACAGCGCCACTCTTTTTCATTGTCTTTTCTGTGGTCACCTTGAGCTTTTAAAAGCATGTTTTTGCGTAAAAACCAATGGAAAAAACTCTTTTTGTAGTAAGTTTTATTGCAGTTAAGTACAAAATAAGGAACGCGTGATGTTTTTTTCTAAAATTTTTAGTCTGCAAGGTTTTGCAGCACAATTAATATTGCTTTTATACAACCATGCCTCAGCGGTGATTTCAGGTAGCGCGTCCCGACCTAGGTGCATCTTAACCTCAATGGTAATTCGCGGCGCGTCTGCTTAGGAGATGGGGGTGGCACCCCTGCAACCTCTTCCACTGTATCTGTTTCGGCGCCAAAATGGAAGTCACGTGCAGTTCCTCGAGTGGCCGCTGCGGGAGAAATGGCGGCGTTGTGTTCGCCATTAGCTCGGTTCTGAAGGACAGATCGGGGCCACTTTAGCAGAGCAGTCTCTAGAACCACTCAGTTTCCCAACTGAGTGGTTCTAGTAACGTTGGCTCGCTTCATGCGCTGTTTGGGTAACGCGCGGCAAAGCCTCTTTCAGGCATTGTGTTTATTTGATGGAATAATATTTGTAGTAGGACATTTTACCAAAGCTCAAAACTGTAACACGTGTTGTCGTGCTGACAAATACTTTTGGTGCTGAGGTGTCCAAGCGCTGGGGCGCTGGTGTGCTGTTCTCTACCCCAGTACAAAAAGCTGGTTGATGAAAATAGAATATCCAGAGCTTACCCCACTACTCTACCACAGCAAATAGGGTGTATTTTTTATTGTAATTCGGACAGAATAAAACTTGAGAAGGAATGTTTCATCAAATTGAAAATAGGAAAGCGAAATTCGAGAACCTCTCGCGTGTGTTGTAAACGCTTCAGTGAAAGCGACTCCGTGTATCCTGTTGGTTCCAATCTGTTTTCTGAGTGCTGGTCTCTTATTAGTTTCAAGTTGGTGGAATATTATATTAGATCTCAGTTTTGGGGAAATTCAACTACTGCGCTATCGGTTGATACCCACTGTAGAAGATAAGTTCTTTAGAAGAAAAGGGTTCGTTACTGCAGTTTGAAAACGCTCATCATCGGGGGTCATGGTTATTATTTGGCTGAGGTGACTCACATTACAAAAGTGATAGAAATAAATTAATAATAGTGAACAACTTTCGTATAAGAGGATGGAATATGTCCTTTGCGAGCGGTTGATGTGTGCCGAAATGTAAAGTCTCGTTATAACCCCATTTGACGTTGCAACTCATATCAACAGATGCTAGGAGCCACTCGAGCCAGTTTATAGCTCAGGATGTGTCACGCGACCTTTCGGCTGGGTGGAGCGATGCGAGGTAGTATACAAAGTCACGCAGCACGTGCGGAACGCTGGAGTGGCTAACGACCTGTAGCATTTGTCGCAGTACGTCCAGAGGTGAAACGAGGAATGGTAACCCGTCGCGAAACTTGCCGAGTGCCTCGTCAGTTGGCGCTCGCAGCAGCCCGCTGACGGAGTCTTTCTCCCCGTTGCAGACGACTCTTACAACGTGGGCAAGGAGATGACGGTCGAGCTGGACATCAAGCCCCGGCGGACGTCGGGGGTACTCTTTGCGGTGCACTCCAACAACCAGAAGGACTTCGTGCTGCTGCAGATGGTCGACGGCAACGTCAAGTTCAGCGTCGACAACGGTGCCGGCATCATCGCCGTCACCGTCAGCGCCGGCAACCTCTGCGACGGCCAGTGGCACACCGTCAAAGGCAAGGACGCTCCGCACTTGGACCGACGGAGATTCTCGTCTCGTGTTTTTAACGTTACTTGTAGTTAGTCGGTCGCCCAGAGTTGCCGACTGGATGAGAAGGGCGGGGCCTCTCTTTCGGATGGCCCGCCTCCAGCACAGGCCCATTGCCTCCTGTCGTACTTCGACTGCGCACACTCCCTCGAGGCTCGGGAGGCGTCGTGAATGCTAGGAAGCTCATGCTGGAGGCGGGACAACCGAAACTCCTCCCCGCTGTTTTCATTTTGCCAGCGACTATAGGCTTTTTTCGTTGGTTGCCACGATCGAGTGCGGGCCAACGGGAACGAAACGTGCGAGTCTCTTCGAAGGCATGGTCTCTGGGCAACCTTTTGCAGCCTCGCAACGAATTATGCGGATGATGCGGACAACAGCTGCTCAAGATTGCATGGGCCTTGTTGAAAAACTAACAATGAACACCACTTGCATGAGACATTTAGTCTGGAGCTAAAAGAAGACGAGGGGGATGGGGAATCGCGAGCGAACGAGCAGTCGGATAAACCGTTTAACACAAGCCTGTTATTCTTTCTCGACCTCAATGTCCTCAATGAGTACCTAGTGAAAGAGCACCTCAAAGCGCAAGAGGCCTCTTGTACTCCCAGGGCCCTAATCCAAGCGCTCGGCAAAAATGTCGGCGCAAGATTCGGCGGCCGTGATCGGCCAACGCCGCATTCTGCCTCGGTGCCAACCAGTCATAGCCACCGAATTTCTTGCCGACTTTTTTGCGAATTCTCCAGATTAGGGCCCTTGGTGGCTCCTTTTCTGCGACAATGAACGACGAATGTTGCCAGGTTGTTCAGAGAGCCATGAAATAGGCTGCCATCCAATTCCGAGGGAGCGCCCACCCAAGGTTCGAGAGCGCACGTGCAAAAGGGGCACGAGGTAGGGTGGGCTGTAGCACTTGGGACTGGTGCTCGCACATCGAGCTTCGTCGAATCGCACCGGCGTTCTCGGAGAAGCGGGCGATGCGTAAGAGCTTCTCGGTTAACCAGGCATGCTCAGAAGTCCAGGTTGGATGCTCGATATGTCCTTCGCTCAGTTTTCTGACGTCTTAGAAGTAGCGCGTGGGCACTTATTGTTACATGGGCACACGCTCGGTATTTTGTGGCTCTGAACAATACACATTTGCGCAGTTAAAGAGAAAAGAACACCCTGCAGAACAAACATGCGCCTTGGCCGCCCGAACCCGTAGTGAACCGTAGTGTTCCCGATATCCCAGTGATTTTGTCTTTGTTGCCGATGGAATGCTTAGGTTCAAGTTGCAAGTCGACCCGCTGCTCAAATTTAACAAGCTAAAAATGGATTGACCTGCAATTGGATAAATATGGTAGAGTCGAAGAAAGTTGTGCTGAGGTGTCCTCCCCACGTCCTTGCAGCCGTGAAGAACAAGAATGTGCTGTCCCTGGCGGTGGGCAGCGCCAGCAACCTGGCCATTGGGCGTGGGGGCGTCACCGCCACGGACACGGCCAACCCGCTCTACGTCGGGGGCGTTCCCGACCCGGGCCAGACGCGGGCGGTCGAGAGCTCCGACCAGTTTGTGGGCTGCGTGCGCTACCTGCAGATCAACTCCAAGCTGCAGAACCTGGCCGACAGCCGCGTGCACGGGGACGTCCACCTCAACTCCTGCCCCACCATCTAAGGCGGCTTGCGTCTGCTTGCATGGGGCGGGAACTCTGCTCAACTTTGTGTCTCCAATTTTATACTGGCATGTCTATCATCCAGTAAAATTTTTGTAAAAAGAAAAAAAAAAAAAAATTTACAGTGAAGAAGTCGATTTTCTGTCAGTATCTTTGAGCTTTGAAATAAACGTTCGAGCTTTGAAAGAAATGTTTTAGCTTACAAGACAGTCGTGACCCAACCTAGCCACTTTGGCATTTTTGTCGATACTTTAAATTACCACCCTTACCCAAGTTTAGACTTCCAAACAACTTCTTATATTCGTATGTTTTCTATGCAGTACAATTTATGTAAGAGGGAGGCGGTTTGACAAAAAAAAAATCATTCTAGTTTTCAGTACTTCTGTCGTATCAGTATCTCCAATTCTCCACAGAGCATTACGAGCTTGCCGTAACTTTTGTTAGCGCTTTACTGTCTGTACGCATCCTATGCATTGGATGCCTACTTCATCTTACTTTATTTTTACTTGGTTCCCTAATTCCCAAATTACCGTGCAAACTTTTCAGGTGCCAGGGATATGAGCGAAAAGTATTTTTAAAGGTGCCATGTTTACTTGGGAATTTATTTTTGTCTTCTACCCTACATTTCTGGATTTAAAGGGATTCGAGCCTTTCTTCTCCATGCTGGAATCTCCGCTCGCAAAAAGCAAGCTGCGTCGCCGCATTGTTACTGCGTCATTCAGCATCAGGTTTCAATTCCACGCATGTTGAGAACACTCTTCAGGAGTCCTGTCTTGCAAAACAAATAGTGCAGTTCTTAGTGGCACATATCTCGTGGACAGAACAGCAAACCCCTCATTTTTCCAAAGTTGAGCAGTGTTTCCCCTTAATTCTACGCTATAATCATAATAATTAAGAATCATTGGCATTGAAGCATTTCTAATAAAGAAATCGGATACTACTTGCTTTTCCATAATTGCTGCTTTGTGGCCTGCACACCAACTGGATACTATACAACTCGACGGATCCAAGAGAAATGTGGGTCAATTTATTTTTCAGGACCACAAGAAGCCGGGATATGAGATATCCCATAGCAACATAGCTCTACCAACAATGTAGAGTGGATCTGAATGTGCGATAAGCTCAGTTTAGTTGCTCTCTTGGAATGAAGATATGACATTATTATCATTATTATTTCTCTACATGGATATCGGAGACAGATGTTCCTCTACATTGCTGCTGCTCCAAGCCTTGCAACACTATTTCAGCATAATTTTTCAAACACTGCTTCTCCACATGCATCAGAACACATGACTCAAGTTGGCATGCGAGTCATCTCTTCCTCAAATGGGCACTTTTGTAAGACATAAACCACTCAATCGGTGACTTAAAGGGACATGGGGTTGGAAAAAATCAAATTATTTTTCGAAATTGACGATTTTTTTTGCTGGTTTTATTATCCTTGGACGTCTTACTTTTAGGAGATAAAATCGTACCAATATTCACACCCGAAGTTAGGGAACAAACCGTGTCTTACCATAGTCTCCTTTATACTGGAATGCCTGCTCAACTGCGTGGCACGCCAACCTTTGGCGACATCGGGGCTAGTTTCAAGGCGTGCTGCTATGAGGCGCCACCAGCCCTGGATGGAGCAGACAATGGCACGACCATAGCGCGTAACGCTACACTGCCAGGTTCAAAAAAAAATTCACGATGTGTTTAAAATTTGCCTTATTCGTGCAAAAGTGCAATAACACTATCAAATGCTCAACTGTAATGGGAGTATCCCAGACCCGATTCGAAGCAATTTATCTTGTCTCTGCCCTTCAGACATGGAACAGAAACATGTCTTGGTAGAAATCACTCGTGTGCACACTATATCCACGTGAGAATAAAATGCCAAATAAGCCTTGAAACGGCAGCTGATCTTGGTCTCTTGGCGAAATGTCGGCTGCTGGTCGAGGTTTGCATAAAGTGCCCTTCTCAGATACTCGCTGGAGAATAAAAAAAGAAAAGTGCATAGGACGAGAAGAGGAAAACAAGACAAGTGTTCCTCCTGTCCTCGTCTTTTGCGGTATTTTTTATTGTATAGTGTTCAACAACCAGCCTATAAGAGGATTTTGATGCCTTTTCATCCATTTTCGGCTAACAAATTACTCAGTTTGATACATTCTGCAATCATTGAGAGGTCGGAAGAACTGTCTGTTCATGCCATAACTTTACTTTCAGAAAAAATGCAAACGCAGGCTCTGAGTCTATTGGCAGCTTGAGGACCTTTCGTGACAGAGGTTTTGACGAGAATGCTTTGGCCAGGTCATTCTTGTCTATCACAGACAAGTTTGTAAGGAGAGGTCTGAAAACCTTTGTGCAGACAAGCTGCAGGAGCTGCGTGGCGCTCGGTGTTGAGTTCACACTTCAACACCCAACAGTCTACAAGAACAGGAATGGCGTTCTCAGCTGTTTCATGCAACTGTCTTGCCAGCAGTCTTCTCTTGTTAAGGATAGCCTCATTGTCGAGGATGGCCTCAACCCTCAATAAGTGATGCTGTCAAGAAGACAGCATCACGCAGGCCTTGTTTTCCTTGGCCCGTCATGAAGCTAGTCAAGCCGTCAAGCCACGCCACACCGAGCCGGCCACCCCGGGCTGGTGGCGCCGCCTCATGGAGACACGTGGCAAAGTAGCGTGAGGGAGAAGGAAAGAGCGGATGCTGATTTCGTTGCCTTTGAACAGGCGTTCCAGTATAAAGGTGGAGAACGGTACTTGCGATGTTGAGAAGACCGCGTCGTCCTCCCCTTGTATAGGGGCCCACTTTCTTAATATCAAGCGAGCATCAACAGCCGGGACGGCCAGCGCCGTGTCGCGGAGGCGTAAGGCCATAGGGAGAGATTAGCGCGTGCGCACAGAGCCCTTTCTTGTGGGAGTGTCGTCTGCAAGGCTATTTCGTTGATCTCATAGAGCCCCTGCTCCGTAGCAAAGGGGGGCAGGGCGCTTGCAATGTCGAAGTCCATCGCCAATAAGCCCCGCCTCTTGGAAGGCGTTCGTTATCCTATTGACGTTAGCCTGTGTAACCCTGACTGTTGCTATATCCCAGGGGTGGCCAGGCTGACCCGGGCTAAGAGCCGCAAACAAAACCACGAAACTTCCAAGAGCCGCGGGGGGGGGGGGCAAGCTTTTGACTTGAGCAATAAATGAACCTTGAACTACTTCCAATATATCCGACTCAAAAGCAGTCCAACTGTGCGTAAGGTAGCAATAGTAGAAGACTACCAAACCGCAACCTATCTTTCAATTTAAAACGCGTTTCATTTATCTTTTGGAGGAAGTGCTTGTGTGACCGGGAGGGAAGCGGGGGAGTGTGTGTTTGTGTTGGGGGGGGGGGGGGAAGGGTTAGGGGAGGGAGCCGCGAGCCGCACTTTAACACGCGAAGAGCCGCAACTTGGCCACCCCTGCTATATCCCTTTGAGTCATGCCGCCCATCGACATTCTCGCAGCACGTTGCCGTGTTTCTATGGACACTCGAGAAGGCATAAAAATGCGTGCGCCCCCGCTGGTCAAAGAAAAGTGTGACTATTCGGCTACATAAGCAAGATGACGACAGCAACAACGCAGTTGATAATACAAAACATTAAGCGGAAACCCTGTCTATATTCCGTCTCACTTTGTGTTGCACCGAAGCCCTTCTCATCGCTAAAAGTGTGTCACGTGCCCTTCCCGTTGGGTACAACTGCATGGGGAAGCACGATGTCGCGTGGCAGGGTAAAGCAGTGCATTCGTTTTGATGGCTCGTAGCATTGTCTGCGGTATATAGTTTAAAGCATCGTTGCATTCAGTTTACCTCGTCGCCGTATTTTTCATTTCAGAGCGCAGCTCTTGGGCGCCTGTTTACAACTTGAGCGGCGTAGCCATCGGCGTAACTGCACGGTGCATGATGGGTAAATTTCCCCGCTAAATTTAGCGGAAAGTTTTCCCTGCTAAATTTGGCAGAAAAATTTCCCCGCTAAATTTAGTGGAAAATTTTCCCCGTTAAATTTGCCGGAAAAAATTGCCCGCTAAATTTGGCGGAAAAAGTTTCCAGCTAGATTTAGCGGAAAAATTCCCCATTAGATTTAGCAGAAAAATTTCCCCGCTAAATTTAGTGGAAAATTTTCTTTGCCAAATTTAGCAGAAAAATTTCCCCGCTAGATTTAGCGGAAAAAATTCAATGCTAAATTTAGCGGAAAAAATTCCCCGTTAAATTTAGCGGAAAATTTTTCCCTAAATGGGGGACGAGCAGGAAAGGAGGAGGGGCATAGCCCCTACTCCATACCTTTCCCTTGTCCTCACCAAAAGCTGCGCTCTAATTCGGCGTTACAGGGAGTTGTAAACAGCTTTCATTTTTTTGTTGGTGTTCACAAATATAAATACAAACATGAAATGAAAAAAATAATTAAATTAAACTCCAGATGACGCACGGTTTATGCCACGTCTGAGCAGTATCATGAACACAAGCAAATCTAGGAGGCGACATCACATCACACCGGACTCCGATTTTTGGTATTGGTACATAAAAAATATGTTTTACGATTGCCATTATTAAATGTTATAGAAAGATCGCCTAAAAAGTGTCTAAATTTCATGATTTTTGACGTCACGAATCAAAAGAAGCGAGGAGGTGAGGAGCGGAGAGAAAAGCGCCAAAAAAGGAGTTTTAGAATAGTGCACGCTAAAGCTTTCCGTACGCAAAGAATAGCGTCGTCGCCACTGCGCATGCTCCAAACTCAAATCAGGTTTTGCGCTTTGCGTGCGCAATTTTAGCGTGCGCTATTTCTCTGAAATAGCGTGCGTACGCAAAAAGTCTTTGCGCTCAAGGAGGTTAGAAGTACTAGGAGGGGGCACGTTGCAATATTGGTGAAGCCTAGTCATAAAAAGTTTAAACGATTTTGTGCCCAGCGTGACCGCAGATCTGTCTGGCGATTGGTGCGCGTGAGATGGATGGCTGATTGTAGAAGGACTCCTTGCAGGCTTGCGCGCGCTCTGTCCGGTAGGTTTTATCAGATCGAAGGGTAGACTGTGGTGTATTCTAGTACCCCATAGCTAGACGAAGGCTAGCTACGGTCACGTGATGTGGTCACGTTGGCATGGTAAGTGAGGAGAGTAAGGAGGAAAATGAGAAAGAGGCGAGGCGTCGAGGGAGCATGGCTTGTGAAGGCTACGCGGCGGACGTCATGCCCTCTCCTACCCTTCTATCCTCCTTGTTTGCGCTTCTCAAAAGAGGATTCATGATGATAACTTGGCTAAAGCCAAGACGAGCAGAGTTGAAAAAAAATGGCGGCTTCCAGGATTATGTCGGCGGCCGCTTTGGCGGCGTCGTGAGTGCGACGTCAGCGGCATCCTCGCGACTGCGATTTTCAGTATGGGACGACATTGTACTCGGTTCGGCAACGATCCCCGGCAACTTAATGCTTGCGATGCGCGAACATTTCTCGGCGAAGGTACGCCGTGCGAAGGTCAGTACACGAGACCTCTCTTGCCGAGGCGACTTAAGTGGACACGACCGGTCAACCGCAGGCGTCGCATTCTCATGTTTAAACAAATCTAAAATGCTACTCTGGACCAAAAAACTGGCTTTATTTTCTGAAGTTACAGCATTTCCTGTGTGAAATAAAAATTGTTCCTGTATCTTGGTGGCGTCGCAAGCGCGAGATGCTTGGGCTCTCTTGCGTCGCATGCGCTAATACAAGCCCTAAATTTAGCGCTAGCGTGCGCTAATATTGCGCACGTTATTCTAAAACTCCATAATAAAAAGGCATGCGCGCGTAGGGAAATAATTTTTGCGATGCGGTATTTTTTGCGTTTTATGACTACAACTTGCATCGTTTTAGACAATAAAAATAATACGATCGACCTTTGGGGTGTCAGTGCCGTGCAACAGTCTCAGTGCTTTGCTTAAATAATTTGGGAGTTGATGTCTCGACTTCTCTGTAGTAAAGAACAAAAAACCGCTTTTGCGTGCATGTCCTAGTTTTTATAAGACAAAGATTGAGGTTTTCGCAAAGAGGTTATAAGTACTAGGAGGGGGCACGTTGCAATATTGGTGAAGCCTAGTCATAAAAAGTTTAAACAATGTTGTGGCCAACGTGACCGTAGTGACATGTAAGGTACGTAGACGAATGGTTGACTGTAGAAGGATTTCTTGCAGGCTTGCGCGCGCTCCGTCAGGTAGCTTTTACCAGATCGAAGGCGAGACAAAGGCTAGCTACGGTCACGTGATATGGTCACGTTGGCCTAAGTGAGGAGAGTAAGGAGGAAAATGATAGAGGCGAGGCGTCAAGGGAGCATGCCTTGTGCAGGCTACGCGGCTGACGTCATGTCCCCTCCTAACCTTCTATCAAATACTTTGCTTCTATCCTCCTTGGGCTTTCGGCACCTCTCAACTCCTTCACCATCTTCCGAGTCACGTGCGCTGTGACGTCAATGGGGGTCGCGCGGGATTCCGGTGAAGCTTTCTCTCTAGAGCCATGAGTGAGCAGCGAGAACTCCTCCGCTCGCGACCGCATGACCACGCGCTGGCGGGCGCAGCCAACACCAACTGGCTTAGTGCAGTACCTGAAGGAATGGGCCTCCTGCGCTGCCCAGAGGGTGCTGCGAATAAGACTTGTTAGTACTTGTTTTGGGTAGTACAAATTTTAGCGTCTCAAACTGTCATGCATGCAGAAGCGTGCCTGCTCTGGTGCGGAGCGCGAGATCACGATGAAAATGCAAAGACAGAACAAAAATTCGAACGCCGTCAAAGCTAAGACGCTGAGAGCGTGAGCCAAGAGATGCCGTTTCACACGTTCCAAAGTAGATATCAAAAAGAAAAAAAAAATTAAAGTGTCGCGACACAGGTGTTGTGACGTCACCACCCAGAGGTAAGAGACGCGTGCCCTAGCGGTGGTGTCATGAATTTGGCACTTTCGATCATGGCCTCCGAGATCCCGAAGCGCGCGCGCGAAGGCTTCTCCGGCCGTCCCATTCGTCTCGCTCCCCAGCAGAAGAGTGTAATTGCGTTAACTCCGTCACTCGCCGCGAGGCGGCGCTCCCAACCCAGTCATGGGTTGGGAGCCATGGGAGTCATGGGAGTCATGGGTTGGGAGTCATGGGTTGGGAGCGCCGCCTCGCGGCGCTCCCAACCCATGCCAGTAGCGAAAACCAACCCAGTAGCGCAACCGCTACCAACCCAGTAGCGAAAAATCGGCAGTCATGATTTTTAACGAGGATGAAGTTGAGAGGCTGAAGATACAGAATATTACAGTTGAGAGAGCTAGTAAATACAAGTATCTAGGAGTATGGATATGTGATGGTGCAGAATATCTCAGAGACCATGAAAAGTATATAATAGGTAAGGGCAACAGAAATGCAGCTGTAATGAAAAATAGAGCACTTTGGAATTACAACAGGTATGAGGTGGTGAGAGAGATTTGGAAAGGGGTCATGGTGCCTGGCTTGACTTTTGGAAACGCAGTGCTATGCATGAAATCCGAAGTGCATGCGAAACTAGAAATAAAACAGCGCGGAGTAGGTAGACTGGCTTTGGGGGCGCATTGCAAAACGCCAAACCAGGGAGTACAAGGAGACATGGGATGGGCATCATTTGAGAGCAGGGAAGCGGTGAGCAAGGTAGAATTTGAGGATAGGTTGAGGCTAATGGATGGGGAGCAATGGGCACGAAAGGTTTTCAGCTATTTATACATGAGGAGTGTAGACACAAAGTGGAGACAGCGCACTAGGAAATTAAGAGGAAAGTTTTTGGGCTATAGCGAAGATACGGAAGAGCAAGTCTCAGTTAAGAAGAAAGTTAAGGCCACAGAAAGGGATCGGTGGCTAGAGGGAATGCAGACAAAGACTGCTCTGGAAAGCTATAGATTAAACAAAAGAGTTATTGCCAAAGAAAGCATTTATGACAATTCTAGGGGAAGCTCATTGCTGTTTGAGGCAAGAACGGGTGTTCTGCGAACCAGAACATACAGAGTGAAGTACCAGGAAATGGATACAGTGTGCATTGCTTGTGGAGAGGAGGACGAGACGGCTGAGCACTTGATACTCTACTGTAAAGGGCTTCACCCTATGCCTACCGAAGACAACATAGATTTAATAAAGTCATTGGGTTTTAGAGACAGCGAAGGGAGAGTGGATTTCAAGACTGTAGAGATTACCAAGCAAAGATTAAGTGAATGGTGGCAGAAATCGAGAGAAAACTAGGTATTTTCTTATTCACTGATGGCAAGGGGGTTTCATAGCCTCACTTTCTTTGCACTGCGGAGTGAATATAGATTTCACATTTAAATATTCTAAGCTTAAATGGTAAAACAAAATGGCTAGGTGGCGTAAGCTACCGCCCGATCCAAAGGGCTCAGCCGTATTCATCCATCCATCCATCCATGGACAGCATGGCGCGAGGCTGAAGAGTTCAAGAAAAAGTCTTGTTACGTCGAGTTACTGCAACTTATACTTACACATTTTTTTGTATTGTGGTAGAACGGTGAACAGCTGCTCTAGGGACGCAGATAAAAAATTTGTTATGCTTATTTAATTATTTAATTTGAGATATTCATCTGGACATGTTGCGGCTAGCGCTTCAAACGCGCCTTTTGGTATATTTGATTGCAATCTGTAGGGACCGGGCCGGGTACGAGCCTTGTATTCACATCTACAAGGGGGGCGAAAGCAAGCCAAACCGACCATTACTTTTTTTTTTTAACGGCTTGTTCTTTGGAATTATTTTCGGGGGTTGGGAGAGGAACCACAATGGTGGATAAGCAGATGCTGAAGCATGTGTGTGTGGGTATATGTTTTTGTATAGTTCGGTGTGTGCAGCGAATGCTCTTCCAGAGGACTAGCGGCACGGCGTGTCTTTTTGTCCCCGGCGGCGCCGCCACCATCATACAATCGCTTCTCACCACAAACACGCACATACACACGCCTAAACGTGTGCACCCTCGCCGGCGTAAACCATCTGTACGCACGAGTGCTTGCATCCCCAATAGGGGTGAAGAGGTTCCCCGGAGGGGTACTTTTCCTTAACAAATTCTCGCAGACAACCGCAAGCGACGACGACATTGCTGTTTTCTTTTTTTTTTTTTTTTTTTTACGTTTGTGCGCAGCGAAAGTGGCTAATTTAGAACTTTGCCCGTCTTTTGTCCAAACCAGTCGCGATGTGTCCCTTCCTTTCCAAGTGTGACACGTGGTTTTGTTTACTTCTACTTGTCATTTTTGTTTTTCTGTTCTTTCCGCGCGTGTTTGGTCGCAGAACAGGAAGATCGGGCGACTTTTCTTAACAAGCTGCCCACGCCTGCAGATTGGTCGAATAATAATATCAGCAAAAATAACATGCTTACAGTATTTACTATTGGGTATCCTAATCAACCTATGTGTTGCAGTTGTAAGCGAGCTGCCATGCCGCGCAATTTGTGAGCTATTCATACTGGGCTAAAATAAAGCGCAGCGTGCTATTGAAAGTTAGCTTCGGGTCGGGCTGCGCCGGCTATCGGAAATGGATAGCGGATAAACCAGAGTTCTTTTTCTTGAGATCCCATTGTTTGTTTGCATATCTATTAAGTTATATCACAAAGTGCATTACGGGTTACGGTGGTCTGTGCTACATGTGCCAAAAACTAGATGTTTACAAGATAACGCTCCACCTTTTCAATGATACGGTGTTTGTGGAGAATAACATAGAGGACGAAAACAGGACGACACGTTTCGTCCTCTATGTTATTCTCCACAAACACCGTAACTTAACCAGCACGCTCCATTTCCACGAGTTTTCAATGAGTACCTACAATTATCACGAAGTTCATAAAAAAATGTCCAAATCACTGCGAGGTGGTTGTACCTCACCGCCAAAGGTTTTTCCCAAACCCGGGGTCACGCTGCTCGTACATCATACAAAAGACAGTCTGCGAACAGACTCACACTCGAGTCACCACGAGATCTGAGCTTCGAATGCCGCAAGGCAACGAGTTCAATTAGACAGTTAGCACGCAGCATTTGAACCACGGATATCGTGGCGACTGATATCTGCAGACTGTCTTTTGTATAACGTATGAGCAGTGTGACCTCGGCTTAAAGGTACTTCTAGTAGAAGCAAACACCGCAATACGACCCGCAAAAATTGCGGAATAAATATTAAATAAATTAAAGGAAGGACAACACAAACTTAGCTATACAGTATCAAACCTCGTGAGGCTCAAAAAGCTACGCCAAATAACGTGGGAAGGTAAAAAAAAAAAAAAAAAATATATATATATATATATTGCAGCATGAATATTTTTATTTAGGGAAGTACTAATTTTTTTTTATATACGGAGCTTTTCTTTTTTTAGTTTTATACGTGCCACAGATTGCAATCAAATATATCAAAAGGCGCGCTTGTAGCGCTAGTCTCAACATTTCCAGATGAATATCTCAAATTAAATAATTAAATAAGCATCACAAATTTTCTATCTACGTCCCCGGAGCAGCTGTTCATCGTTCTACCACAATACACAAACATTTTTAAGTATAAGTTGCAGTAACTCGACGTGACAAGACTTTTTCTTGAACTCTTCAGCCTCGCGCCATGCTGTTGATGACTGGGTTGGGAGCGCCTCCCGCGGAGAAACGCCGCCTCCTTCTCTTTTTTCAATTACGCCCTCTCCGTACGAATGGGACGGCCGGAGAAGCGTTCGCGTGCTTCGGGATCTCGGAGGCCATGTTTCGATTCTCTTGCAACGTTGACTTTGGCCGATTTCTGGCGTCCAAAGTTGTTTTTTCGCTCTTTAGCACCACATAGAATTCAAAAAGCTCGACCAACGTGCCATAAGTAGGACTATGCTCAATCAGGTGAGCTTGTCCAAAATGAGGGCGCTATAGTTTGTTCAAAGCTTCAGCGCAGGAGGCCTATTGGGCAGGGTAGAGGGGGCCCCTCGCTCGGCACTCGGGGCGGGGCCGTGGGGGGGGGGGGGGGGGTCTCGCTCGGGTAGCCCTTTCTCCCTCGTAGGGTGCAAAAGACCCCCCAGAAAAGAAACATTTTTCAGTTATTTTGTGTGTTTGTTGCTGGCGTATCAAAGAGCCGCTTTGGTCGCAAATCACTTTGACCTGGGACAGTTGCCACACATCACCAGCGCGTCCGAAGCACTAGTGGGATCAATTTCCGGTCGGCTTCTTCAAAGGCTTTTTCCTCTACAGGGTCATTTAAGCTTTTCCAGCGCCCCAGTCTTTCTTCTATATCAGTGCTTAGAGTATTGCACATTCGTGGAAAGTCGGACAATATAAAACGCAAGCAGCGCATTCGGTCATGGCATGATAGCATCAATTGAAGCTGCTCAATCGAAACCGAAACTGAGTGGTCAAATAGTTCCCAGAGTGCGCTGTGTGGAATTTCGCCGTTACCCAAACCACCCACTTGTTCTCCATAGGTGGCGGGCGCTACCACCCATTACCGAGGGTATGGCTACTATTATCAATCCAGCCACGTTTTCGCTGTTCAAAAAGGTTCCAAGCAGTGTTGCCAGGTCTACTGATTTATCAGTAGATCTACTGATTTCGTTCTGGGTCTCCTGATTCACTGAAAAATAAGAAGATCTGACTTTTTTTGTAAGCACATTAAAATTTATTATAGCCCCATCAGTTTTAGGGTCGCCCGGCCATCAAAGGAAACTCATATTCTCCCAGAATTAAAAACGAAGCACTGGCTAGATGGCCCAGAAGCCCGTCCTATATTCGAGTGACTTAGCCGTATATTCATCTATTTATTCACCCAAAGCAGGTTCGACGGTTCAACTTTCTAGCCTCTGTAGTTCAACGTTACGTTGGACGGTTCGACGGTGACATCCGGGCCAGAGCCTTATATGGTGAGAGTTTGGCCAGTCTATGATCTCGCCGCTGTAACACCCCCCTCCCAAGTGAGCCAATCAGCCTGCGGCGCAGAGCGAGAGGCGTGAGCGCATGCGCGTGAACTCTCGGCTGTTCCCAGCCATATGCTCCCAGCTGAGCGGAGAGGGCCGCCATTTTCATTAATTCGCCCGGCGGAATGCATGGGACCAACATCCAAATCTTGGTTCTTTACTTTTATTTGGCAGGCTCTGGCAAGAAAATGATATAATTAATGTTAATCCTCGGTGGCTTAAGAAGCTAACGAACTAAGTTCCTCCACGTTTAAGCGCAAACTTTCAGTCAGGAGAAAAAGAAATAAGCCCGTAGCAGACGACGCGTAGCCTCAACAGTGCTCCGCGCCGACAGAGTTGCGTCAGAAACCTTCCACAGCCAAGTAAGGAAAGATGGCAGCTTGCAGAGGACTTCCATTGGACATGTACGCGCGCACTTGCCGGAACGTCTTGTTTTGTTTTCGTTTCGAAAATAGCGACAGGTGGATGTCGCACTGTCGCCCTCATCTGTTGATTCCAAAAGTGGCTCAGTCTCGATTTCAAAGAATAATCCTCGAAATAGCCACACAAATCAATTACTCTATGCTATTTCTTCGGAGTGTGGTTAAATGGAAATAGGAAAACATGGAAAAACACAGATTTCGTAGAATCTACTGATTTTTGAGCAAATCTACTGACTTTTTGGGGATGAATCTGCTGACTTTTTTTTTCTCCGTCTGGCAACACTGGTTCCAAGGAACCTCGTTGTTTCGAGTTTCGAACACGGTAGTGACGGTAGCTTCAAACTTTGGGAGGCAATGGCTGATGAAAGTGTTTTTGTGTTTTTGTGCCCTGTGTGCGTCGGCAACGAGTGACTGCTGTTCAGTGTCTGATATGGGGTAGCGCAATTGTGTTTCCGAAGATGATCGAAGATCGGGCGGACGCCGTCTCGGCGCCTCGGCGTGGCAGCCACGCCAGCCACGCGAGCTGCCAGCACTTCGAAAGCCCCCTTTGGCCTTGCGTTTTTGGAATCAGACGTGTCAGACGTTCAGGTTTGTCGCTTCACGCTGACGATTACGTTCAACTCTTGTTTACTGCTCCTAAAAAGTGCCACTTGACAGTGCGGTAAACTTTGCGCTTTTCTCCTTTTTTTGTTTTTTTTTTTGTTTGCTTGTTTGTTTGAAGTGGATCTTCGAAAGTGTGCCCTCTGTTGGAAGCTGTAGAATCCCTGTACAAAAGGGGAGGCACTCACTTGATCGAATGACGTTTTAGCGAACGCCCACGTTTCACCGAATGACACTTTAGCAAATAGTCGGACGCCGCGAAGCGGCGTTTTCGGGTGGGCCAAATGGGTTCACATTTTTGTAATGAGCCGCCGCAGACTGTCGCCGCGAAGCGGCGTAAAGCGCAGCGCGGCGGACGGGTTAACGTACGCCCCCGTTATTCGCTAAAACGTCGATTCGCTCAAATGTCGCTGTTCGCTAAAATGTCATTCGCTCATATGATATGGACCCCTGCGTGCCATGTCCCTGGTTCTTTTATGCGGTTTTTTAAGACCATCGGGAGCCTTCATAGGTCCAAGTGTTGAGAGAATATTCTAGAGTCGTCATTTGGACACCAGTTTGAGTTGTCTTCACTACTTGTGGCCGCCCGATCGGTCTGTACTTCGCTCGTCTCCCAGGAAGTGACACAACACAACGAGAAGGCAGCGAATGGGTTTATTGTACATTCCGGTTGCCCGGCTTTGAGACCCGGCAGTCCGGACCCGCCTACCCTAGCTAGTTGTCGCCCGTCGTTCAGAGCTCACAGTCGGAGCCCGTGTCCAGGCCTGCGGATCGCCCTTCCCACGCCAATGCTGCGTAGGCTAGCTGTTCCGGGCTATAACAGCCTGAGTCTCGCTGCGGAACCACTCTGGGATCGTCATGGACTAGGCCAGTATGGTCAGGGTTCGCCGCTTCTGCCGGTCCTGATTCGAACTTCGCTGGTGGAATGCTCCCGGAAATCGCCATGGGCCAGACCAGCCAGAACGGCTCTATCGTTCCTACCTGGCCCCAGCCTCGTGCAGCACGCTCTTTCCTCGCCGGCTGGCCCCCGCTCGCGCCTCGCTCGGTCGTCCTCTCCTCCCGACGCCCACACACACTAGAATAAAATTTGGGTAATTAGAACCAAACTCTGCATGCTACAGAACCGTACGCACATTGCAAAGCCTGGTATAAAATGGCGACAGGCAACGAAGTGTACTGCGTGTAAGAAGGATATTTACGCGCGAGATTTTTCTAAAGAAAAACTTTCGCATTCTGCTTTCTTCACGCCGTCACTTTTGTTATCAGACTCAGCATTAAATTTGGTTGCTGAAACAAACAAAACTTTGTACTACGAAAATCCACTTTTTGAAAACTCGCAGGTTTGGAAGGTTTTGTTTGCGACCACACGTGCCGAACGGCATTAGGAGTGCCGGAACGGGCCGACGGGCCTTTCGCTTGAAGACCTGATCGCCCGATCCTCGACGTCACAGCGAAGCAACAATCGGCCCGATTGCTCCTATCGCATTTCCCTAATGTGGCTGTCAAAGCGACTCGTAATACAAGAAAAGAGTCAAAGTACAGGCTAGCTGGTGGAAGTCAACCATTTCGTCGTTTACCCTGAGACTGGGTTTTTTTTCGAAGAGCAGAAGTAGCAGAAAAAACAGACAGGTCTCAAACTCAGCTATACGTTTATTTCAACAACTTCCTCTTATATAGTTCGTTTTCGTCGTCAACAACCAATCACATACGACTTCTCCTTTGCACCGTGACTTTTCAGGTTCCACTCTATCACAAAAGAAGCGGACACTCCCAACGTTTCCAAGTGAAAAGGTTCTAGCAGAAGATATGCCTCACAAAGCCCCAAGCACTCTTTTGTGTCCTCACAATAAACAGGACAACAGCCCACAACAACATCCCACTCAAAACTGGTCACCTCCAAAATTGTAGAAAACAGACAATACACACCAGTACACACCACAGACAATACACACCAAAAAAGCCTTTCAAGTTAATAAAAAAAAAAAAAAAAAACACTTAAAATTGTAAAAATTGCTTGCAGCGGTTCCCTATTTGCATGGAAGGTTGACTAATACAATGGAAGGTGCAACTAATGAGAAAAAAAAAAAAAAAAAAAAAAAACTTAAAATTGTAAAAATTGTTTGCAGCGGTTCCCTATTTGCATGGAAGGTTGACTAATGCAATTTCCTAACGATCTAATCCTAATTGTTTCTCTTGCCACCCTTTTAACATCGTTCCTTTCCTTAACAACTACATCCGTTCCAGACCAATCCGTTGTGCAGTTTCTACACTCCTCCAGATGCTTAGCCAACTCCGAATTTGCTGCATTATTTTTAACATTCCTTTTGTGTTCTGTTAAACGATCGTTTAAACACCGAGAGGTTTGGCCTACATACTTAAAACCACACGCCAAAGGAACCTCATATACCACGCCTACGCTACACGGCACCGACTTTTCCCTATGCGCCTTCTGACATCCCCTCTGAGCCGTTTCAAAAGGTGTCAATCTATCTAACCTAAAATCCGTGCTGAATACGACATCCACGCCATATTTTTTTGCACATGCTCTAAGATTGTGGGACACCTCGTGAAAATACGGAACCACAGCGTACCTATTCCTGATTTCTTGCGTCTTCCCCTTTTTCTCCCTGCACTGTAGGGCAATCTGTCTTTTGATGTACTCTTCTCCATATCCTGCCATTACCAGTCTTTCCCACTGGTTTTTTAGTGCCTCCGGTCCGAAATGCATGCATGATCTCACCAAAGCATTACTAATCAAAGATCTGACTACCCCGGCTTTTACATTTTTCGAGTGACAGCTACTCTTTGATAGAACCGGTTTTGGGTTTTCCTTCCCATACTCCCAACAAAGACCTCGTTCCAAATGTAAACGCAGGTCGAGAAATTGCAGGACCTCGCCCCTTGGCCTCTCTAACGTGAATCTCAACTCTGGCGCCGCTGACCTTACTACTAGTTCTAAAACTTGGTCCAATCCTTCCTGAACAGAGCAAACTAAAATATCATCCACAAATCTTTTCACAAAACACTTTGGAGACAACTCTTCTACCTTGTCATACACTTGCTGGTCCACCGTGTTTAAGTAAATTTCCGCTAACAAAGGCGCTACAGACGAACCTATACATACTCCCTCTTTTTGCACAAAATTGCGACCTTCGTATTCCAATACCGTTGACTGTAAATAAAGGTCTAGCACCGAAAGAAAACTATCCACCGCTATTCCTGTTCCTGATTGAAACTTAATAAGGTTCCCTTCCAAGGCGATCCTCACTCTATTCATTAGTCTGCTTTTCTCTAAAGAGTAATATAGGTCCTTGATGTCCATGGAGAATACCGTGCACTTCCTTCCGTGAAACTTTTCCATTACCTCAATCAACTCACTAGAGTTCCTTAAGGCAATTGATTTCTCCAAATTAGCTAACTTCAAACCCCGCTGTAAGAAGCATGAGACCACCTTCTGCCACGTCCCATTCTCGTTAACAACGGTACGTAGGGGCATTTCAATCTTATGATCCTTCAAAAAGAACTTAAGGGTGAGCGTTGAACGCAACGGTTTCAAAACGCTTTTCGCTACCTCTTCCATGCTACCTCTTCCATGCAAAAAGAACTTCAGGAGGCATGGAGACTACCATCTTTGGAGCGCCGTCATGAGGACACATTTCGACCGTGCGTGGTATGTCAAAAGGAGGCATGTTTTGGACAGTTTCAAGTTGTGGAACTCTTGGGGGGCAGAGGTAAATAAGTGTGTACAGGGGACAGGAAATTGTAAACAACAGCATTGTATAATTAACCCGGAAAATGTAGTGGTGTCAAAGAAATTGGAGGAGTTCCTGGGTAGAGGTCCGAAGTACTGTGTAAACGTTAAGCCGTCTAGACTCGACGTGTTTTCTGACATACAGTCAATCGCCAGGGTTGTGGATAGTGAGGAGAAACTTGCGTTTGTCGAAGATGCTGTAGGGCGCATGGAAAAATTAATGGGAAACGCGTATCCCATCGATAGGAGGGATTTCAAGGATGTGAGAGCGGTGAAACAAGAGTTAGAAAGGAGTTCGTTAAAACTGTTGCAGACAGATAAAACAGGAAGGTTTGCAGTTTTGCCTGTACAGGCCTTTCAGAAGAAGTCGGAGGAAGCGTTGGGATCATTGTTTAATGAATGGAAGGGCAATATCGGGAAGCTGAGGAAGAGCATTTGCAAAGTTTTTCAGGAGGAAAGCATGGAAGAGGTAGCGAAAAGCGTTTTGAAACCGTTGCGTTCAACGCTCACCCTTAAGTTCTTTTTGAAGGATCATAAGATTGAAATGCCCCTACGTACCGTTGTTAACGAGAATGGGACGTGGCAGAAGGTGGTCTCATGCTTCTTACAGTTAGCTAATTTGGAGAAATCAATTGCCTTAAGGAACTCTAGTGAGTTGATTGAGGTAATGGAAAAGTTTCACGGAAGGAAGTGCGCGGTATTCTCCATGGACATCAAGGACCTATATTACTCTTTAGAGAAAAGCAGACTAATGAATAGAGTGAGGATCGCCTTGGAAGGGAACCTTATTAAGTTTCAATCAGGAACAGGAATAGCGGTGGATAGTTTTCTTTCGGTGCTAGACCTTTATTTACAGTCAACGGTATTGGAATACGAAGGTCGCAATTTTGTGCAAAAAGAGGGAGTATGTATAGGTTCGTCTGTAGCGCCTTTGTTAGCGGAAATTTACTTAAACACGGTGGACCAGCAAGTGTATGACAAGGTAGAAGAGTTGTCTCCAAAGTGTTTTGTGAAAAGATTTGTGGATGATATTTTAGTTTGCTCTGTTCAGGAAGGATTGGACCAAGTTTTAGAACTAGTAGTAAGGTCAGCGGCGCCAGAGTTGAGATTCACGTTAGAGAGGCCAAGGGGCGAGGTCCTGCAATTTCTCGACCTGCGTTTACATTTGGAACGAGGTCTTTGTTGGGAGTATGGGAAGGAAAACCCAAAACCGGTTCTATCAAAGAGTAGCTGTCACTCGAAAAATGTAAAAGCCGGGGTAGTCAGATCTTTGATTAGTAATGCTTTGGTGAGATCATGCATGCATTTCGGACCGGAGGCACTAAAAAACCAGTGGGAAAGACTGGTAATGGCAGGATATGGAGAAGAGTACATCAAAAGACAGATTGCCCTACAGTGCAGGGAGAAAAAGGGGAAGACGCAAGAAATCAGGAATAGGTACGCTGTGGTTCCGTATTTTCACGAGGTGTCCCACAATCTTAGAGCATGTGCAAAAAAATATGGCGTGGATGTCGTATTCAGCACGGATTTTAGGTTAGATAGATTGACACCTTTTGAAACGGCTCAGAGGGGATGTCAGAAGGCGCATAGGGAAAAGTCGGTGCCGTGTAGCGTAGGCGTGGTATATGAGGTTCCTTTGGCGTGTGGTTTTAAGTATGTAGGCCAAACCTCTCGGTGTTTAAACGATCGTTTAACAGAACACAAAAGGAATGTTAAAAATAATGCAGCAAATTCGGAGTTGGCTAAGCATCTGGAGGAGTGTAGAAACTGCACAACGGATTGGTCTGGAACGGATGTAGTTGTTAAGGAAAGGAACGATGTTAAAAGGGTGGCAAGAGAAACAATTAGGATTAGATCGTTAGGAAATTGCATTAGTCAACCTTCCATGCAAATAGGGAACCGCTGCAAACAATTTTTACAATTTTAAGTTTTTTTTTTTTTTTTTTTTTTTTCATTAGTTGCACCTTCCATTGTATTAGTCAACCTTCCATGCAAATAGGGAACCGCTGCAAGCAATTTTTACAATTTTAAGTGTTTTTTTTTTTTTTTTTTTTATTAACTTGAAAGGCTTTTTTGGTGTGTATTGTCTGTGGTGTGTACTGGTGTGTATTGTCTGTTTTCTACAATTTTGGAGGTGACCAGTTTTGAGTGGGATGTTGTTGTGGGCTGTTGTCCTGTTTATTGTGAGGACACAAAAGAGTGCTTGGGGCTTTGTGAGGCATATCTTCTGCTAGAACCTTTTCACTTGGAAACGTTGGGAGTGTCCGCTTCTTTTGTGATAGAGTGGAACCTGAAAAGTCACGGTGCAAAGGAGAAGTCGTATGTGATTGGTTGTTGACGACGAAAACGAACTATATAAGAGGAAGTTGTTGAAATAAACGTATAGCTGAGTTTGAGACCTGTCTGTTTTTTCTGCTACTTCTGCTCTTCGAAAAAAAACCCAGTCTCAGGGTAAACGACGAAATGGTTGACTTCCACCAGCTAGCCTGTACTTTGACTCTTTTCTTGTATTACGAGTCGCTTTGACAGCCACATTAGGGAAATGCGATAGGAGCAATCGGGCCGATTGTTGCTTCGCTGTGACGTCGAGGATCGGGCGATCAGGTCTTCAAGCGAAAGGCCCGTCGGCCCGTTCCGGCACTCCTAATGCCGTTCGGCACGTGTGGTCGCAAACAAAACCTTCCAAACCTGCGAGTTTTCAAAAAGTGGATTTTCGTAGTACAAAGTTTTGTTTGTTTCAGCAACCAAATTTAATGCTGAGTCTGATAACAAAAGTGACGGCGTGAAGAAAGCAGAATGCGAAAGTTTTTCTTTAGAAAAATCTCGCGCGTAAATATCCTTCTTACACGCAGTACACTTCGTTGCCTGTCGCCATTTTATACCAGGCTTTGCAATGTGCGTACGGTTCTGTAGCATGCAGAGTTTGGTTCTAATTACCCAAATTTTATTCTAGTGTGTGTGGGCGTCGTAATACAACTTGTATAAATATGTTATTTTGCCGAGTAGTCTGCAAAATGAGTTCGTCCGACCACTTTCCAAGCCTGCATATAGATTTTCGTTCACTTCCCCCCTTCCCCCCCCCCAACAGTTTCTGTAAAATTCACTTACTTGTTGCGTCGCACTGCAGTAATCCACTTCTGTCGCCGTGTCGCTTCCCAAGATCTCGAAGGGAAGCGGTGAAGTTCGACGCTTGAGTTATCTTCGCGACTGTGGTCGTCTTTCATGCAGCAGTGGCAACGTTTATTTTTTGGGGGAACTCTAGGAGTAGGCGAGATGTCACAGGAACCCGGTGAGGTTTTAGAGACGTGAAGTTGGGACTTCCTTTTACGGAAGACGGTTCCAAAAAAACTCACGCCGATCCGAAAAGCAACGTTCACACGTGGTTTCTGGATGCGCCCGCCCGCAGCCCCGCGGCCCCGCGTAGTCCTGGCCTACCCAGTTTCATTATTTTGCAGCCGCTAGATGGCGCAACCTGTAGCTGCAAACTGCATTGCAGGTTGCCTATATCACATGAGCGAATGACATTTTAGCAAACAGCGACATTTGAGCGAATCGACGGTTGTCGATTTTCATGCAAAAGTCAACTAGCCACACTTGCCCATGACCTGCATATGAACCTCGATAACAACATCCAAGGTTCCACATCAACAAGGTTGATGTGGAACCTTGGATGTGGAACCTTTCCTCATCACAACAACAAGGTTCCTCATCAACGCCTAATGCTGAAATTTTTTCAACTTAACTTAGACCCGCAGATACTAACATGGATTAGTAATTTTCTGCAAGGTCGCAAGCAATTCGTAAACATCAATAACCATTAATGTAACTACACACCCTTAACCTCCGGGGTCCCCCAGGGCAGTGTTTTGGGTCCCCTCCTTTTCCTTATTTACAGTAATGACCTTCCCTCTTCTGTTTCCTGCAACGTGCGCCTATTCGCCAACGAGTGTGATGTGTATTGTAATATTACTAATCTAAGTGACCAGCTATCTCTTCAAAATGATCTTGATAGAGTTCAAACCTGGTGCGATTTGTGGCAAATGTCATTAAACATTAGTAAGTGTACTTTAGTTTCCTTTCATCGGCGCTCTAACCCTCTAACCTACAACTATTCTATCAATGAGACCACAATTTCATCAGCATGAAGTTATAAATACCTAGGTGTGCACTTCTCCAGTAACTTATCTTGGGCACTACATATTAACCATGTCATCTTTGCGTCTAACAGATCACTCGAACAACTAAAACGTCACCTAAAATTCACACCATTAAACTTGAGACTTGCCACCTATAAAACACTAATCCACCCAAAGCTAGAGTGCGCTGCCGCTATATTGGACCCATCTGAAATTTCCTCAGTCATCAATTAGAAGCAAATCAAAATCGTGCAGTCCGGTTCATTTTTTCTAGCTATTCATATGAAATAAGTGTCACCGGCCTAAAGGAACGTGCTCAACTAGATAACCTATCACTTCGCTAAAAATATTTTACACTAACACTCTTTCACAAATTCTATTACGATTTCCTGCCAAATTCTCCGTACATCATGCCATCCGCACAAACACCTTACCGTACCGGTCATCCACTCAACATGATGCGCACCAAAACTAGAGCAGTGACCTCGTCTGCTTCATTTTTTCCACGCGCAGCGAAGGAATGGAATGACCTTCCCCACAGCATCGTTTCAATATCTTCTCCTCTTCATTTAAAAAAAAAAAAATTGAGCGAAGTCATTTTTATTGCTGCCTCATAGTTGAAGGTGTCTTTGTAATGTTTTGTTTTTGAATGATTTCAGTTTAACCTTGTATACTTCCTTGTGTCATTTTACTCCTATTGTTCTTGTTTTGTTTACTAATTTTACAAACGCGAGTGTTAAAACCTTCCATAATACCCTCCCTGAGGGGGTCTTGAAGGTCAATTGAAATAAAAATAAATATAGTCATGTAAGAAGGTACTTTAAGACTCTTTAATGCCACAAATATTAAACAAAAAAAATTGTGACTCACCAATATCTGCATTTGAGAAATGTTTTAAGCTATCTATTATGCTAGAATTCTTCGTAATATTGGCTCCTAATCAAGCAGAGAGAAGAAAATGCGCCTTCTTTTTCTCATAGAAATGCGTTGCCGGAGGTTAACTTTAGACTAGTTGCTGTTTGCTTCAATTTGCAACAGCGCACTAGCGCCAGCTGAACCTTTAACATACACTATAATGACTCTGGTTTGAACTAATCATTTCAATTGGAGCTACCAAGCATTCCAATTTGGGTCATTAATCATTTCAAGCAAGTCCGGGCTGGTTTTCTGCAATTTTCCCTCGGTCAAGAAACGCAAGCTTTTCGTACCATTGTGAACGAGCCGAAGCCGAGCCGGTTAGGGCAGCCGCATTCCAGGCCTCGTGATTCACGACTTCGCTTCTGAGAGTCCCTAGAGGCTTTGGCGCAGGCATGAACGGCGCCAAGAGCTCCGAGCACCGGTACTGCAGAACTAGGGCAGCCCCTATCTCGGTTAGGGTGGCTATCTCGTTGCTGTTATTGCGCCGGAGCCTCTCGGGGTCCGGCCGTGGTTGTCGCTGCCTGGCGAGGAAAGGCGCAGCGGAGTCCTGCGAGCTGGAGTTCTGCAGAGAGTGGTTAGGAACGGTCTTGCTCGCCAGGACATGCGCACCCATGTTGCCTCTGTTTTAGAGTGACCTGGCCTGGAGCCGAAAGTGCTAGGGTTTTAGGTCTCTTGCGTCTCATACTTCTTCCAGATCACCGAAGACAGCGGGCACGGCATGATTTTTACCCTCCTCAAATGGTTTCCGCGCGCGAAACACTAGAAAATAAGGTCACGTGGTGCGGCTTGTGCCGGAAAGGCAGCTTTGACTTCGAGATGTGACGCGGCGTGTGGCATTGCACTGGTCTTTTGGGCAGGACTTGATACGCATCCGTGGGAACATTCGTGCGTTGGTTTCATTCCAAGGACGAGCCTGGTCGGGCTGGGCACATGCGGGACTAAATGTCCAATGATGCAGTGAGATCCAGACAAGTGCACTGATAACTAGCATTTTTGAAAAACACATTCTTGTATGGTCAGCACTCTGAAAAATATAAGCTTTTAAACACATATAGTTTGTGGACTACAGTTAGGGTTTTGCGTTTTCTGTTTTTAGTTTTTCAAAAATCATCATACTTTTCTCGGTGTTTAAAGGGATATTACAACGAAATTTCGGCACTCATTTTTTGGTCTAATGTGTTCAAAGGAGCAGCATCATATCGAACACACCAATATCTGGTTAAAAAAGTCACGAAAAGGAATTTTAAAACGAATTAAACGATTAGCAAAGAGCACCTGGTGGATGTCGCTAACGCCTCGCTTGTAATGCCCGTCTAGGAACCTTGACAGCTAGTGACGGAGGTTGTCTCGCCTCCGGCCACGACGAGAGAAGAGGGGCAGGAGGAACTCCCCTCTTCCCGAGAAGGCCTTTTGTGTGTCGCAGAAGTCGCTATTGTCCCCCTACAAGATTATAGAAGATTAACCCGTCACTCAAAATTCATACAAAAGCAGCCGCTTCGGTGGCTGGTACGACGAGGCCATCCTCTCGACGTCAACCTCGCCGTAGCTTTGCTCGTCCCGAGACGACCTACGTCACGATTGCGTTGGATGTCATGTTGTCTCCGCTGGGCCTTCTCCGAGCGCTTGCCAGAGTGGGCCGTTTATAACGAAAAATACATCCACCAGGCTCAAAATACAAACGTGCGATTGTCATGTACGGATATTGTGGATCATATTCAACCTATTTTTTAACACTACGGGAATATTTCAAATTTCGTTGTATCCCTTAAAGTTAAAATTCAAGTTTCGTTTTTTTTTGTTTTTTTTTCGCTGTATATATATGCCCACTAAAATTTACAGTCATTTTCCGGTGGATATGAAATAAACACTAATGGACACTGGATTAGATGACCTCTGTAGCTCTGATATTTGTGATCACTCAAAGAATAACGGCACAGATTCATGGAAAAAGAGATGGACACTTTCGGCAAATGTGTGCAACTGTAAAAGAAACAAGAAAAAATACAGAAGTACAGACAAGGCAGATATGAAGCCTATGTCCAAAAAACATGAAACTTCACCTTCTGTACATCAGGATTATGTAATCTTATTATAGTAAACACACATGTACTTTCCCACGTTCTCGCTGATCCACACTCTTTCTTTCCTGTTAATATGACCCTGAGCTTCGAGAATAACACTGGACACTGGCAGGCTGAAGAGGTGAAGTGCTGCCTGAGCCAAAATCAGCCAACCAACCAAATCTGACCGCCCAAAGAGACACGGTGCAACGTTTTGAAGCACAACATATTTCACATACTCACTAAACTCTGACTGCAAAGCTTCCATCAAGTCAGTCTCCCTTACAACGAGTTTGAAAACAGGCTCGTACATGGCGAAGTCATGGGACATTTCAGAGTTCATGTTCCGGTCGATGATGTGCACATTAAACCATAACGTCGTGATGGCATCCGTGTATCCCATACATTCGGACACGTTTCGAAAGACACTGAAGTTCCACTTTTTCGCCACGGCTCTGTGGTACGACTGGAAGGTCAAAGTGGCCTTTTTCGGTTAACACCGAATTTTAGCAAATGGGTTTCACATACTTTCATCGGTTTAAACCGAAAATGCCAAACCTTCAGGCTGGCCTTTCTCGGTTAAAACCGAATTTCCGAAAATGGATTTGGCATACTTTTATTGGTTTAAACCAAAAACTCCGAACCCTAAGTATAGTCCGGAAATGCGGTTAAACTGAATGACTATGTCCTTGGATTAATGGAGACTCAATAATAACCCCAATGAGCTTAGCTGGATCTTTCTAAAAAGGCATGCTTACTTTCCACATGCTAATTTTGAATAATAAAATCCTTAGTGTGCATATTCATTAAATCTCAAACGCTTTCTTTTATAATGAACAGTTAGTTCTCCTACAACCTTTAGACTTTGAATACCTTGTTTTGCATCTAATTTCATACCTAAAATTGCCATTCACAGATACCTTTGTCGGTGGGTGCCACGGCATAGCCAGTTCCTGCGGCAAGCAAGTCAGACCACCGTGCGCAAGCACCGAGGCCCGAAACTTCTCTGGTTGGGACCATCGAAATAAGTGACCGACTTTCAACGACTCACCTGGGAGGTGTGGGGCACGTGACTCTTCGGTTTGTGTCCGGAACTTCACGTGACTGTTGACTTTGGGTCCTGAACTTTTGAGTCGACGCCGAACTGGGGAGCGCCGCGTGACGTGCAGTTTATCCAAGAACACCGAAAGACAGCCAGCTCCTACATTTCATTCATGCCTAAGCTGACGGTGCGGTGGGAGCTACGTGCTCGCCGAACCAATCGGCTGCCTCCCTTTCGTCGCCTGACCCCGTTCTCTGTGCTTCATATTGGCGGGAGCAGGATCACGTGACGAAAGAGCGACGCACAACTGGTCCGAGGAGCACGTAGCTTCAGCTGCACTGTCAGCTTAGGTGTGAACGGTGTACATAAACCGCATCACCCAAGTCTCCTCGACAGCAACTGGGTAAGCCACTTTTTCGCTGTTTTCCTCGTGTTGTGTTTGCCGCGCGTTGTCAAGCCCTTTGTTTAGTGTACATGGCGAAGACTCGGGTGGTGCCAAGATAACCCTTCATATGGCAGCGAAGCAGCTAGAGTAGTGACACGACACAAAAAGACCCACATGCACAGCGTCGGAAGCACTGCAAACACGTGTTGCTTAAGTAGAAGCATCATGCATCTGCAGACGATGCTCTCGTGTGGCCACTGCATGAGGTGTGAGAACCGATAGATGTGTGTATGCATGTTTGTCGACGAGCAAGGAAATTCATACCAGCTTTTGTTCTCCAATCTTTTTCTGATGATCATGTTGGCAGTGGTGGAACTACTGCACCATTTGTGCCAAACTGGACTGCTCCAAAAGTTGTTTGTGCACAATTTGTGCCATGTCTGCACCAAGAGGGAACTATTCTCGAAAAGGAAATTGGAAGTGTCTGGCACATGGCATTGTTGGTGATGCCACTAAAAATTAAGTAACAGATCTTTTTTCCCCAGATGCCTAAGTACAAAGTTTGAAGAATAGAGTTGAGCAAATATTCTTATTTTCATATATTACACTATTTTATAGGGAGTATTCACTGGCGCGTGCTGACGGCGAGCTTCCGCAGTCCTTTTGGAGCGTGCATTTAGCACCATCAAGGTTGCCAGTCTTAGCAGGCTATTAATGTGAGCTCGTTCTGAGCATGCGCTCTAAACAGCACCCACAAATATGGCGTCCAGTGAATACCTCCTATATTCTCGTCTAAATGAACTGTGATATTCATACTTTTCAATGTGTTCAGCGCAGCGGGTTAGCCCCCTTGAGTGTGCTTCAACTCAAACACCGGTGCACTGCAGAGAAGCAATACTTGCGGAGCAGACACCGCAATCCTGCAAGTTGCTTCGCCGCAGCGGAGCCGCGCACTTAGGCGAAAAACACACCTTCAAAGTGGTCTGGTGCATGCGCCCGCCTGGTTTATAAAAAAGAAAAAAAAAAAAAAAGAAGGAGGAGGGATTGTTGTGATTGTTGATATTTACATTGCAGTAAAATCTTCAAAACTTACTGCACTATTATGTGAGGTTATATGTTAGGCAGCGATGTCCTAACACCCTGTGTTCATTATTTGTGCTTGTTTGGACATAGAACTATGTCTTTCTTTGCTCTTGGAAGGGGGCGCAAAGTTGAGAGGTCAATGTCACGAAGACTTGGTCATGGAAGTGACATAACACCGACAGCATCGGAGCGGCGCGCCACCTGCTGTTGAGAACCGCGCCGTGCACACATGCGTCCTGTCTGCTAGCTTGCTCGTTTGCTTGCTTCAACGCGACGCGCTTCTGTCTGATTGAAACGGTGATAGACGCCGCTCTAGCAGCCGTTATTCCACAATCTTCGCTCATTGCTCTGGACAGCGTCTACCGGCGGCCGAGCCAGCCGAGCTCGTATGCTCTGCAGGGGGCTGCGCATTCGCCTGTACCAGACTCCAAGCCACGGGCATTTGCTTCTTGCGCACACAACATCGCCGTGCGGCAAGAGCCTGTGGATGTTTCTTCAGCTGCGGCCGTAGATTGACGCAAATTGATGCAGCAAAGTAAATCTATGCACTGACCCATTTTTCTTTTCTTTTTCATCCAGAATCCCCTTTAATTAGGCATGGCTGGGCTCCTTTACAGGTTTAATTTTATGTAAAATGTGTGAATTACTTGCCATCACAATGTAGTTATTGGACTCTCTGAGGCCAGTCTATAAATATAGCTAATTAAATTTAACAGAACTCGTAGCTGGGCAATTAAAAGCTTGGGAACAACCTTCTTGAGTTCAGCTGAATTTTCGTTTAAGCATGGTGTAACGGTAGGACAAGGTGCAGCTACTATTCAATATTCGAGAATATTCGGCCAAAACCACTGTACACTTTGAATTTGATTCAGGCCCGAAATTCATTGTTTGCACGTACCTAACGAAGAGTTGCTGGTTTTTGTGCAGCGTTGCTCTCATCGGATGCAATGAAGAACTAGCATTATTTATTGCGCTAGCTCTGAATAGCGCTGGCTATTCATAGCTAGCGCTATTAGAAGTCAGCACTATAGGTCGTGCTAACCGATGGCAATGAATAGCGCTAGCTATTCATTGTGATCGGTTAGAGTAGCTATCTGCTCCGCTTAGCTGCTCTATGAACAGTAGCAGGTGGAATTCGAATGAGAGCAGCATGATACAAACCCTGCAAAGTAGTCAGAAACATCTTTTTATGTCAGCCACATACCAAAGACGCCATGGTACTCCTAATAGGTCAATTGAGACATCTGCAAGATTACTGCTGTATGATTGTTCAATAAATAAATAAATACCTGTAGTGGCCAGGTCCCCTGCAGGTACGGCACTTCTAATTGCCTTCCAACACTCCGTCAACTGCAGCTTTTTTCCACAAGCTAACTTCAAAGAAACTCTAACATTTTACGACATGAAAGCTCAAAATAGTCTGCTCCAAAAGTGGGAATCTCTGCTCCGAAACCCATTTTCCCTCGCTGCAGGAACTACTCCAAATCGCCTCATCTCAGTTCCACCACTGTGTTGATTCTGGCGTTACCCCTGGCAATGTACCAGCACTTGATCCTCACTCTCTGAAATTATGCAGACATTGTTACTTTTTGTCACAAGAGAGGGTAAAACCGTTGAATGTTGATATACGAAACTGTGAGTTCACCCCTTAGAACGCACGTGTCTGTGGCTGGAGCTTCGCTTACGGTCAACATACTCCCAATGACCCATTAGTCTTTGTTTCATGAAGTCTCCTGCTCAATTGCTGAAGAGCATGGTTCCTCCGAATAATAAGTCTTTTCATGCAGTGAAGATAATTTTAGAACTGGAAAGTGGTCACATTATCGAGGTTACCAAGCGTTTTAGCATCGTCAGTTAGGTAATGTCTTTAACATCGTACCAAGGCTGTTTATTGTCGTAGAGAAAGCCGAATTGTCACACAAATTGCGTCAGGCGAGTTCTAGCACAGCTGCATAGCTGACTCTGCGCACGTGTCCTCACACAGACTAGAAGACAAATCGATATACAGAGAAAATACTAGAAGTATTTCTTCTCGGGTCTACTGGAAAGGACGACAAGGCCTGTGTATAGCAAAAACTTTCAAAGTCTGGTGACTCTCCAACGGTCAGTCTCATGTAGTCCACGTGGGTGATGAGCAAGTTTGCTCGGGATAAAGCCCATGACTGCCTTCAAACACGACGAGACGTGCTTCACGGCAGATGGCATAATCCTGTACCCAAGATGGCCTCTCATTCACAAGATTATCAACTTCCTGGTCACTCCCAAACAAACCAAATGCATGTACTCAAAAGAAAACTGTACCACCATGTCTACAGGGACTTACATCAAGGATCTGTCTGACAAGATTGCAGGGAATGCTCTTTTTCGTTAGGAAATGAAAGTGTGAGTGTAGCAGTTATGTCAAGGACCCTCAGGACCATCGGGGCAAAATATAATTCGACTACACATCAGCAAGAAATGTTAGTGAGGGCGTGGAAGAACTTTGCTGATGTAGGCATTGAGTTCCAACTTATGGCCTATTATATTCTAAAGGTATTGTTGATAGGGATCCTGCTTAGAGTTAAATGTTATCTTATGATTATGAGTTTGTGTGCATTTAAACTGACTCTGATTCAACTGAAGTCTAAATATTGTTTATGCGATGTTAACATTTTGCCCGACCTGTTAGCACGGTCAATTTTTGCGAGCAGTAGGTGATAAGCAATAGTGACGACATTAATGTTAAAGCAAATTGATGAATGGATGTAAGTGTCCTTCGACGCTATTTCAATGTAAAAAAACGTTGGTAAGGGTGATTTCAAATAGGATTGAACAAAAAGTGAGGTGCTGAAATTTCTAATTTATTTGATTTTTTTTATACGTGGTTGCCCAACTTCTGGGGTAAACAAATCTACAATTAGTCTTGTAAAAAAATGCTTCAATTAAAAAAAAAAAAGATAGATTATGAAGAGGTGGTCTGACACCTTTACGCATACAGTTGTTCGGGCCAACTTTCATGACAGGTACCTTATAGAATATTTCTACCAACCATTCAAGAATTTGTAGGCACACAGTACGGGTCTACGCAAGTTTGTCGAAATATTCTGGTTTTATTTATAAATAAACTTTTTTTGTAAAAAAATTTCAAACTTGATTCATGGGACGCTTTTTTTGCAAATTTTGCAGGCCTGTATCATAATAGAACAGAAATCGCAATTTGTATATTTTTACCAAATATTCTACTTAAAAAGATTACTCAAATGATATAAAGTTCAACTATGTGTTTATAGTTGTTAAAATTACTTGGTGCAAACTTGAAAAAACAACAAAGGAACACGAAACAAAAGTTTGGGCACCTCTTTAATTATTTTTAAACTCCGCCCAGTAATCTTTTGTAAGTGGGTATCCATTACCATCGAAAACATGTTGAATCAAGTCGTTAGTGTAGTGAATACAGCCATAAGGGCACTGTGGTTGTTTTCGAAATTGAGAGTTTGGTCTAGACCTTGATTGCTGTGGTGATGCAGGCTGGTCTGGCAGGCGGGGAACTCGGGCAGACGGGACAGGCTGCCAAGAGGGAGGAGGTTCTCCTCAATGTTGCTTCGTTAGTGTTCGATGACAAGAAACTTGACGTTGCTATGATTTATGTCTTGCTCATTAAGCAGTGGCCCTGTGTACTTCACATCAGTGATCCACGCCCTCTGGGCTATGGTTGATTCGTTACGGCATGTTGCCTGTCATAGTTGGTCGCTTGGCGTTTTCCAGCCTTCTGCTCAAAGTCTTCGATTTTATCAGCATCTGGTACAGAAGGCCTCAACAGCTCTGCTGATATTGGTACATATGTACACAGTCTCCGGCTGAAAAACGGTTTGGCAAGGCTGAAGCCGTTCTCCAAAGGTGTCGCTCGGTACGCTAGCAGTGTTTTGTAGGGATCAGATGACCTTCTGACTCCACATCAGAAGGTTGCGTGTTTGAATCACGTCCGGGTCACCAGATGTGAGATACTGTGTCCAGGTGACAAACAAATCCCGACATTAAAAAAGAATGTTCAGTTTATTGCCTTGGCAGCGGCGGTTGACCAACGTTCCGGTGCATTGCGTACCTGGGTAGCAAGTCTTCTTCTTCGAGCTGTGCAGTGTAGCGCGCGGCCGTGCTTCGCCGAAACAGACGACGACGAGATGAGGGCTGCGCCGAAATGTTGGGGATAGTGCGTCGCCACAACTTCTTGAGTTTAGTCTTTGCAATCTTGCGGCTTTCGCACAGCCCTTGCTCTGTACATACTTTGGGCTTGAGGTGACGTGCTTCGAAACCCGAGTCTCTTGCAAAGCACAGAAATTCAAAGCGTAACTGTGGTTCATTGTTTGTCACAACTGTTTTTGGAATCGTTCGTCTTGTGACGATTGACTTCGACTTGAGGATGACGGTTTCTGGCCTTTGATTTTTGAGTAATGCTATCTCAGTGTAGCTGAAGTAGGAGTCCATCTCAACAAGGTAGCACTTCCCATTTGCATGAAAAAGGTCCATGACTAATCTTTGCCACGTTCGGTCAGGGAAAGGAGTTGGCGTGAGTGATTGTCTCTGGGATTGCCTCTGCTTTAAGCAACTGACACATTTCTCTACTGTGTCAGCGACCTCTTTTGATCGATTACACTCTAAAAAACATCAGTCAAAATGACGGGAAATATCCCGGCAGCTCTATTTCCAAGCATCCTACTGTCAAAGTGACTGCAGGCCATCACTTTCAAATGACGGTTTCTTATCATTTTGACGTCTTACTTGTCAACCTGAAATACAATTTTGTTGTCAAAGTGATGGCAGGCCATCACTTTCAAATGACGGTTTCTTATCATTTTGACGTCTTACTTGTCAACCTGAAATACAATTTTGTTGTCAAAGTGATGGCAGGCCATCACTTTCAAATGACGGTTTCTTATCATTTTGACGTCTTACTTGTCACCCTGAAATACAATTTAGTTGGCAAAGTGATGGCAGGCCGTCATTTTCAATTAACGGTTTGTTATCATTTTGACGTCTTACTTGTCACCCTGAAATACAATTTAGTTGGCAAAGTGATGGCAGGCCGTCATTTTCAAATGACGGTTTCTTATCATATTTACGTCTTGCTTGTCAACCTGAAATACAATTTTGTTGACAAAGTGATGGCAGGCCGTCATTTTCAAATGGCAGTTTCTTATCATTTTGACGTCTTACTTGTCAACCTGAAATACAATTTAGTTGTCAATGTGATGGCAGGCCATCATTTTCAAATGACGGTGTTTGTCATTTTCAGAGCTTATTGTCAACCTGAAATACAATTGAGTCATCAATTTGACGGCCTGACGTATTTTCACTGTACGAACCGGTGTCAGTTAGGGCATTTTCTTGCAAATCTGAAATACAATTCGATCGTCTCTTGTGTCAGTTGTTTTCCTCTATTTTGTTCCTTGATATAAGGTTTCCAGAATGATGGAATGTCCACCAGTTCGGTAGTATCTTCTCCATTATCACCGTCAAGGTTGGATTACGAAGAATCTTATAAAAGATTTACAAAAATTGGGAACTGCGCTTACATATTTATTACTCATGAATGCCATATAAAATGCACAATTGCAAAACTATGCACTGAACTTGCGGCTTGTGTTGCCATCGTAGATGTCGGCTGCCATGGACCTGAAAAAGGAAACATAATGTATACCCAGATAAGATACATGGATGATACATTTTGAATTCGTGCAACATTGCACAATACAGCAGTAGAAAAAAGGGCGACGAAAATAATCCCTGGAGAAGGGGAACAAGAGGGACAAAGGACGAACACATATCTCCAAACACAGCTAGGTGACTGGCGCACAACCGAAAAGGTCTGCCTGGTCCGGGTATCGAACCTGGGACCTCTCCATTTGTGTTCGTCCTTTGTCCCTCTTGTTCCCCTTCTCCATATTTTCGTCATACTTGTCCAGCTCGCTTGCACCTTTCCACTTCATTGCATTATAAAGAAAAAAGGGAATTATGCAGAAAATAGAACTAAACAATTAAGGTTAAAAACAAAATTACCTTCACCTCCAAATCCAAACAAACATGACAATAGGCAATTTGTTTGCAATTACTATATAATTGCCTCTGAAAGATGAAGGTAACAGACCTTTCCAACCTCTATTTATCAATTCTGTTTCACTGTGATCTTTATGCACTACATATTGAATTTTAACTTGCGCGTTGCCAGCTATTCGGGAGGCAGGGGCCTTGTTAATCTAGATTTTGCCCAGTCCCCAGCAGCCAAATGGCAGTAAATGAATAAAATTTAATCAAACTCGGTGGTCTAGTGCCTCAGGATCACTTGCAAATGTTTTTTTCTGGCTTTCCAAAGTGCCATCGTTCAAACTAAAAGCTGAAACCCAAAGAAAAGTCCCTGATGCGTAGTGGCAGTGCCTAGCGTAGCATAGCACACCCACAACCATATAAGCTGTATTCCAAAATACGCTCAGTCTTACTGCAGAGTAGATGCTCAGCACCTTGGTGTGTGAAGAGCAGCTCTAGCTGAGTTGTCACTTAAGGCGGGACTAGGGTACTTAAATATGTTTTTTTATTTATCGAGATACCTTGCTGAAAGTTGGCATGCATATGTATCACTGGATGGTGATTTCAAATCTGCAGTTGAATTTCAGATATCTCTTTTAGAACAAAAGATATGCAAAATATAAAATTCCAATAAGGTAATTTTTTACGGGTCATTATGGTAATTTCACATCAAAAAATTTATATTTTAACAATATGCAGTGGTTTCCAAGGGTTCACCATATATTCTAAAGCTAATTGAATGTTTATAAAGCCATTTTGTCTACCAGAAATAAATCATGGAATTTCAAAGCAAAAACTTGACACTAGATAATCCACGTTTCAGCTAATTACTTTTGATCTATCGATTCTAGACGAAAAAGAAAAGCTTTAGGATACACCTCAGTTGTTACTGAAAACAATGATACCAAGCTTACTGAAATCCGCCCATGCAAACATTATGAAAACTTCCGTAAGGCAACGACTCTAGAAAAAAAGACAAAGCTGAGAAAATAGCACTTGAAGTTTCTCCGATGTTGGCACTTTTATATATCAAGTCTAGAGAAAAAAGAAAAGCTTTAGGGTGCAGTTCAGTTGCTGCTGAAAACAACAAGACCAAATTTATTGCAATCGGCTTATGGAAACATAATCAAAACCTCCGTAGAAAAATGGCACCTGGCAAAAAAAAAAACAAAAAAACATGAAACCACGAAATCAGTTCAGTAGTATCCGATGTGCGCACACGGTCATAGCAGTCCTGGGCTGTAGTCCTGGGTCCTGGCAGGCTTGTGTCTCTTGGCCATCCTCTTCTTCACCTTTTCACTCTCAGAGTGAGCCTTGTTGGCCTTGCGAAGCCTCCACCTGTCCTTTTCAAGACTCCTGCGAATCAGGCAGCTACCTGTGCTGTAGCCAAGCTGTGCTGCTACAGCCTTGCTCGTCTTGGCCATTCCCTGGTTGAAGCGTGACACGGCTTCAGCGACAGCCCTCTCCACTGACAGCAGAGAGTCATGTGTGTTCTTAGAGTTCTGGCCCCAGATCACAGAGTGTAGGCACTCTATGGCGTTCTGCGTCATGGCATCACTGCAGCGCTTCAGGAGTGCCCGGTCACCCAGCCTCTCAAAGACTGGCTCCAGCGCAGTGCGAACAAAGCCTGGCAGTGGGTTCTTGTGTGGTGGTGGCTCCTCGTGGTTGGCCAGTCCCCGTTGTAGGAGCACCAGGAAATGTCCCCCTCGGGACAGTGGCTGTGGTACGGGGCTTCATCTGTCGACGTCATGTGCAATAAAGTTGCTTGCATTGCCCTTTCCATCCCTGGCACATCATGCTTGTGGCTTCCCAAGGCGTACCCATAGCAGTTTGTTATTTTTTTTATCTTGTCCTGGGTCAGCTTTCCCTTTCCTCCGAGCGACTCTCCCTGTGCCTTCTTCTTCTCCACCAGGGTACGAAGAGCTGCTCCCATCCGCTTGTGTACATGGTTCAGGCAGTCTTTTTTCTCAATGTCCAGGTATCCATAGACACTGTCTTGAGTCAGGGCATGGAAGGTGCGGCTGTCGCCGTCGGAAAGGATGGTGGTGTAGCGCAGTCCGTTCTTCGCCAGGGACCGCCTGAACAGAATGAGAGCTGCCTCGGTTTCCATACGTCCTGCGTTGCAGTCAATGTTCTTCATGCACTTGTGGTTGATCACCCAGTCCCCATAGCTGTCGTCATCTGGGTCGGGTGCACCCTGGCAGCCACGGCTGTACCTTGAGAGGACAACGTGGTCCAGCACGAGGCCAGTGTACAGCTCAAGGATGCACCCCACTGTGATGTTGGAGTTGTGTCCGCGCGTCTTCCATGTGCCGTCAAAAATTATATCTATGTTTCCGGGAGGATTGAGGAAGCTCTCGTAGACGCCCTTCACCACCTCAACACTTGCTGCTTCTGTGGCTGTTGCTGCTGCCTGGCAAGCCTACACCATGGTGTCCATGTGTCCCCTGAACGTCTTATGATGAAGCCCTCGGTGGAAGAGGTTCAAGGTTGCACAGAAGTCTGCAAGTGCAGTCGCCCCCCTTCCTATGCTCTGTATTCCCTTCATCGCCCTCAAGTTGATCTCGAAGGGCGTAATCTTGGCTTCCCCGGCGACTCGTGGAATCGACTCTCAGCGAAATCGCAGCTCGAACACGTAAGGGCCAACTTCACTGCCAGGCCATATTGCCTCTCTTCGCACTTCGAAAGTCCTACGGTAGCCGTTCCGCACTTGCCGCATGCCGTGGACGCAAAGAGTTCTTGTAGCACTGTCATGTCCACGATGACGTACTCCGTGCCGCTGTCGGTGTCGTCATTCTCCATGCAGACGTCGAGGAGCTCAAACTTCCGTGAAGTCGCCGACTGATCTGCCAACGAAGCGTTTCTGTCGTTCGCACATTGTTCGCGCTCCATGCACTCCTCCTTCGTGTAGAACACAGTGTCAATTCGATCCCTAGACGAACTTAGTCCAGCCACGTCCACGAGCGGAAAAGCGGCTTGAGGCATCGGCGAAGCTGTCGAACACGAACTCGGTCCAGTCGCGTCCACCAACGGTAAAGCGGCTTGTGGCATCGGCGAAGTCGAAGGTGTCGTTTTTCTCGATGCCGAGGTCTTCTTGTTCCAGGCACGTCTCCTCTTTGTGTTTAGTTTTTGCGTGCTGGCCTTCAAACGGGCGTCCCCAGCCATCAGAACTCGAAGCGAACTCGAAGCGCGCAGGCAGAACGAAACAAAGAACTACGTTGCAGGAGGGCAAATATATACAAAAAGGGAAAGCTAAACAAAGTGGAGGTATCAAAATATTTACATGAACGATGCGAAGAAGACAGGGAACATAAAAAAACACTAGGAAGCACAAGAAAAACACTGAAAATATTGATATAGAAAGTGGAGAAATGCGAAGGCAGCGTGCGTCTCGAACGGCGGAGTGAGCGAAAGCAGACGACGCGGGAGCTTGCGGAGCGACCGGGACGATGCGCCGAGGAAGGCAGGAGAGGAGGCGCGCGTTTCGGCCAATGAGAGAGCTGCGCCTCGGAGAAGCGCGCGCTTTGCCCAATCAGCGTCTTTCCTAGCGCTGGTGACGGCCTTTTGTGCGGCATCGATGACGTCGTGGCCTTGAGGGGTACACTGCCTTGGAGCGCGGGAAAAATAAGCGCGGGAAACCAGCTTTCGAACAAGACCAAGATGGCTCCGATCGGATGAGCCGTTGCGGAGCTCCGACGGCTTGAAGTCAGGTCTGTCAACGCTTACAAATTGTCATTAGTTTCATATTTAGAGATCAAATTGAGCATTTATATTTTGTGAGGACATACTCTGGACTATGTAGACCTCAAAATCGTAAACTTTGAAAAAAAAGAATTTTTCGCGATTTTTTGATATTTTAAGACCCGCGTCCCCCCTTAATAACCCGCCGGATTAACCTGGACTTACTCTCGAGTAACTCGCACTGACAAACGCGTGCTGGTTATGGTGATGGGGCGACAAAAGAAAAGGAAGAAAACCTGAAGCCTTGCTGTGGTAACTTTTCAGGAGATTTTAGGTTGCGTTCGTACAATTGGGAGATGTGGTCCAAATTCGGGAGGTTCCGAGACAATTCGGGAGAGTTGGCAGGCACGTTAAAACTATGCTTGACGACCCCGAAATCATTGCCACAGTATTGTTTTATAAATATCAATGAAAGGTCTTAAAATACTGGATAGATTAATTTTACTCGCAGCTATTACCTACCACAGTATGATATGCCGCAAAGCAGTGACCGTAACCAATTGAAGGTGCAACTCGCCAGTGTTAGAGAGTTTGTAGAAGGTTCAGCAATTTTGGTGCAATGCTGCTCGTTTGCCCTTTGCCTCGCCCTTTCAAAGGGTTTATCTGCCTGAAATACCTGGAAAGAAATGAGAATAATTACAATAAATCATAACTTTGGCTATCATTTATTCTAGGTTAAGATTTGTAAGTCTGCGAATATGTGAACTGCGATGACTTCTGTGAGATGCAGTATGTGTATGGGGTGAAGAGTGAGTACAAATAGGGTCCTTTGTGATATCCTGGTGGGACCCAATTCCATATTATTTGCGAGCGCAACTACTAGTCGGATCTGTGTGCTACTGCATACAGTTCAAGGGCGACAGTGACTATACAGGCTGTTCCAGTTATCTGGAAGCAAGCTTTAAGGGGAGACACCCCCTGGGAGGGTCAACTTTTGAACCCTTGGCTTAAAATTAATGAAATTTACTGGGTAGGCTGGTGGTCACGCTAGAGGGTGCATAACAAAATTTTAGGTCTGTCGGTTGAGTGGGAAGGAAATTAGGGCAGCTTCTATCAGCAACACCCCTACACTGTTTAGTTAATCTATCGTCAGAAAACTATCACAATATTAAAGATTTTTATTCGCTAGATATGTAGCAGAATGCCTTGGAGGTGCACCTATGGAAAGGCTTTTGTAAAAAGTAATTGATTTCTATCAATTTTCTCTTCTGCGAAATTGGTCAACTTTTTGGTCTTCTGTGTCTCCGACAAAATGTCAACATTTTTTTATAAAAGACATCCGTAAAGTGACAAACAAACTCCATAGGCGCATTCCTTATTAAATTTCAGTCAGGAAAAGTGAAGAACGAGCCTTGCCTGTATTTCCATTCTCAAACGATAGATTGACTAAAATGGAATTTATACAAAAAAGTGGAACGGAGAAAAATGTGTTCAAAGTGCTCCATACTCTACCTTTCCTTTAGCTTTGGTTGACAGAAAATAATTTATAAAAAAATTAACTATGCAGTGTAAACTAGTGAAAATTTCTTATACTCTCTGGATGTAGATGGATGTAAATATGTAATTTTTCAAAATCAATGTTTTTTGCAGAATCTTTTTTTTTTGGGTAGTGTCCCCCCTTAAAATAAAACCGAGTGCTCTAGACAAATGAAACCCAATGTGTTCTGTTAGCAGGCATCTTGACAAAAATACAGTATCACTTTTATTGAGCTACTTAATTAATAAACGTAATTACCTTTCTTCAATATAGAAAAACTGGGAAAAGTGTTAATTGGAAAACTGTAGAGGGAATTGAGAAACAGCCGATTAGGTTGTCCTCAACATGGCACGCCTCGGATGCTTCTTTTTTCCAGCCTTCAAAAAACATCCAGGAAACACAAAGATAGCACGTGACAATGCGCTGGCGGAAGAAAGAAGCAGACAAAGAGTATTGTGTTGTGAATACCTCTGTTCCTGAAGCCTCTCTACAAATTTCCAAGGCATAGCCTCGCTCTTCAAAACTTAAAAAGTTAGCTAGCGTTAATTAATTGTAAGCTAGGATAAAAAAAATACTGTCTCTTTGTCGAGATGCTTGCTTATAACATACAGTTGGTTTCATTTCCCGAGAGCGTTTTTTTTAAAGCTTGGTTTGAGACGAGACAACCCTGTATATCTTTTCCAGTAATGGATAATCAAATATTTAGCTGAATGAACCATACTGATCAAATAAAATAAGGCAGAGAAGCAAATGAATATTGGTTAGTACACCCGACGCAATATTGTGCGACCCACCCAATTTTGCATTCATTTATTTGAATCTCAGTTCTTTTTAATTTCATTTGATGAGTACAGATAATTCATCTGCATATTTGAATTATTAACTCTCTAAAGACCCGAAACAATGAAGAAAACTTCTCATGTCTACCAGTGGTAAGGTATTTAGGTTAAAAAAAACATTAAACTTGCCCCAGGATGGGGCAGAGTCAAAAAAAGCCCAAGGAATTACTTAGTTAAAACATTGTCTACATATGATCGTGAGTGATAACAACAAAAACTACAGGTCCCCACATTAGTGTAGTGGTAATTTCAAGCTGCAACTCGTAGGACAAAACATTAAGCTGTGAAAGCAGCACCCAATGATTATGCTCACATGTCATTGATGCGACACATAAACAAACATACATTATGATTGGTTAGTTTGCGCACCACCACGCAAGTTATCAGCTTATTCGCTAACCGTGTGTTCCTCCTGTACCATACCTTTTTAGGAAAAAAAAGGTGATCATTGACTGGTTGGTTAGATATACTTTGACGATTGAACTGTAGCATTCCCAATACCGCCTAGAACACAAGGCCTGCAGTTTCCTCCTCTAACCATTACCACCAGAGATTCCCGCAGCGCCACCTACCTTGCGTCAAGTTGCCGCGAGCATGTCCAAAACACAGTCTGTGTACTAAGACCAAGTACGAACAACGCTTGCCAACATTAAAATGGCGACGCTCTCAGTGTTGTCAGACCACAAAGCAATTTCGCATAAGGCCTATTGCGAACACAGTGATGTGATTGCTGCGCCAAACTGCGCCAAGGGGCTAACCCTGCTACATCCTGCTACATTGTGCCAAAATATGGGTAATCTGCGCCAAAGAACCAATTTTGGTCACCTTTCAAAAGTGAAACTAAACTGAATACCTTAATCATACCTGCCAACTCTCCCGAATTTTCCGGGAGCCTCCCGAATTTTGCTCACATCTCCCGATTGTACGGACGCGACCTCAGATCTCCCGAAAAATGTCCGCCGTAATTTTTTTTTTTTTATGATGCCTTATTGCTATAATTATCACGCATGTGTGATTGCGAGTTACTCGAGAGTAGGTTTAAGTTACTCCGGCGGGTTACCATGGTGACAACTCGGAGCAGTAGCGTAAAACGAGGGTAGATTTTCAATCGCCAAGGTACGAAACCTCTACTCCTGAAGTTAGAGCACATTTTGGAACACGGCTTATACGACCATGGGTGCGCTAGGCTTCAGTTGGCTTTGTCAGGTGGTCGAGTGAGGTGCGGAACGCCGAACTACTCTTCATGTTTCCCCGAGTTTAGTTGGAGCCACTGATCTGTTGGAACGATCGATGGCACTTTCAAAATCCAAGAAGAGGTACTTGCAAGTATTTCTAAGATCATACGCGACTGAGTTTCCGTGCTTTATCGCTTCGCGGAAAGCTGACAAGTATGAATTCTGTACCATGTGCGCCTGTTACTGGCCAAAAACAAAGCGAGGCTTGCAGCAGCCTTGCAGAAAGTTTCGAAAAGCAAAAAGAAAAGCACCTGCTAGTCGTAATGCACCTTTGTCTTGTGTACAATATCGCATTGCACTACAGTAGTTACGTGTTTCGTCAGTCGGAGGCTGCTTCCATTTACTATATTATATAACTAGTCATCCTAAAGCTGTGATATTTACTACTAAGCTGACCATTGTAAAAAAAATATAATATGTGCAGTTTGGTTCTTATTTATTTATAGCGGGTACAATTTAACTGAATCATTGCAAAATATGTCCTGTCATAGGCATTTCAGTTACATGTTGAAAGACTCCCAGGTGGTCTAGCTTGACCATAATTTGTTTATTGCGGCGTGCAAAGTGCCCTTCGTTTGTCCAGCGCTTAAAACAATTATTTAATTTTTCTAAGAATATCTGCTCCAAAAGCCACTTTTGCTGCTCCGAAACACTGTTCTGGCTGCTCCGAAAGGTGCTCCAAAATGGTTTAGGCCAATCACATCACTGCAATCAACACTGAGTGCTTTGGCAGCTGGTCTCGCCACCCGTTCAGCAACCTGCAGGGATCGTTTTAGTGGCAGCTCCAACGCCTTAAAACATGTCTGAATATTTGCTGTTTCGATTCTTTCTAGATGTGTCCCCTTGCATTCTGAAACAGTTAGTGTACTGCGAACGCCGATAGTGCAGCGGACGCCACCTTTTGGTAACACTGTTTCAAGACCAACACCCAACCTCATTCTGCAAAGAAGATAATTTGCTTAGCGAGTTCCTCTCCTAAACTGTGAGGGGAGCCGTGTTGTAGAAAAGTGTGGAGGATATACGAGAAGGAAAGCATGAAGTGTAAATCAGTCTTTAACTCCGGCTTCATCAGTTTGTGCAGCCATGTAACTCCGGTCGATCGCGATTGAGTCGGCTGTAGTTTAATATGCATTTAGCTTCATTTTGGCACAAGTTGCTGAGCATGCAGTTTATAAAATTATGAACCACGATACATGCTTGATGCAGATTAATAACATACCAGATGAAAGGAAGCCACTTGAGTGTAGTCCTTGCCGAAGAAGGCGCACAACAGTTCCAGGGCGAAGTAGTGTCTCAGCACAGGCTGTCCTTCCTCGTCGACAGCAGATGTCACCCTCTGAAGCAAAGCACACGTCGCATTCTTCGACAATTTTAGCCTGTGGTCTACGACCTTTGACCCTTTCTGTGTCAATTCCTGTACGAGGATCTGCCGAAAAGAAAATCCCGCAAGGGTGTCGAGGTGATTGAAAAAATGTGTCTCCTCAAGCGGACTCGGCCATAGTTCTCGCAAGTTCTGCACAATCAACTTCCGTTCGTTGCTATCCTTTCGTTGCAGAGGATACGTCCCTGCCATGAGATTCGGAAGGTCAGTCTTAGAAGATGGGCTGCTCTCCAACAGCAGGCTCCTTTCCTGAACCAGACTCTCCCGCGTTTCTGGATCGCAGTCAGGCTGCCATGCAACACAGCCATACGAGTCCATTGGACCCTTGAACCTTTTTGTTTGAAGGCTATCTCCCTCCTTCAACAAATCATTGGTTGTTCGCTTGGCATTCGGGTTAGGCCGCCTCTTGTTCTCCAGGTAGCTGGCCAACTGCCGGGAAAATGATGCGGCGCCATCACCAATAACAACCCCAGCTGATGTCAGGTCTGCGAACGACTGAGGGTACTTTAAGGGGGTTACCAGCTGTGCAACATGTTTTACAGCTGCCATCCCCGGCGATTGGTCATGCTTTGCCGTTGACGTCCCCAGCATCTTCACTAGCTTGCGCCTACTCTGTTAGCTGGGCCTTCTTTTCTCTTCACAGTCTTTAAGAAAATCACGTGGCAACTCAGCCAAAGTGATTTTGAAGTCCTGCACCCATCTGTTTGATGTGCTTGTTGTTGCTGGAGTGACCCGTGTTTCAATCAATGCTTATTCCCCTGCCTGCAGAGCACTTGCAACAACGCCGCTAGGGGGCTCGTCAATTGCGTTGGCCTTCAGTCCTTTTAAAGGGTAACTGCAAAGAAAAAAAAAAGTTTTTTTTTTAAATAGCCTAACTGGGACAAGCATGTCAAAAAACAATTTTTCCGCGAGAAAAAACATTTTTTACAGCAATATTTATTGCGTGAGACTCATTTTAGTTTGCGGCTATTTCGTCCGTTTTAAATCGCGCGCCACGAAGTTGTGATTATGTGACGTCAATCCCAAAAGGTTTTCATTGGCTAAGAGTTTGATTGACAGCTTAGATCTTGGTTGTTAAACCTTTGTTATATGTTGCAATTTCCTTTTGAGCGGCATATTTTTACGTTTAAAGAATAACCCATGTGATGAGAGTTATTATTCTTTACAAAAGGTTTACAAGACGGCCACTTCCGTTTGGATTCATACAAACAAAAGCTTCGCCATTCTTTCATGGCCGCCGAACTCACTGCGTCGCCTGTCTCGCCTACCTCGACTAATCGTTTCGCCGAAGTGATCAGTGTTTCGTCGTTTCGTGCTGACCCAGGTGCTTGAGGGAGACTTCTTGAAGTGAAGTAGTGTGTGTTTAGCAGCTGTCGCAGGTGTTAGTGATAGGAAGCGACGCGGGGTTTTGGCTTTCATAGCGCGGCTTTTTCGTTTTCCTCTTTGCTTCGGAAATTAAAAACAGCGCGGAAAGACGAGGACCAGACAAAGAAGTGACACGGACGTAGTGCTGACTTACAACTGAGTTTATTGAACGCAAACTCGCAATATTTATTTGCGGTGTCACGAACAAAAGAACATAAAAAATTCAGCCCATGTGATGTCTCACCAATAAAAATAAAACAATGATAAAAACATTGAAAAAATAATAATGAAAAGCGCCATGACACAGCCGTACAGAGTATGTGCTACAAATCTTGCAAGTCACGGAACCAGAAAATTCATCTCTTTGCCTGATAGGGCCACAGAAGGACTGCTTACACATGCTGCACCCAACCTCGCTATCTCAACAGCCTCTAGAATTTCCCGAGTAAGCTGGTCCCTATGACGCTTAACAACCTCACACCGTTGGAAGTCGGGAAGGCAACCACAGTCGCGGCAATGAATGCCCAGAAAGGAGTGCGCCGAACATTTGTGGCTGAAAGGAAAAGTCGCTGGGGAATCAACAGTCCTTGGAGTGGTTTACTTATGGACAGGGACAGGTGCTAAAGAGGAAAACAGAAAAATGATTGATTGCATATCAAGAGACATTAGTGAACTAGGGGAAGGCTCCGAAATAATTATTATGGGAGACATGAATGCCCATATTGAGGGTCTGGATGGGTATACGGACTCAACTGGAAGCATATTACTAGAACTGGTGGAAAAACATGACTTAGTTTTATGTAATACCAGTCAGAAGTGTGACGGGCACATAACTTGGGAAACTGGCAATCTGCATTCAACTATAGATTACGTACTCATGTCACACAAAATATATGGTAAGTTACAAGTAATGAAAATAGATGAAGAAGGTTTCAAAAGTCTTGGTAGTGATCACAAACGTATTAAGCTGAATTTTGCCAGAGAAGTAAATCCTGAAACTAGACAACATAATTCAAAGCAAACTTTCTGCAGCGACAATGAGTTGGAAATAGTTGTTGAAAGAATAGAGGCAGCAGTTTCAGGGCACCGGCATACAGATTGGACCTATGAGAGCCTAACTAGGCTTTTTGCTCTAGAACTAGACAAAGTTAAGAGTAAACGAAAGGGGAAGCAAGGACATAGACCAAAAAGCTGGTGGGACAAAGAAGTGAAGCAAGCGATACAAAAACGTCAGGAAGCCTCTAGAGAACACAGGTATTCCAAGCGTAGTGGGGAGTCCGAAACGGAAGTAAAAAGAAAATGGGACAATTTTATAACATGTCGCCGAGAGGCATCCAGTTTGATCAATGCGAAAATTCAGAGAAAGGGTGAGGAATGGATGAGTAATGTAAGTAAGAAAGATAGAAATGCTGCCAAGAAGTTTTGGGAGCACTTGAACTCGCTCGGTGAAACGACGCAAGGTAGACAGAGGTTCATACTCTCGCATCAGGGAGATCAATTAGAGGGAGATGATGCGATACAATATATAGGAGCAGTGATGGAGGAGAAATTTCGGGAACGGTTACATGTGGAAGATAGGAGAACCGAAGGAAGTAGTAGTCCAGTTTGTGACATCGCGGATTTTGGACAAAGAGAATGGGAAAAGGCGGAACGAAGAGTCCCTAGTGGCACGTCGACAGGCACAGATGGTATCCCTATCAAGCTGGTGAAGAATTTGGGTCCTAAATCTAAGGCAAAACTAAGGGAGGTAGTGAGTACCATGATAACAAAAGGAAATATTCCAGATGAATGGAGGCTTAGTAGGATGAGTATGATATATAAGGGAAAGGGAGATAAGTCTGATATTAGGAATTATCGTCCTATAACCGTGACACCGGTTATTTACAGGTTGGTAATGCAGATTATAAAGAACAGACTGGAGGAATGGGTAGATTGCGAGGGCATACTGGGCGAATTACAGAACGGGTTTCGAAAACAAAGAAGGTTGGAGGACAATTTATTTTCTCTAACACAGTGTATAGAAATAGCGCAAAAAGAAAACAGACAGCTCTGGCTGGCATTTCTGGATATCAAGGGTGCCTATGACAATGTGAACCAAAGAAACCTGTGGGACTTAATGGAGAACTTAAACCTAGATGCAGGACTAACAGCACTATTAAGGAACATTTACAAAGATAACGAGGTGATTATAACATGGGAAGGAAAGGCGACAGGGAAAATAGAGATAAGACGAGGCCTTAGGCAGGGGTGCCCGTTATCGCCTTTGCTGTTTATGTTGTATCTGAGAGGATTGGAGGATAGACTAGAGAAGAGTGGGCTTGGGTTGAACTTTTCTTACAGTAAGCTAGGCCAAAAAATTCAGCAATCCTTACCGGGATTGATGTATGCGGATGATATTGTACTAATGACTAACAACAGGACAGAGTTGCAGGAATTAATGAGCATCTGTGGTAGGGAAGGAGAGGAATTAGGTTTAGAATTCAGTAGCGAAAAATCGGCAGTCATGATTTTTAACGAGGATGAAGTTGAGAGGCTGAAGATACAGAATATTACAGTTGAGAGAGCTAGTAAATACAAGTATCTAGGAGTATGGATATGTGATGGTGCAGAATATCTCAGAGACCATGAAAAGTATATAATAGGTAAGGGCAACAGAAATGCAGCTGTAATGAAAAATAGAGCACTTTGGAATTACAACAGGTATGAGGTGGTGAAAGAGATTTGGAAAGGGGTCATGGTGCCTGGCTTGACTTTTGGAAACGCAGTTCTATGCATGAAATCCGAAGTGCATGCGAGACTAGAAATAAAACAGCGCGGAGTAGGTAGACTGGCTTTGGGGGCACATTGCAAAACGCCAAACCAGGGAGTACAAGGAGACAAGGGATGGGCATCATTTGAGAGCAGGGAAGCGGTGAGCAAGGTAGAATTTGAGGATAGGTTGAGGCAAATGGACGGGGAGCAATGGGCACGAAAGGTTTTAGCTATTTATACATGAGGAGTGTAGACACAAAGTGGAGACAGCGCACTAGGAAATTAAGAGGAAAGTTTTTGGGCTATAGCGAAGATACCGAAGAGCAAGTCTCAGTTAAGAAGAAAGTTAAGGCCACAGAAAGAGATTGGTGGCTAGAGGGAATGCAGACAAAGACGGCTCTGGAAAGCTATAGATTAAACAAAAGAGTTATTGCCAAAGAAAGCATTTATGACAATTCTAGGGGAAGCTCATTGCTGTTTGAGGCAAGAACGGGTGTTCTGCGAACCAGAACATACAGAGTGAAGTACCAGGAAATTGATACAGTGTGCACTGCTTGTGGAGAGGAGGACGAGACGGCTGAGCACTTGATACTCTACTGTAAAGGGCTTCACCCTATGCCTACCGAAGACAACATAGATTTAATAAAGTCATTGGGTTTTAGAGACAGCGAAGGGGAGAGTGGATTTCAAGACTGTAGAGATTACCAAGCAAAGATTAAGTGAATGGTGGCAGAAATCGAGAGAAAACTAGGTATTTTCTTATCCACTGATGGCAAGGGGGTTTCATAGCCTCACTTTCTTTGCACTGCGGAGTGAATATAGATTTCACATTTAAATATTCTAAGCTTAAATGGTAAAACAAAATGGCTAGGTGGCGTAAGCTACCGCCCGATCCAAAGGGCTCAGCCGTATTCATCCATCCATCCATCCATCCATCCAGGTGACCAGACACGGTTGTGGAGACACTGAGCGTGCTCTCTCAACCTGTCGTTGAGACAGCGGCCCTTCTGGCCAACGTAGCGCCTGCCACACGTCAGAGGGAGAGAATAAACAACCCTCTCCGAACTAGACCTGTGCGCCGCCGCGCCGCGCCGCCGCCGCCGCCTGTTTTGCTCTCGCCGCCCTGCGCCGCCGCCGGAATCCCCAGAGCCAGCACGCCGCCGCCGCCGCCGCACAATAAATTCGGCGCGCCGCCGGCCTCGCCATCTTTTTTTTTTTTTTTGGGGGGGGGGGGGGGTATTGGTTTTTTTTTTTTTTTTTACTATATTATGCATAAAAATTAATGAATTTTTTGCCTTTCATTTTTACTCCTGTAATTATATCAATAAATGTAGAAGTTCCATAAAAAACGGAAACACGGAACGATAAAAAAACAGACAAAACAACAAGTCTCAAACACTGTTTGTTGTTTATTTGAACAACGAACGTTGTTACACATACCTCAAAACCCTCACCACCAAAAAAGAAACACCTCCTCCTCACTAGGTCACCGAGAGCCGGACACCCAGACAGAACCCATATGATTCATGATTCAGACATATCTAAATGATTCACACCAACCAGCCACCCTGATGACCTCACTTGAGGGCTGACCAGCCACATGCGATAACAGGCAACTCCAGCTCCAGCACAGCCCTTACAATTCTTAGAAAATTTAGACACAAAAAACGCTCCATGTCACTGTCCAATGCCAAGGACGGTGTGCTTACTCAATTACCAGAGGTCAAAATACGCATGGTCTCCCTCAGAACTCTCCTACCATTGCTGATTGTTGAGCGAGTAGGTATATTGAATTAAAACGAAAGAAACACACAAGAGGACGAAACAGACGACACAGCGAAAGCTGTGTCGTCTGTTTCGTCCTCTTGTGTGTTTCTTTCGTTTTAATTCAATGTACATTACCAACACGCTCAAGTCTATAAGTAGGTATTGTGCGTGAGAAAACATGATTGCGCTTTAAGACATAGACAGAGGAAGAACACCACAGAGCGCTTACTTTCAACTGATTTAATCCAAGAGCCTCAGCGTAGATACACACTGCGTCACCGCACCACATCTCAACCAATCCGTGGCCCCGCCGCGGACAGCAAATACACTATCTCTTTTTCTGCAAAGTCGATTAAACCACGCATGACTGCAGGTGCAAACCATTATTTGCTTCTTCCACTGTTCTTGCTAGGCACAAAGATAAGACTGTTAGAGAGATAATTGAGGCGGACGCCATCATTAGTTCCGGCACGTGTTGTGCACGTGTTTTTTCCTGGCACCCCTGAGGACCACCCGAAAAGGAGGTTATCCTTTCTAATTTGTGCTGAGCTTTGAAAACTAAATTTACACCGAACCTCTTTGCCACTGATATAAAGTTATGAGAGATTCCAAGTTAGTAAGGTACACACACAACATTCTTTACGACCATTTTTTTTTTCCACAGGAGCCGGATTGAACGTACGTTCCTTACACCTTGAGCCCATCTGTAACAATCTCATCCTGCCGTAATTGTTAAAATGGTTGTGAACGAAAATTGAGCTTGGCAGAAGGTATTGTCGGTTTTTATCTAGAAATGCCTGGCAGGAGTGGAGCAACAGTCCATTGTCACTCAAAAACTCTGAGCAATTGATTGAAATATTGAATCCACATCATGGGAGAAGGTGCGATGTGGCAACTGTGGACATCAAGGACTTATGTTACTTTATGGACAAGTCGGAGCTGTTAATAAGGGTCAGGGGGTGGTATGATGATAATCTAGTGAAGGTGCAGTCTGCCACTGGGATCTATGACTGGGATTGATGTAGATAGTTTTATCAGCATTCTGGAGTTTCATTTAGAGTCCACTGCCGTAGACTGTGATGGTTCTCTTTTTATTCAAAAACAGGGTGTGTGTATCGGGTCGTGAATTGCTCCAGTGTTGTCCGAGATTTTTTTTTTTTTTTTAACGAGACTTATCTACACGTTGACACGGTTGTGCGGTCCTTGTCGATTGGACTGCACAACCCTGCCATCGCAACAGTCGAATTAAGTACTTATAGACCTACTGTTGCACACGGAAAAGGGCCTGTGCTGGAGGTACGGCAAGGAATCAGCCAAGCCTCTGCTGGCAGCTGACAGCTGTCACTTGAAAATAGTTAAGAGTGGTGTAATTGCGTCTGCGATGGATAACGCCTGTAAAGAATCCCGTATGTTTTGGGTTGGTGAGGCAGTTGAGTTGCAAAAGATGCGTCGTCTGGAAGCGGGCCATCACCACGATGTAATTGTTAGAGTTGTGCTCAAGGTGCTGAAGGTTTAATCCGGCTCCTATGGAAAAACCGGTTGTGAAGAATGGTGTGTGTGTGCCTTACTACCATGGAATCTCTCATAACTTTATATCAGTGGCAAATAGGTTCGCTGTAAATTTAGTTTTCAAAGCTTAGCACAAATTAAAAAGGTCAACCCTCTTTCTGGGGATCTTCAGGGGCGCCAGAAAAAAAAAAAAAAAGAACATAAGAACTTAAATGTAACTTTTCAGGCAGGAGTGGTGTACGGGACCTTCTCATTTCGTCGAAACTCGTTTCGTGGAATTACATATCGCAGACAACTTTTCATGTGCACACGTTTCACGGACACACGTTTTGTCGACACGATCGTTTCATCGACACTCGTTAAGCGAATTGAACGCTGTAGGGAGTCTAGGGACATCTCGTCACGCGTGTATCATTAGTAAGGGTTCTGATGGAGTTGCCTGTTATCGCATATGGCTGGTCAGTCATCAAGCGGGGTCGCCTGGGTGGCAGGTTGGTGTGACCATGAATCATTTGGATCTGTCTGAGTGTCCGGCTTTCAGTGACCTACCGTAAAATACCGCGTAATCGCCCCCCCTCGTGTAAGCGCCCCCTCCCTTTTTCCGCACATTTCGCATTTCCGTAAACTACCAAGTAAGCGCCCCCCCCCCCCCCCCCCCCCCCCCCTCCCCCTTTTTCCGCTGCCGGTGGCCCCGAAAAAAGTTTCGTTCTGGAAGTTTTGTTTTTATGTGTAGCCAGGGATCCAATCCAATCCAAAAGTAAACGTGAACCACGTGAACCTTTTGTTCGCCATTTTGTTGTTTGACGGCGCCGGAACCAGTCGCGTTACTGCGTGCGCTATGCACTCGTACACTGTGCAAAAGAAGATAGAGGTCGTCCAGTGGCACAGGCTGAATGGCAAGAATGTGCATCGGACATCGCGTCAGTTCAAGCTTGATCGCAAGAGAATCCGCGAATGGGACAAGAAATATGAAGTGCTTCTTCAACAAAACTTCGGAAAGTCGAAGTTGCGACGCAAGTTGGGAAACGGAGCCCCCGTTTTCAGCGAGGAAGTGGACGACGCGCTTTTTGAATTTTTTGAGTGCGAAAGAAGTGCTGGACGCGTCGTCAGCAACAGGCTCCTTTCTGAAGAAGCTGTGAGGCTAGCAAATAACCTACAGCTGGGCAATTTTGTGGCCTCCAGTATGTATTTAAAAAGGTGGAAGGCGTGGTTCGGTGTTTCGATGCGGCAAGCAACTAATGAGAGCCAAAAAGTGCCCGAGGACTGCGCGGAGGAGACGCAAGCATTCCGTGCTGCAATCGGCTCTGCGAAGTCGCCACAACCTGACTCTATTCAATATAGCGAATATGGATCAAACAATGGTCCAAATGGACACTCCGGCGAACCGGACCAACAACCTCGTGGGAGAAAGTACTGTCCGGATTACAAACACCGGCTGTGCCAGGCGGGGTTTCACGGTTGCCTTAGCAGCCTGCGGCTCTGGTCACAAGCTTCCGGCGTTTATCATCTTGAAGGAGCCGAGCGGAAAAATTCCAGCGAGGGCCTTCATGAGCCTTCGCGTACCAGGTGAGAACAACATTTCGCTTGCTATTTTGCCACCGAGAGAAATAGTATAATGCATTATGAGCTCGCGTTAAATACAATGTCTTTTTTTTTTCATCTTTAGCGAATTGCCGCGTGACCGCTTCTAAAAATGGCTGGATGACTTCGGAGAAGTTCAAGGAGTGGCTGACCAAGGTATGGGGCCCTAACACTGATGACGTACGCCGGCTCCTGGTGTTGGACCAGGCGCCAATACACAAGACCCAAGCGGCAAAAGATGCAATTCAGGAATGCGACACTGACATCGTATACGTGCCAGCCGGTTGCACAAGCCTTCTTCAACCTGCCGACGTCTTTTGGAACAAGCCGTTTAAGGCCAATCTTCGGAGAACCTGGGAGGCCTTTATGCGGAAGGGAGAGAAAATGCCGAAGGGAAACCTGCGGAAACCATCCCGGCAGGATGTGCTGGACTTTGTGGCTGAGGCGTGGGCTGCCGTCCCAGAGGAAATTGTAGAGCGCTCCTTCAAGGGCATTACGAACGCGCTCGACGGGTCCGAGGACGGTGAGCTGCACGATCGGCTCGCTGACATCGGCGCCGTGGTCCCGGAAGACCGCGACGAGCTGAGGGATGAGTGTATGGACCTGGTTTTTGGGTCAGATTCTGAGGAATCCTTCGATGGTTTCGACAGCGAATAAGAGGATAAAGCTCGCAAGGAAACTGTCTACGGAAATCATTTTTGCTAAGACTGCAGTCTAGATTGCATACTTTTAGCGGCCGCCATATTCTTTATCCGCCATCTTGAATATTGGTGCGGAACCGAGGAAGGGCCCCCCCATATTTTGGTTGAATTATCTCTTGAGTTGGGGGGGGCGCTTTCTCGGTATTTTACGGTACACTCTAAAAAAAAAGGGTGTATTCTTGCACCTTTAGTCCCCTATAAGACACCCTAAAACTTCAGACGTCGATCTTACGGTACTACCTTTCACGAGAGGCTTGATAGCCGTGTGGTACAACTTATTAACATAGCTAATGTACGTGTTACTGACTACAAGAAAAGATAATCGAGGTTTTCTTGGCCCTACTGCAAAACCTCAGTGCTTTCTTTCTGTCGTCTTTGATACATACTTTAGCTATTTAATCAGTTATATTGCTCCGTTATCAAGCCCCTTGTAAAATGTATGGCCATCTGTGCGCTGTGCGTCAAACTAAAGTTTTTGGGTGCGTTATATGGTACAAAAGGGTATATGGTGATACCCTTCTTTTTAAAGAGTTCTTTTTTGGTGGTGAGGGTCTTGACGTATATATAAGAGCGTTCCTTGTTCAAATGAACTTTACCCGTTTTTTCAAGAAAAAAAGAAAGTTTCGAGCATTTATTTATTTAGTAAACTACCCTCAGGGCCCGAAGGCATTACGGAGGGGGAGAGCACATACATGAAACAAAGATGTTCGTATACGCGACGCAAAGTCTTACGAGATTTGGTTGTCGGAGAAAAACGATGATTTTGGCGCTGGAACGTGTATGTCTTGATAACATATATAGTAGAATCCAGCTACATATATCTTAAGTCTCCACATAAAGGTGGAAATTAGTAATGGTTCGCAAGGAGTCGGACTCTTTTTACTAGTTCTTGACGTGAAAACGGGTATAAAAGCTGTGTTTGAGACTTGTTGTCTTGTGCGTTATTTTTATCGTTTCGTGTCTCCCGTTACTATGGAAGTTCTTCACCAGCTCGCCAGTGTTTTTAAAGTGTTATAACGAACTGAACGGTTTTTTAGACCGCAAAACGATTTAATGAAAACTTTGTGAAATAATTTGATACAAGAGGGCTATATTCGCGTCCGTTTTCAGGCTTCTTTCAAACGTATTTTATTTTGATCCGTACGCCTGGCTTGTTCGTGTCACATCGTGTTTCTAGGGGTCCTTCTTTCTCGTTTCCACGCCGGGATCCAGCATCGGGGGTCGAAGTCGAGCTCCCATCCGGTCGAGTCGGGGAGGCTCTCCTTACGGGTCTTTGCCGCCAGCGTATTTGCTTACACTCCCGAGCTCAAAATCCTTGCGCCCTTGCACATTTTGTTAATGTTGTCATGATCCTCTGTTATGCGTCTAGCCATCGTGGAGGGCGGCGTCGGCGTGATGCGCTTGTAATCTGAGAATCTGCTGCGGTGCAAGGCAAGTTGGTTGAAATCGACGTCGTGAAAAAAAAAAAAAAGAAAAAGAGCTATCAAGCGGATAGCTTGGCGGCAATCCGGTGTGCCTTGCGGGGTAAACCTGGAAATGTTGTAGGTTTGATTGTTCACGTTGGTGATGACTTAGGTGTCCGTGGAAAAGCAGGCCAAGTCTCGAGGTAGGAAGGCCGTTTGTGTACTATATATACCCTGTCCCTGACCCTGTATGGAGCTGGTCGATGTTTTGCATCGTAGGAACGTTTCAGGCCGTGAAGGTAAGCGAGGTTCGCGTTTGCAGCGTCGCAGTTCGCGCGGACATCGCCGACCTCGTCGGGAAGCGGGGAAAATTTCATTGGTCGACGTGGGACAAAGTTGAACAGGAGTTTGAACGGTGCTCTCTGGAGTCTGGCGTACGGCTGCTGGTTCACTCGAAAGCTGGTTGCCTGGAGATAATCGTTCCAATGGTCGATGTCGCCGTTGACGTTCTTTCGCGCAGACATGGAAGGATTTTTCCGTTGGCGCGTTCGACAAAGCCGTTAGCTTCGGGAGCGTAAAGTACTGTTAGGGATGCTCTGAATGTGCCTGTCGGCGAAGTACCGCGAAGCCGAACGAGAGGTTAGGACCCTGTCGTTGTCGGTGATGACGGCTTGCGGCGTACCGAATCAGTACGAGTTCTATAAATCGAAGGACGTGCTCGGTCGACTTGTTAAGCATGGGGCGTGCGACAAGCGCGTGGTGAGGCGGAACGCGGTGATAAAATACCTGTTGCCGTCGGTCCTCGTCTTCCGGAGGGTTTTGCGGCGCGGCTGCCAGCAGGCGACATATTCCCTTACAAACGAGAATAAACAAGACGCCGAAGTACCTGATTCTTCTAACGGACGCACTCTTCACAGCGAAGGTCCTTTTTATGATATTTGCATCTTGTTTTCCAAATTCAAACGACTCCTTTCTCTCTTTCTCTCCCCCTCACTCTCTAATTTACACCCCCCCCCCTCCCCTCCCTCTTCCGCGCCACGCCGCCGCCTATCCGTTGATCCCCGCGCCGTCAACACGCCGCCGCCGGAGGTACAAACACCGGCGCGCCGCCGCAGGCGATTTCTGACCGGCGCACAGGTCTACTCCGAACACGGGACGAAGCGATCTCGATGCCTCGTACTGCAAGCCGTGGCCGCCCTCGAAGAAGGGTTAACCGCTCTGCACAACCTGGACAGCTTGTCCGGGGCAGAGAATAAAACGTCGACGTCACACCTGCCAGCAATGCGTTTTAGGTTGTGGGACAGGCCGTGTACGTAGGGAATAACCACAAACTTTCTTCTTTCCCTCCCCTTTCTTTTGTTGGCCTCTTCTTCACTTCTCATAGGGCTGCTCTTGATATCTTTCAGCAAAGACTCGGCGACCGTTGTTAACACGTGAGAGGGAAACCCAGCATCTGCGAGGCGTTCAGTTTGCCTGTCAAAGCTATGTTTAATTTTATGATAACAAGACCTACGCAGCGCATGTGTATAGCAAGTCCTTGCAATCGCCCGCTTGACAGTTTTTGAGTGAGCGGACTCGAATGGCAACAATGGCTTTCCAGCACGGGGTTCATAGCTCCAACAAAGATGACCTGGACATATAGTTAAATTCAAATCCAAAAACCGGATGCATCCTGCCTCAGGCACTTCATGAGTCAGAACAAGTGGCGAAAGGCAATGACTAAAAATGCCCAAAACGTCAGTCATTGACGAAAGAAAGGATACGGCATCGGCATGAAACAAAATCAGAAAATCATCTACATACCGGAAGACCTTTGCAACTTTGGTTCCCCCCTTTGCTTGCTTAGCGTGTTTTTTTTTTTTGTGTGTGTGTGTGTGTGTGTGTTTGTTTTGCGTGTTTGCGCGTGCAAATGCTGACTTTTCGGAGATGTCAGATGCGTGATCCCGACAGTGAGCCTTCCAGCAGCCATGTCGCCCCGAAAGGAATGCTATTTGGCTGGAGGCAATCGGGCTTTCGCGTAGCGACCAACGTGTCTAGTTACGTTCTCGTCATATCGCTCTGGAGGCCGTTGAGATTCACCCCGTGTGCACCTAACGTCCGCGACTAGACAAAATAAAAAAGCACTATGTCCACTACGTAAAAATGGTCTCAGTTCGTGCATCTGTAGGCAGGTACGAAATCGTGCCCAAATTTATTCACACCGCACGATGCAACACGTCGCTGTGTAAACGCAGTCCAACACGAAGCATAAAAACGGCAGATTTAGGACAATAATTCGGAGTCTATTGTTCAATTAAAACGACGTAATTTTGTTGAAAACGCCCGCATCTTTTTACTCACGGTATTCGTCGGGAAACTTCCACATTTTGAAACAGAACGAGGCAGATATACTTTTAAAAACGCTCCCAGCGTCCTCCCGGACCAGTTTGACTGGATCAGCTGACGACGACGGGACTTAACTGGTTGAACGTCAACCCCACAACAACCAATTTGCGCTCCGTGTTAGCACCGCATAACACACACCACGAACGTTTCAGCTCGGTCGCATCGCCGTGTTGCACCAAACAGAACGAGATCGCCGAAACCAACGCAGCGCTGTCGTGAACCTTGGCTTGTGGTTGCGCACTCGTGGATTCTGTGACTCCCTTCGCTTTCAAAGCGCGCACCACGATTACGAACGATACTTTCCATCTTCCGGGAACATCACAGGGGCACTTTTCCGGTCACGTCTTCACTACATGCGCTCGCAAACCGCGTCAAACCAAAAAAATACCGCGGCCTGGCGTAGTTGCCAGACCTTGCCGGAAGTCGAGACGCTGCGTCGGTCAACTCCGCAACGCAAGGAGAGTGAGGGGCGGGGCGTACTCCTCTTCCGTGGGGGTCGAAAGAGCGGGAGTTTCAAATGTGGAGAGGTTCTGACTTGACTGAATTACGTCCTGTGGCGTAAATATTGATAAAAAAAAATAATTTTTTTCGCAGAACATTTGTTTTGTGACATGCTTGTCCCAGTTAGGCTGTTTAAAAAAACACTTTTTTTTTCTTTGCAGTTACCCTTTAAAAGTTTTCTGAAATGAAACATCTGATGAGGTTTGAGATCATCGGCCTCAAGGTAGACAAGGTCCTTCCCATGCTCATAGCCCTCTGACTCTAGTTAAGACTTCCAAGTTCCTCTTTGGGAAGTTCAGGAACTAATTTTTGTATTGTGGATGCAATTGACTCCATTTCCTGGCAAAGAATGAATGAAAACCTCTGTTTATTGCACATCTGTGCAGAAAACAACACATAAATTATTAGTAGACTAACGACGTCAATAGTTTAAAAGGGTCCAAGTATGCCCTCTAATAGAACAGCCCAATACTTTCACATATAGAAAACAAAGTCAACATCATCATTTCTGTATGCACAGGCATACACATTTAAGGAGCTCCTGTGAACAAGCTGTTCATATTTTACACACACCGGATCCTTATTTATGAATGTAACTTCCTTCAGCCCTCTGCCTCCGCATTCTTTGATTCCACAAGGTACGCCAATGAAAGCAATGCTCTTTTCAACAGATACACAACATGTAATCTTCATTCCTTTCAAGCAATCGCACACAGAATACAAGATGACGGAGTCTGCTTCGTAAATAACACCCTTGTAGGTTAGCTGTCGGCTTAGTGCAGTGGACTATGGTGCTGAGAATCCAAAATAAAGTGCATGCACAATTTTGGCATCTAGGATGTCTGACTGGAATGCAAAGTAGTTTTCTTGGACCAGATCATCAGGTATTGCATTTCCTGCCCTAAAATATGCCTGAAGCATTTCATGCTTTGTAGTCATTGTAAGAGTGATGTTCTTGAAGTTTTGAGAGCTTCGGATAATGCGCTTGAAGTATGAATCTTTGCTTTCGAATCGCAGTGTTGAGGAGTGAGCCAAGGGACCATAACGGTAGCACAGGTCAGGGTAATGACACAGAAAATGATGCTTAGGCCTGAGGGGTACCCTTGCAAAAGACCAAACTCTTTTAGCAATGTAGTCCCCTATTAAAACCCGGAGGTACTCAACTTGAGTTAGCTTAGGGGACATGACAATAACAACAATCAGTTTCAACATCAAATAAAGGTTCCATACCTCATTTTCACAATCTAGTACCTGGTCATTAATGAGAATGGGGAGCAGCCTTATGAAATAGTAGATTTCAATTGCTTGCCCACGCACCTACAGCTCTTGTCATTCACAAGAGATGCTGGCCTGCTTGCAGCGTCACGACCATTCAGAGAAATATTCCTGATTCGTTCATTCAGATCTGCGACTGCGAATCATTTTCTTTCATGAACAAGGTACCTAACAACCAGTGATAAATCAAATGGTCCAATTCCTTCCAAAATGTCATAAGCAATGCATGGCGGCAGTCCAGAAGTGACATGTAATGACTGCAGGACGTTAAAAGATGAATCGAACTTAACTCCTTTTGCCAAATCAAGGTGTCCTCTTTCAGCCGTGCTCACATGATCACTATGCCTATCAGGTGAGCGCTGCGCCCCCATTGAATGAGGATCTTTAACAAAGTCCTCCTTTCTAGCCTCACAATAGCATCCAAAGAACTTCAATGTAGAAAAGTTTTCTGTGAAGCCACCAATTCCATGGCTCCCCAAATTGTCACCCAGAATAGAGACCAAGGCACATTTAAGTGGTCGTTTCCGACATCAATTCCAGTGTCTTCAAGATCTCTAAGTTCAGCGACAACAGTCTCCATCACAGGATCGTGACCTTACTTCACAAGTGTCGACTCGTAGCACACCATCACTAACTGAATGTTATGCACCTTTGTGGTGAAGTGTGATGGAAGATTGGCAACGCTGGAATACATGCCTAAGACTCCATGCTTCTTTTTTGCTGATCCCAGTGGATTTGAAGCCTCGAATGCATCTTGCAACAGGAGCAGACAGATAGCTCCATTGTCTTGTTTGAAGTAAGCAGACACTTTGCAAAGAGTTTCATCGCTAAAGTTAGACAGATATTTACTATCATTGACATTGTCGGTGATTAATGCTTGTTGCACAGTGACATCTGCAAGAAGGGCAGCGAGAGACTTCTTAATTGGCACAAAGTGAATGCTTCGTTCATTTTTGAACTTCACCTCAACTGGCTCTATCCTTTTGAATTCTCTTTTGTAAAAGTCCTGCCTTGTGTATCTTGTTCGCAGCACACCATCAACTGGATTAAAGGGAGTTATACCGTTACTCAATTCTGACAAAATCTTGGCAGACACTTTATCTTCTACTCTTTTTGTTCTTGAAGCACCTGACTAATAACATGGTGCCTGCATTCTTGTGAGAGCAAGTTCATCGAATGAATTTCGCTGCTAATATTATGCATTCCTTATGCATGAAGGCACAAGATGAAGACCTTTCAGCTTCATTAGGAACAGTGCTGCATTCCTTGTAGGCCTTAAATTTACACATGAGTTGGCAGCTTTTGAATATAATGGTTGAACATCGGTAGAAAGTGCTTCTGCACAGATATTTGTTGCAAGATGCTCTCCGTCACATGACGCCAAAATGTGACTTTGATATACAGTGCTGCCATGACAGTGACTCACATGAGATGTAAAAGACTTCTCGTTTGAAGACACTTTCTCACAGTTGACAAAAAAACATGCTATGGCAACACCCAAAGAAATATGTCACTTCACATGTCCTACAACATCTTTTTTCAAGAGGAAGTGAGCTTTACAGAATGTGTGCAGGCAGGTAGAACCACCTCCAGGTAAAGTTGAAGGATCAACAATATCCTGATCATGAGTACGAGAAACATGCACCCGTAGTGCATTAAATGTTCTGAACTTTTTAAAACAGCCTTTGTTCACACATGGGATGTTGATATTGTGAACATTTTGATGAATTTTGTGGTGTGACTCATATTTATACAAATTCCATAAGGGGGCCTGGCAAGCATGACAAAGAAACATGACGATAAAGCAGCACCCGCATTGAAGTAGATTGCAGGAGTGTGTACCTGGGCTGACTGTGCCAACAATGTAGCGACTACTGATATAGCTGTGCTTGGGTTGCACAGGGAGAGCTTGTCTGGAGAGCTTGTCGCCTGTGAATTAGAGATTTGAGTTAGCATCAGTACAGGTGAAATAACCAAGCGGCCTCAAACTTTTCAGGCCTGCGACCTCATAAAGACTGGTATGCCGTTCGGCGACCACTTAACACCCCCCCTCCGCTCCCCCCCGGCCCGGGGTACACTGAACAGTGAACACAGTTTTGGAGTACTTTATTGAAAGGCAATAAGAATTATATTTTACTACAGCACGCGCTCCCCACACTGATATTAGCGAATCAGCAGTGTGACAGGTGCTGCACCTGGATTACCTTTGCTATTGCGAAAGGTCCGAGTGAATTTGCGGAGAATTCTAGAAGAGGTCTGGTCCCATGTTGAGACGTGCCCATTTCATAGTCTTGACTGTTGCCAAGACTGAAAGAGTCTTGGCAACAGTCCAGCTTCGACGCTGTATTCCCCCGATTCTTTCGTGGCTGCATCGCTTGGATTTCTACTTTGTTCGCGACTACAATCTCCATGGCTTGTGCCCAATGCCTCACGTCTAGGTGACTTTCGCAGTTTTTTTTTGTGCTGAAAGCGCTGGAGATTTCCGCTTCATTGTGGATTTTCTTTTCTTGGAAATGGTCGACAGGTACGAGGGGCACGATGGAAATATGCTCGGCACAGCATTTTGCAACAAAACTGTTCGTTTTGGAACGTCGGGCACGACTTCACCCCCGGGTTTGGCATAGTATTTTGTCCTCAACACCATATCCTCTGGGAAGTGCTTAGCGCACGCAGTGTCTTTCGACATTGGTTGCCGATCCTTGCGAGGGATCGCTAGTGCCCATTGTACCAAACGCTCGGGGTCTGAAGGAGCGTTGAACAATGTCACTTTTTCGTTAGAAGTCTTGTAACCGGAATTATAATTTGGAACAAAGCACTTGCGTCCCATGCTCACCAATGTCAGTACGTGCTGGTGCTACAGGCTGCCATGCACAAAAATGCAGTCCAAGCGAAACAGCGGCACAGAAAAAAAAAGGAGCACAGTTGTAAACCGAGAATGGAGATACGGACGAGGGACAAAACACAGAACGACACGGACAAAGTCTCAAACGCAACTACAAACTTTATTTCTCAGTCTTATATATAAGTTATTTGCCACCCGTGGTCCCCCTCTTTTTTTCTTCCTTTTCCCAAAATCCCTACTTCCTTCTCTGTTCCTTTTCCCAGGCCCTCATACATTCCAGTCAACGATAAGCTCAGACTGCGCCAACACAAAGCTGCTGACTGGATCCCCTGTCAACACACATACACCGCGACACCCCGAGGCCATCCCGGTACTCCCAAACCAGTCAGCCGCAAAATTTTCTCGGCCTCTCTACTTAAGTAAACAGACGTTGTGATGCACCGGTAATTTTAGGATAATGCAGGATATTTTTATTTCACTGTTGGATTACATTCGGTTGAGAGGCGTCTTCTTCGGTCTGCGACCGCGCCCAGTCTGTTCTTTCGCGCAGGCGTCACATTCTTCTCCATGGCTTGCTCTCCCCCGCCGGCGTCTCCAGTTACATCAGCCCTCAGTTGCCTGGGCCAAAGGTCGTGTTCGCTATGCATGGCGAACACGCACACAATACACGGCAATACCTCCCTCCTTAAAGAAAACTTCACGTTTTCACAGGCCCAGCCGCGTAGGCTGCTGGCGCGTCCGTATTGATCTTCTGAAAGAGGAGGGCTGCCCTCCGTGCCTTGGTCACATGTGCTATTAAGCGGTGCGGCTGGCGCGCTTGGAGTGCCTGCCTCCGGTGTTACAGGATCGTTCTGGCTGTCCTGAATTGTGGTTGGAAAGTCGTCACTGGAAATCGGAGATGGTGAACCGTTTTGCTGACTGATGCCGCGGTAAGGTGTGAACATTTTCAATGTTTTTGCGCCCTTGAGGCAATCGTTTTGATTCTGAGATATTCTCTCTTCTTCCTTAGGTACATGCCTCAGCTGTTCAATGTGCCGTTTCCATGTATTTCCGTCGTTTGTGCGAACTTTATATGTTCGGTTTCCTAGAACTCGTACGACGACTCCTTTCGACCGTTTCTTGCCGTTCCTGTAGTTTCTTGCCTAGACCTGGTCGCTCTGATGTAGGTGTCGTTCTGTAGATTTGCGCGAGGCGTGCTGCTTTGCCTGTTTTGATCGCACAACATCTGTTATTGATGGTCTAAGAAGATCGAAC